>NW_021940604.1:28483976-28907281 GCF_001715985.3 Manacus vitellinus
GCTTGTGCACAACTCTTGAACCTGCCGGTGTCAGTACGGTGTGCGTGTGGCTCCTGGAAAAAAATAGAAGTGCCTCGCTTGGTTTTGATGATTTTTCATCTACTTAGACGAGTATGTCATTTTTATTTGGGTGTGCTGCATGGTTTTCCTCATACTTGCTTTGTAAAAGTCAGATAATACAGTGCAGCCTACTATATATATATATATATATATGTGTGTGTGTATATATAGAACCCAAAGCATATAATGAAGTTTTCCTTGTAAATCAATAAAAACACTTTTCCAAGAAAACGGTTGATTTATGTAAAGATTTACAGGTAACATACATATTTTAAATGGTCAGAGCAAGTTAGATCCATGCCCAAGAGGGCTGTTAAATGAAATTGTTTGTCCTTACTGAAACCATGAATGCTTAAGCAGTGGCAAAAGGGTTTTGCATAATGCATTTTCTGTGGGACATCTTACACATTCTAACATTAGAGCAAAGGTGTCAGAGGCATCAGATTATAAAAAGGGCAGTTTTAACTAGACCGTTTCTAGATAGATGAAAATGTAAAAAAACTTAAGATTTGTTTCAAGATTAATAACATGGAATAGCTGTGTATTGTCAGTTGTCAAATGTGTTTTTAGTATTGGTTTTTTGCACAGTTCTCTATTGTGAAAACGTATTTGCCAAAATTGCTGTAGCTCCAGGATAACATAATAGACTCACCAGTAATTACATTTTTGGTCTACAGAAGCAAATTTGGTAATGACTAATAATTAGAAGAAAAATAATTTCTAAATAACCGTAATTTGAAATATTTACTGCCAAATGATCAGCTCTCAGAAGCACAGCCTCTTACGCTATTCTACATTATTCATGTAGAGGGTAGCCTTAGTGTCAGAATGTATTCTAAATGTGTAAATTTTGTCTTTTTTTAAACTGAGAAAATAAATGAGACTGTGGAAATTAGTAGATCATATGCGAAGTCTGCCTACTCAGAGGAAACAGGAAGAAGCTAAGATGAGCTCTACTAATTTCTAATTTTCTTCTTGTGTGCTACAGTGCGTAGGTGACTTTTGTCAGGTGGTGCTGATCAGGCAATGCTTATATGCTTCATCGTTGCATTTGCCACTTTTAAAATATTCCTCTAGGAATAATAGGAGATGAAGCCTGGAGAGGCTATGACCACTTCTCTGCAGCTAATTAAATGCACCCAAGGCTGTTTTCTGGTTCTGAAGCCAACTCTTGTGGATTGGCCCTTGTCAATGCTGCTAAACTCTCCTGCCTTCCAGAATGGGATAGCTGAGTACAAGCTAGTGATTGTGACTGGCACCTGACCTGTGTTAAATCCAAAACCATACCTCAAAATTGCATGGGAGACCTGTAGCTGCCCTGCGTTAGAAGAATGCTGTGCCAGTCTGACAGTTCAGCAGTCTGTGACTGAGGGAATTCTGTTTCCTGGGAATAATTCCTGGCACTGCTTGATTTACTAGTGTGGACATAGTCTATCTGTAACATAGTCTATCTGCAGGTAGCCTTCCTTAACTCTGTACTCAATCATAGTGATTTAATTTCCATTCATTGAGGATCTCTGACACTATAAAATGCTGCTTTTCATGGTCAGCTGCTTAGAACTGGCAGAGCTTTCTTCCTTTCATCTCCACTTGTACACGTGGGTGAAGAGGGAGTAGGTGAACGCGTGGTGGCTTTCCCACCTCTCAGTAAAGGAGAGGTAAACAAGATCAGGGAAAGGCTTATGTGACTTGTTCTGCTTGTCTGGAAATGTGTTCCCAGGGCATTGCGTGTCCATAAGCAATCGCGATGGCTAGATGTGAATGCAGTCACATGGTGGTTTGCTACTTTCCTAATGTGTTTCAAGGAGCAAGTTAGGCAGAGCAAATGTTGAGGAATTTTTCAATGCTCTAAAGGGTGTCAGACTTCATTGTTACAAATGAGGAAAGTGAGGCAAGAGGAAGTGTAACTATTATCTGAGGAAGCATAGTTGTAGGATCCAGAAGTAGAGTCTCAGATTGCAAATTGTTCTATCAGGTTGCAGTGCTTCTCATAGACATATAAAGTACTTCAATAGAATGGTGTACTTCTTATCTCTGTTATTTGCTGGCAGCCTTTATTTTGCTAACCTAGCTAGTAGTACAGTTTGAACTTAAATAGGGTAATTGTTTAACCATCTCATTTCCGGTTGAGAATAACACTTAGATACTTATGTAAACCTTACATACGTAATGGGATTGGGTAAATGTTCTAAAGTGCTTTCCTAAACTGGCAGCTCGGCTCAGTGAAATTCCAGTTGATTTCATATGAATGAAACCTTGTAAAATACAGTTCTTAATACTGAGACATTTCAGTGCGTGCTTTAGGAGAAAGTTGAGCTATCCATTTTTTTTTCATGTGTAAAAGCACTGATTCAGCAAGGTGACACATTGTCAGTGTCTGAGGAGTTCCACTGGTCTGAATGGCACTTTGAGAAATCTCTTGCATAACTGTAACCTAATTTACATCAATCTAGATGTTTATTATACACAAACCGTGTTTAAAAGAATACTATTAAGACCACATAAGCCCAGAAGTGTTTGGAAATTTAAAGCTTTGAAGTGATGATGATGTGGCCTTTGGGAGCTGTGCTTTATACTGTCTGGGACCAGGTTTTTTCAGAGCACTTTGCATCTCAAATCAGGCAACCAAAATTAAAGAATGGTTATGATTTTTGCATCTCTTCCTTGATTTTTTTCTCCTCCTGGGAGTTACTAAAGCAAGGCTTGAATTGTGTTGATTAGGTATGACATAGTGACAGAGAACAATTGTTGAGAAAGCAAGGTTTTGGACACTTGCTTATCTTGATGACTAATGCACTTTCTAAAGGAAGCTGGATTCTGTGTGGATAAGTAGTATTTAGTCACATAGTTAAAGGCTATATCTTAGTGTTTAATTTCAGTTCTATAACTGCTACTTCTCAAGGCTTCAGAACTTGACTTTTGAACCATGATAGCATTAATTTTTTAACATAGTTTTTATGTATATAATTTCCTCAGTGCTTTTTTTCTAACCCCTAAAACAGATAGAAGCAAAAGGTGTATTTTTTTCTGGGGTATCTTTGATCACTTCTTATGTCTTTAGCAGATTTAGAACTCTCGAAATGCCAACTCAGGCTGTAACTGTGCAAGCTGTAGCAGTAGATCGTGATCAATAGGTGGATTGACAACAAAGGGAAATAGTATACTTTAAACATGGATTATGAAATAACCCACATTACCTCATAATTTTTATGTAATATGATGTCACTGACTTAAGGAGGATGGTGAAGCTTTAATGCTTTGTTTCCATTCTGTTGTCCACAGGGCAATGCTGTCTGGTGACTTTACTGTTGTTTTCCCTGCAATATTTTACTGACCTGTTTCTTCTGGGCCATCTTGTTGCCCAGCTGCTGCCTACATTTTTCTGCCAGATCCTTTTCTTTGTTGATGTAATATATAATTTGTAGTTGCTAGTCACTTCTGTTGGCCTGTTAGAATATTTTATCCTAATCTAGCATGCAACCCTCTAGTTGCATGGGTCAGGTCAGCTGACCAAGCAGATCAGGTCAAGAAAGCAAAGGGGAAACAGGCTTTCAGATCCTATGCTTAGATTTTACAGGCTTTCTTGAGGAAATAATCACTGTTATAGCCTAAGTGGACTGAGGCTGGAGCATAGAACTACAGAATAATTGAGAGTGGAAGAGGCCTCAGGAGGTTGTGTAGGCCACCACTTGGCTCATTGCTGAGCCTGATTGAAAGTTAGATGAGGTTGCTCAGGATCATGTCCACTTGGGTTTTGAATATCACAGAAGATGGAGATTCCACAGCCTCTGTGGGTAACCTATTCTGGTGTTTGACCACTGTCACTATGAAGCTTTTTTCCTAAGGCCGAACTGAAGTGACCCATACCGTAGCTTGTGTGTGTTTTCTCTTGTCCTTTGTTGTGAACCTCCAAGAAGAGTCAGATCCTTGTGCTCATGAAAAGCAAAAAATATTTTTCAGATGCTTAATAACACACTCTCTGTCATGAATATAGATAGCTTTTGCCAAGCATGTAAAAACCTATCCTCTTCCAGTCAGGTTTGCACACCTTATTCAATAGCAGGCTGATCAAATCAGTTTAATTACTTTTTTGTTTCTGTGGGCAAAATGAAAATCTTTTGCTAGCCTTGCTTTTTGAAACAGGTGTGATATTTGAAATTTCTCCTTTCTTTCTCCCAGATGATCATGCATTGTATCTTCCATCAGGTGACTGCCTCATTACGTGCAGTGAAGGGATGCTGTTGGTTTAGGAGGTAAATCTAAGTCTTCAAGCTGAGCTTCTGAAAGCCAGCTATCTTGTCCTGTGATTGTGATTTTTTTTTTCAACCTTGTTAGGTGTATGGACCCCTGCATAGCAAATTTAAACCCCCTGACTATAGGCTACCTTTCAGGGCTCTGTTAGAAATGATCTGCAGAGTACTGTGGTGGCACTGAGATGGTCTCAACTAGCCTTTCAGGCACAGTCAGTGGAGAAAATAAGCCTGTCCATAAGGTGGTTTATGATACATGTGGCTGTATTACTTGCTCAGTGTCTTTCTGCTTTGTATCATGAGAGTCTCAATGGCTCTTTTAGCCTTGCTATCCAGCTTTTAGGACAGCCACGTTTAGGCAAGGTTAATCCCTAATGAGCACCTTTTCAGTCCTTTTTTTTTCTTGTCATTGTTCAATATATGATCACGTCTTATTTACAACCTATTCTGAATGCTTAATAATTAAACTTCCATGTATGTTTCTTCTGTGGTGGTGTTCATATCTATAATATCTCAGTTCTTAAGGAACATTTAAATTATCTTCATTACCTTATTGTCTTGTGCAAGTTATATTCTCATTTTAAAAACAGAAAAAGGGAAAAAAGTGATAGAAAAATGTTCACGAACAAGAGGTGTTCAGTTTGGGTTGCTTTGAGCAACAGGGGAAACCTTTGCAACAAAGCGGAAGAAAAAGCATGTATTTTTAATGCAAATTGCAAAATAATAATCCTGTCTTTCTAAAGATGTTTTAGAACTTCAAAACCTGACACTGCTTGGAAGTGGTTACTGCTACAAATCTTCTGCATCAGTAGCATAATTCACACAATTATCCCTTTCAAAGGATTGTACAAGGTTCATTGTGTATAATGATAGAAAAGAGACTGATATCTTGTAAAAAATAAAGGTGACTTTTTTTTGTCAGACTTGAAAAGTAATTTGAAAACACATTATATGTTGATTAAGTTCTTCAGTAGATAATACTCCAACAAGTCTTTTATTACTTGATCATTTTGATTTCCGCTCTTCTGTCAGTTGTCACTTCTCAATTTCTCTAGACCTTTTTCTTGAGACTTACATGAGACTTGTAAGGATGTGTTTAGGAGTATTGAATGTAATATACACATGATATTTTGATGTCACTAGCTATATGTGTAGATGCTTTTGCACATCTAAACTCCAAAGTGCAGATAATGTTTTCAAATTGCATTTATATACAAATTACCACATTTAACCAAAGACATGTTATGAAACATTGAAGGAATATGTGTGCTGTATTTGCATTTCCATTCTCTCAACAGTGCGCTCATGCACACTAGTACCCCAGACCTTCATATGCTTGTATTGAGTACTCTGGGTAGAATTTGTGGCCTACAGAGGAACTACCTGTTTCTTTTTGAAGCAAAATCAACTGAATCACAGTGGGGTCTCCCACCACTTGTCTTATTTCTGGTGTGAAGGGTTCATGAGTTGGTAGAGTGGAGAAAAGCTGATTCCATCCGTCAGACTACTGAATTCATTCAGCATGTCTGCTGAAGCTCCAACTGTATCATTTATGATAAGGAGGTGACATTTAAAAGAAATTTGGCAATATTTAATAATGACTCATAAAGACATGTTGAGAATATTTATAACAGGGAGAAGTTGAATTATGCATTACTGATATTGGGACATCTGCAGCTACTATAAGAAATTTCCCTTGCATTTATTACAGGAATATGGATGGGGTTGAGTGCATTTGCTGACTGAAGTTGTTTTGCCTCCCCATTCCCTTCATTTTGATAAGAAGGCAATTTCCAACTACATTCATCTTTTCTTGAGATATCAAATCAAAGCATGAAATCTCAGGTAATAGCACTTCAACTGTTGAACTGCTAGATCCAAATAAACTGGATTAAATGTGTATTTTCAAGTCCACTGCAAATAATAGACTTGAAAAAGCATCTCCACTGTACACTGCCAATAGAGAGATATACTTCGATATATTATCGACAAGGCTGAAAACGTAACAGCCCTGGAATATTCTCTCTGTTTTCTGCGCTGTTTTGAAAGTTTGTCTCTGTTCTTGAATATGCAGCTATTTCAATAAATAGTCAGGTTCTTCGTTTCTTGATGCCAGTATAAATGAGTGTGAGTTAGGCATCGAGTCAGAGGCTGACCAGTTGATTTGGTGGTCTTCCAAAATTTCACACTTCTGAAATGATGAGACAGATGGGTGATCTTGATTCCGTTGTGGTGTTTTGTTGTGGGCTCCTGACAAGCTTGGCAAGCTCCAGAGCACACTGAGGATCCCAACATCTTAACTCCAAAGAGGGGGGCACTGGTGAATCACTCCTGGGGTAGGCTGGTGTCAGCTGTTGACAGGGCAATTTCTGTTTTCTGAAACTACAGAACTGTGAAATGTAGAGACATACGTCTGAGTCAGATTATGAGGCAAATGTAGATACATAAGGGTATTAATGTATAGTACTGTTAAGAAACAAGAAAAATAAAATAAATACATGAAATGGTTTAGTTGAATTTGCTTTCCAGAAATGCATATTCTGTCTGACTACTGAGTAAGCTTATGTGGTTACTTCAAAGCTGTGTTGAAATTAGGTGAGATCAGTCTCAGCCCTAGTAGGAAGAAAATAGGGAGGGGTATGGTGTGTGTAAAACAGATGCTGATAAGGAAACAGACTTACCTAAGGCCTGAGGTTGGGGCTTCGTATTTATGAGCACTTTAACTAAAGTTGCCAGACGTTGCCAAAAGGCCTACGCAGTTCAGCCTGCTCAAATCTGTCTTCAGTTGCTGTCAGCAGGTCAGAGCAATATGGACTTGTGGGCCACTACTGTACAGAAGAGTCAAGCAAAGCTATGCAGGTTTGTCACTAAAATGGCTCAGTTATCCTCCAGGTCTTGAGCTAGCTTTCCTGAATATTTTGATTTGGGGATTTTTACACTCTTGATGTTTAAATGTTGCTGTTCGGGATTGGATTTTTAGTTTAGTTTGTATAGATGTTATTTATAGTTTAGATGCAAAAAGTTGAGGAGTAAGTATTTTTAAGACAAGTGGCTCTACTTTGTAATGTTATTAGCTTTCATCAGGCTTTCTTTGGCTGCCGTTAGTAGCATTGCATCCCAGGTCTTTTAAATTGCTTCTCTTAGAAAAACCTTAAGAGAACTGATTGACCATGTGCAGTTCTGAAGGCTCCTTCAGCTGGGCACAGTGAAACAAAGATGAGAGAAATATTTCTGAAACTCTTGGTGGAAGATACTCTCAGTACAGGAACCTCTTATTCAAACTAGAGCAGGGAAGTTTGTGTGTGTGTTTTAAGAACATTATTGCCTTTCCAGATTCATTTATACACTCAGTAATCATGATGACTGTATGCTGTTTAAAATATAAATGTTTTTGAGCCTATTTCCGGTGTATGAGAGGATATGGTTTGGGAATTTAGCTTTCTGCAGCCAGATGGATTATAGTGTTGCTAAGGAAACAGACTATAAATGAAATGGCAACTGAATGTCCCTAGAACATCAGACTGCTTGAAGCTGGTATTTTAAACTCATTTAGGTGGGTAGATAGATGATGTGATGAGAAGTTAATTTCCTGTATTTTACAGTTCATTAATTTTTTATTGTTTTGTTCGTATTTACAAAAGGTACCTTAACTTCCCACTCAGACCACCTAGTGTGTGGGTCACTGAACAAAAATTTGCTATTGAAATTAGGAAATGGACAAAAGCTGTACAGTAAAACAGATCCAAAAATAATCATTTAGACGACTGACCAGTGGATAGATGACAACGTAACAAAGACCTGGCAGCAATATGGTCCTGCTGAAAAACTGGGATGAGGAAGTGAACTGAAATTCTTCAAAGTACTTTAGAAAGGATAGGACTACTATGGATCTGGTGGAGTTACAGATTTTTAACTTCATGTATAAAGTGTTTAACATCTGTGTTATACCTATTGGATATACATATACGAAGTTGCTCAGAGCTAGGGAACTGAATTGTGGTTTCGATACTTGGTTTGCCCAAGAAGAGACCTTGGCTCTTTTTTCCTAGTGCTTTTGCTGAAAATGTGTCAGGTTTCCAAACCAGGGTTATTGACTGATACAGCAGAGGTTTTTCTTCTTCTTACCATTGAGACGGGCATATCTGAGCCATTCTAACTAAGCATGTGGCTAATAGGGATAAAGACTTAAGTCCACTGAGCCCACAGGACAGACAGCAACTGTTCCAGTTGATAAGATGGACTGACTGGACAAGGAGAAGGCAGGAAAAGTTCTGCATAGCCTGAAATACCTGCAGACCTCAGACCTTAAAAAGCATATAAATAAGGTGTGAATCCTCTGCTTACCAGTGTCTGCAATGTGAGAGGTAAAGTGCTTATTTGGCATTGCTGCTCTACTTCAAGTGCCTTGTGTTCATGCAGTTAAAATCCCTTTGCAGGTTGATGGACTTGGAAACTGAAATACTAGAGAAGGTAGTGGTACCCATGTTCTCAGCATGGTGTGAGTTGTGGTTTTAAGAGAAAAGGAATGACTAGACTATCGAAATGCAATATACTTAGAATTGCATCCACTTCCAAAAAAGCCCTGGTGATAGCAGATAGATAGATAGTGAAGGGCAACACAAAAACCTAACACAAGAGTCTGTTCTGCTGTTCTGAAGTTGTATGCCATGCATACAAGGGTGTAAATTCAAGCATATGGGCAAGTGGTTATAGCTTTTTTCAGATTTTTTATTATTTGTGAGGCATAACTACTCAAAACAAGACTGACATGGACTGAGCGTTTCACAGTCTGGGTTTGCTTAAGAAGAAAAGGAATAGTGAGCTGGGAGGAGAACAGGTGATGGTTGAGTCTGTAGAGCTTCAGAAACTTGCCTTAGCTTCTTCTGTAAGAAAAAGGACATCTGGAAAGCTCTTGGTAAGATTGAAACTGGTAAGAACTTGCCAAGCAAAGATAGTCTGTGAGCTAAATATGAAATCGAAGGCTAAGGAAGGTTTTCAAGTGTGTGCAGGTGGTCAGTAGAATTTCCCTTCTATGGTTTCTGAATTGAAATGAAACTGTTTTCAGTAAAACACATTCTGGAAAATAAGAAGTTTTTCCATCAGTGTTAAACCTCCTCAATGTGTTTAAACTGTTATTTGGAGTACATTTGAGAGAACTGCTTCTGGTCTTAGCCAGGTAGCCAACAGAGGTCATTGTGGAGATGGCTTTAAGTGCACTATAACTTTTCCCTTCATGTTTGTCAAATGACTGGAGTTACTGTGTTTATGTGAGTACTGTCAGTATACATATGGATCAGAATCTGCCACTGTTTTTTCACTGGAACAGTAGCCAGGAGCAGACTATAACTTCATAGTATGTGAAGGATGACTTTTCCTCTTTCATTGTCCCTTTGCTGAGGGACTTTGGGATTGAGCAAGTTTGTCATGGTGGCTGTTTGTTCCCCAAGGATGCCTTGAATCTTTCCTGAAAGTCTCTCTCTTGTGACAAACAGTGTGTTCGTTGTGTGGTGGAAGGAGCTCTTGGACCCATAAGAGAGCTGGCAATAAAGAACATGCTGTGGATCAGGTTAACTATTGCTGCAAAGTGCCCATAGAGAGGGATGGTAGGAAGAAGATAGTGAGCCAGATGAAAATGTTCTTAAAAATTAATTGTGGCTATTGGTGGAATATTGGTTGAACCTGAATGAAAAATATTTTGAGGGAACTAATGTAAATGAACTGTATTGTAGCCAGGTGTGGAACAGGTCTTGTTAGAGTGACTCTTTTTGTGTAAACAAAATAATCATGTATAAACAGTTTTGACTTTTGTTGGAGAGATTTTGTAGATATATGTTAAATTCAACTGGATTGTCAATGGAAAAGATAATAGTGATTTGATAGGAAAAAAATCTATATAACTTATTTTTAGCCGCTCTACGAGTTTAAAGCAGCTGCTACTAGAAGCTTGACTATTATTACATCTGAAGAAGGAAAGTGGGATTGATTGAAATAGAGAGAAAATAATCAGAAGATTAGACAAAAATGCTTAACTTTAAATTAATCCCAGAGAAAGGCAGGAAAACTGTATTTGTATTTCAAGTCTTGACACCTTCAGTAGAATCCTGATACAGAATCCTTAAAACAATGTTTGTAATATGTTGTCTCACACTGAGAGTTGTCCAGATGGGAACTCTTAATCTAACTGTCTTTTAATATCTAGTGTGAATAGATTTATAACTAGGATTGTTTCTCCAAAATAGTTGCTATCTTGAAAGTGTTATTCCAGTTGGCTGACATGAGCCAAAAATAATTCTGAAGCTTTTTAAGAAAAAAATTATATGGAGAACTATTAAGAATTAGATAGTTTATTTATTCTCTGTTTCTATGATATGAAAAATAAGTTACTATTGTAACATGTACTGATTTTTAGCAGACTCATTTAGACTAACAGCAAAGTGTAGGCTAATTCTGGGGGGAAAAAATCAAAGGAACACAAATAACTGTTATATTATTTTGTTGCATTAAGCATTTTATGTTTGTGTTTGGCTGAATAGAGATGGTAATAAGTATTGAAAAGAATCGCGTGTATGTATATGTATAAGAAGAAAAGTGTGTAATATAAATACATAAATATGCATATAAAGTAAATATTTGTTTAGTTCTCAGCTAAATCTTATGGTTGCAGCCTTTTAGTACCCTCAGAACAGGATACTCCGATCAGCAGTGTTCCTGTTGCTGAAATACAGTCACCTCATTTAACTTTATACCAGCACCTCCTCTCTGTGAGCCAAGTGACAAGAAGTAAGATCCATAACATCTGTATTGCAGCAGCAAGACTCTTGGGCAGGCACAGATTTAGCTGTAGCATGAGCGGAATCCCTGTGGGAAAAGTAGAAGCAAGGCTGATTGCTTTGCTCTGGAACTAAACAAAATCCCAGGAACTTGTGTGCAGCACACTGTGTGAAGAAAGTACAAATGTGGTCATTCTAATCACTTTTCCATTAACATTCCTTTTTGTTAAAATAATCTTGTTTCAAGAAACAGGTACATTTTTATGGGAGAGAGCTTAAATTCCATCGATGTAAAATTCTGTTGATAATGGTGTTACCATTTTTGTAAGGTAAATTTTGTAAGCCCTGGCTTACAAAAGAAGACTGTGTGTTAACAGCTGTTGTCAAAACCACTGAAAAATAAGAAAATTCATCTTTTCCTGTTTTTAGCAGAAAGCAGTGCAATAGTGTATGTTGCGTACACTGGGGCACTACAGAGGAAGTAAGAATGATGTAATACAAGGAGCCTTTATGGATAACCTCTTTACCTTATGTTATATGAAGGTGAAACATTTTCATAGAGTTCAGTCTTTCATTGAGAGAGCATACTGGAGAAGTTTCTGTAGTGGAAAAGCCGAAATAACCATAGGACAACTCTGGTAAAGCTTTCTGACTTGAAGCAGGTTTTTTAACTTGCCTATTATCTTCCGATAGATTGACTGTTGTTATGAATAAAGACAGCTTTCTTTATTTCACTTCATTTTTGCTCATGATTTTATTTTAATATCCCAAGAAAATGTTAGGGAAACTTGATAAAATATAACCATAGACTAGGTGCAAATAGATGTAGAGAGCTGCCAGTAAAGTACGTAACAAAAGTTATTACTCATTTGAAAAGCAATTTCATAATATTTTTAAGACCTTCTCTAGCCTGTCGCTAAGTCTTTAATATAATCTGAATGCTTGTGGGAAACATTTTTAAATTTAGTGGTGTTTAAGATCCCTGTGACTTCTGCTATTTCAGTTCTTTGGAAATGACAGCTTGCAGTTTGGGGAATCGAAATAGATCTAACAAGATCTAAATTTCTCTGTGTTCATCAGTAAGAACAAGTTTTGCACCCTTCTTGCTTATGGTACAGCACTGTCTTGAATTAAAATACCTCTTACTATGCAGAAGCTAAATCTACAATTTATGCCTTAATCTGTGTACCCCAGCATCTCACAGCTTCAGGACAGAAAAGTGAAACTTTTAAATTTGCTTGTCAGAGTCTATTTTAGTCAAGCTTTGGGAGTGGGGAGCTGGGTTCAGGGATGAGTGAATGAATGAGGAAAAGGTCAGGACTACCCTTACAGGAGCTCTACCAGGTCTAAATGCTGATATCATCAAGGCTGTAATTCCACAAATAGAGCTCTTTGCAGAAACAGGAATCCTCACATTCCAATTTCATGAAGGGTTACAGAGCTTTTCCCCTCTGTTCTTACAAAAAAGGCCTGACTAATCATTTATAATGGAGGGGAAAAAAGGAATGCTGTTATGAAACAGTGTTAACCTATTGCCAACAGAAAGCTACCTAAAGCAATCCTGTCCAGTTAAGAGCAATCTCTGCAAGGTACTCAAATTTAGTAAAATTTTCCAGATTTACTTTGAAAAAGTACTTTTATTTTTTTCCTTCTTGGAGGCTCGAAGTGGAAGAACTTTGTAGTTTATAGTGATGTTTTGGATGCTTTTCTAAATTGATTTTAAAGATACTTTCATTTTAATGAGAGTTGGGAATATTTTCTGTGGTACTTTCTATGATCACTTGAGGAAAGAAATGGCTCTTATGTCAGAGAATATGCTTGTATGGTGGGAAGATCTTACAGGCTGTATTTAATCTGTCCAGGCTCCTGGCAGTTTTCTGCCTGCTTGCAAACCTGTTCGCTTCTTTGACACTTCAGAAAGAGGGAAGATTAGCAGTTCATATTACTTATCTCACTAAAGAGGGAACAAACCAAATGGTGAAAGTCTATAATAATCCAATGGCTACATTTTATCTCTTTTATACATAGCTAAATCTGAGACTTGTATTTTTCCTTCCTTCTTTGTTCTGTAGAATAAATGTAAAGATTAAATTTGTATGCTAATGGAAAACAACTTTTATTAATAGATTATCATAAAAACCTTTCAGACACTGACTTCCCTTGTGGCTAGATAATGTGGTTTTTTTGCAGAAGGCAGATTTCTCAGCAGACATAAATCTGGTAAATCAGGCCTTATGTTTTGGGTGTTTAAAGTCCGTGTTAAGTTGGCTGCAGATACAGAAACTCAGCGCTTGAGTGACTGTAGGAGCCAGTACGTTCTGGGTGGTCTTCAAGTATGGTTTGTTCTTATTGCCATGTGAACTCATTCGTTGGTTTGTCCTTCAAGCTCTGTGTACAGCTTTGATTTAGAAGCTTGTTCCTGAAGGATCCTGACATCTTTTGCGCCAGTGTGGAGGTGACTTAGAGATGTTTCTAAAGCTTATTCTGGCAGAATTTAAAACTTAGGTAACCTTTTAAAAAATAGTGTGTGAAAGTGTGTGTGGCCCATATCTTTGTTCTCTTGATTTTTATATATAAATAATATTTATAAACTAATTAGATCACCCAAGTCTATTAGTGTGACATAAACTCAGCTTTCAAGGCTCACTGAAATTTTATGGCTTCCTTCTAAGAATATCAGTAAAAGCTACATTGAAAATCGACTTTCTTAGTTAAGAACAGGTATGCCATGATAGAATGTGCAACTTTTTAGCTGTGTTAGGCCCAGTTTACAGAAATAATTTTAACTACCTAAGGTGTGATGATGATTGGTACAAGTGCATGTAAAGGAAGTGCTGAGATCCTGCACTGAAACTTTCATGGCTTATTCTTCCCCTCTAGACCTGTTTTCTTGCTCATTGTTTTTCTGATACTGTTATGCTAATATCTTTGCCATTTGGGCAAAATTTATTCATCATCTCTATGATGCTCAGTAATACCTCGTAGATTTAAATGTCATTGTTTTGAGAGTCTTTGGGGATATCGAGATCAGAGCCCTGATGGTTAAGGCCAAGCATGTATTTTCATAGATCCAATAAGACTTACAACAGCTAACAGCTGTGTGCTTGTCTACAAATGAAATAAATGTGTCTGAATGAGACCTAAAACAACATGTTACTCCAGTCCTGGCAAATGTTAGTATTAAATGGTGAGATTCTTATGATCTGTCTTTTGTTAGGAGACACAGTGTATTCTACTTTTCCCAATAAAAATAAAGTTTTTTTACAGGGAAAATTTTGCTATCCTGATCTTGTCCTGCCTTGAGAGTAAATATGTCACATTTTACTTACTTTATTTTTTTGGCAGGTTATTTGGGAAGGGAATACTTTGTTGAACACAACAGCACAAGATGACTTATGATTCCTGCTCTTCGTGGGAGCCTGTCTGGATTGGTATGCATTTTGTTTTGTTCATTGGTTTTTGGTTTGGTTTGGGTTTTTTTTGCTACACTGACATATAGTGATTGTATGTATAGTCCACTTAAAATTTAGGAATCCAAGCATTTAAAAAACTTCCAGTTTGTTAGCTGTGTGTTAATAACTAGAAGGAGACTATGAATTAAAATAGTATATTTTCAGTAATGTTTTCAATGTTTACTGTTGTTCTAGGTACTACAGTATTTAATTAGCTCTTCATCATGAATATTAGTTATATGACCGTTGAGCTAGTGGGAAAGTTAGAAGGCGGGGAGATATGACAGTACAAGAAATGAACCTAGAACTGTGTAAGTCCTTTCACATGATCTACAACTTGAGAACATGAGTTTTCCTGAGAGCTAAGAAAATAGGATTATTCTTTACATTTTGCATATTTGTGGTTTGCAATAGTAATAATGATTCCCATGGCTGACATTTCTTGACAGTTAATGGCTCTCTGAATTAAGGACAGAAGGAAATACCCTCAAGAGGGCAATTAGTTGTACTAAATGACCCAAAGCAGAGGTGACTGTTTTCCCACAATTGCTACAGTAGTGTTTATAGAGTGGAAAAAAGGACAATTTCCTAAATTAAAGTAATGCCTCTTGTGAATAGTTTTATGGGTCACCTACTCATGCAGTGGAGTTGATTAGTTTCAATTTAGGATATGTAAATATGTATTAAAACTGAAAACTGCTGGTTCCTTTTAGGTAAGAACATTGTCCCTGCTGATTTGTGCTCTGACTCATTCTTTGCACTGGCTTTAGCAGAAAGGATTCCATTGCAATGTGTTCCTGCCTCTACTTAATTGCACAGGAAACAATGCTTGTTTCATATTGAGAGGGGTGTATGTCCTGGGCTGCTTTGTGTAATAACGGGGTGTCAGAGAGCACATACTCGAGTATTTTCTGTTGGCATATAAATTGTTTTGAAAATAAAATAAGCCCATGGCCTTCATGCTTGTTGTTACTGTTTTCCCCCTAGAAATACTTTGCTTTTTAAATTGATTTTATGTTGCAAAAATAATTTTTGCCAAAGTTTGCCTTTAAAATAAAACCATTAATAGTAGCTATAAAACATGCAGAAGCTTCCCATTTGTAACCTTAAAACATCCCCAAGAAATAGGATCACTGTACCAGGCATTGCTAGCTTCAAGTTTCTGAATAAGAATGGTGTTTTTGTGTGCTAGACCAAATCTTGATGCTGATCAGTATTGAAAATATGCTTTTAGCAGACAAATATATTAAATCATTGAACATTTTGGCAGCTGTGTTCTGATCTGCATTAAACCTGTTATGGCACTGTTAGGTTCCCTGCTGCTGATTTTGACTGATGTTGCCTTTGCATATAAGATATAATGTTTTATTTCCAGTTGAGCATGCTATCCGAATTTTGAACAGAAACCTTTTAGCTTCTAAAGCTGTTAAAAACAGATGCCATAGTTCTAGCAATAATTATATTTGATGAATGGAATTTGTGTGTTATTTAGCTTTAAGTATGTACTTTATTGAAATAATTGTGTCTATTATGTTCCATAAAAAGAAAGTTGCATATGAACGAGAACCTTGCTTGAGAGAATATGTGCATACACAGTAAATTTTAGCACTGAAATTGAAAACAGTGATTGTATGAACCTCTTTTGCATCTGAAAAGAACCTGTGAGAGCACATGTTCCAAAAGTGAGAATGCTGTGACAAAAGGGTATCTCTCTGCCTCTTGCTTGAGCACTTGACCATCAATAGCCTTACCCATTTAAACTATCAAAGCATGGTTGTCTTTTACAAGCTATGTGATTACCATTCAGGAATGACTGTGGCTTTGAAATGACAGGATCTGTCTTTCTCAAAGAGCGAGAGAGAACTGATATAGAATTGCTGTGAAGTTATCTTAGTGGTTCCTTTCATCTTTCTATCTTTACATAATTTTGGGGAAGTTGGAAGGGTAGGAAGAAGGATGGGGGAACACGTTTAATAATCATGTAGATGCTCATGGTAGAAGCCCTTTAAGTAGAGGGAAAAAAAAAGGACTTATGACTGCAATAGAAGGGATCCTCTTGAAATTACTGGCTAAATTGTCAGTCACTTTTATGAAGGATGATAGCTGAGAAAGAGCATTGCCTGCAGGTTAGATAAGTGTAAATCCAAATCACATCTGAACATGCGGATTCAGTATGCACTGCACAGAAAGATTTCATACCTCAGAGTGATTAAACAGAGTACAGAGAAGAGTGTTGCCTGGAAATCATCAGGAAGCAGTGAGCACAGGAGCAACACTCAACAGTTACTTTTTATGTTGGATCCAAAGCCTGCAGTCCTCTTACTAGGTTAGGTGTCTTCTTTGCAAGAGTTGATCAGTGCTCACTCTTTCGTCCTTGAAAAGATACGGCTGATGATTTATGCAACAACCAAATGGCCTCCACTCATTTCTACTTTAAGCAGTTGGCTGGTCCAGGCAGCAGCTTGCATGAGGTCATTCTCCTTCTGTTAATGCCACACAGGAAAACATACAAACGTCACACTGAGGGGAGGAAGCACAAAATAGGAGGTAGCTATTTGCACAGTGAGCTGGGATGGTGAGAGAGCATATGTGAGATTACTTTTCTTAGACACTTTTCCTGGGTTTGTTAGGAATAGGCTATAGATGTCTGTGAATCCTTTGTCCTATAATCTGGATGCTCCTTGTCTTGAGAAATGTGGAGTAGCGCAATCTTTCTGACTGAATTAAGGGTGCAGAACATCTTTGCTCCTGCTCCCCTTGTCTGGTTCCTTCTGTTTAGAAGGAAAATTTATGATAAAGCAGTATTTTCTAAAACTTTGGTCCTTTACTGTGGAATATTAGAATTGTTTGGTTGGTTTTTGTTTGATTTTTTTCCTCTTTAAAGCTTTTATGATACGTGTTACCATCTAAGCCTCTGCTGAACTTCATACTTTAGAGTATAAAGTTATGTGGCATAAAGGATGTAAACTTAACCTAAGTAAGCAAATTCTGTTGTGTATATTTAAAGTTAGTCCAGTAACTGCATATGTATGTGCTCAAAAGTCTGTATTCAAATCAGATGGCCATGTACCCTTTGCTGTCAGCAGAGGGAGATGGGTGATTCACTTCTTCCTGACATGGACATCTATATAAAGATCATGTGAAATATGTCCTAAATTGCCTTCTTAATCCACAGAAGCTCTATGGCATCCACAACATCCTGTGGCAAATGTTTTCACAATTAATTGTGAAATAATAATTTCCAGATCTGGGCTCCTCAGAGACACGGACATACTGGAGAGAATAGAGTGAAGGGCTACAAAGATGATGAAGAGACTGGAGCATCCCTTCTGTGAGGAAAGGCTGAGAGAGCTGGGACTGTTCAGCCTGGAGCAGAGAAGGCTCAGGGGGATCTTATCAATGTGTGTACATATATTATATATATATATATATATATATATATATATATACCTGAAGGGAAAGTGCAAAGAGGACAGTGCCAGGCTCTTTTCAGTCATGCCTAGTGACAGGGCCAGAGGCAATGGGCAGAAGCTGAAACATCAGGAAGCAATTTTTTTTCCACTCTCAGAGTGAGTGAGCACTGGAACAGATCCCTCAGAGAGGTTGTGGAGTCTATCATTGGAGATACTCAAAAGCCACCTAGACATGGTCCTGGATGACTGACTCTAGGTGGTCCTGCTTGAGCAGAGAGGTTGGACAAGATGACCTCCAGAGGTACCTTCCAACCTCAACTAATCTGTGTTTTTGTGATTCCTTTGACTTTTCGTATTCTTATGTTATGAAAGACAGCAATCATTCACTTTCCCTGTGCCACTAATAACTCTGTAGACCTCTATGATACCTTTTTCTAGTCACCTTTGAATAGAGATCGGGTGGTGCAGAATTGAACATAGTACTGAAGATAAGAAGGTGCCATGGATATGTACTGTAGCAGATACCATATCTGAATACACTATATATATAGCTACCTCCTGGTTTTCTTCTCAGTGTCTTTGCTAACAATTCTGAGCACTTGGCTGATGTTTTCATAGGCCAGACTATGAAAATTTGAAGATCTGTTTTTCTTCTGGGGGGTAATTATTGGTTTAGCACCTGTTACTGTACAGATAACTTTTTTTCAGTCCAGGCATAGCTTTATCTCTAGCACTGAATTTTATTGGGCAGACTAGTGGCTTGCCACTACTCCTCAAGAAATCCTCTATGCCTTTTTATAGTTGATCTTAGTTTTTATTATATTACCCTGAAAAACAGTTCATGTTCATCATCAGCAAATGTCATAGTTTTGCATTTCCCTCTTCTCTTTTGCAGGTTGATGAGCTTGGACCCTAGTATAGATTTTCTTTGTAGGATCATTCTGGTGACCTTTTTTCTCTGCAAAACTAACTGCTCCTTCTTTTGTTTCCTGTTTGAAACTGATTATTGTCTATAGGAGGGTTTTACATGTATCTAATGACAGATTAGTTTCTTTTAGAGCCCTGTTGGAGAGACCTTGTCAAAGCCAATCAGAAATGCAAAAGTTACCTTTGCTGGCTTATTGCTTACAGAGCTTTAAAAGATACTGCCCAGGGGATCTAATTTTCTTGCTCCAAGATTTTAAATCCAAAATGATTTGTTGAATTTATTCTCTTTTGCAGTCCCTGCAGAATGCTACAGCTTCCTTTCCTCTTCAGTGTTCTTGTCTTGTGGAGTCATAAACCTCAGTGGAACTTTGGGTGAGATTTTCTTGTTCATTGCTAAAATATTTCCTACTTATTCTGGAAAGTTCTGTTAACCTTTTCACTGTTGGTTCCATACTTTATTCTAAAAAGTATATTAAAGAAGACTAGTAAAGGAAAAGTTTATAAAGACCAAAGAAAGAATAATTTCAGCTAATATAGATACTTTAGCTTGTAATTAGCATTGAGGCTTTCTCTAAAAGAGTTAGTGTAAAAATAAAATTAAAGAGAAATAATGGGGGGAAAAAAAATCTAGAATAAAGTTAATGGAATTTTTCATTTTTGCAAAAATGTCAATATACATAACTAGTATACTTTTGCTGAGTTTTACAGTCTTTGAAATATAATAGGATAAAATAGAAAATTATATCATTCCCTCCCATTCAAGCAGTCAAACCTCTAGGAAGTGGAATTTGTATGACTCTCTATTGGGTTTATGTGACAAGCTTTTGGTAGCAGTGGGGCTACAGGGTTGGCTTCTGTGAGAAGCTTCCTCTGTGACCAGTAGAACCAACGTCAGTTGGTGCCAAGACGGACCCACCAGTGGCCAAGGCCAAGCCCATCAGTGATGGTGGAAGTGCCTCTGGGGTAACAGATTTAAGAATGGAGAAAAAGTTACTGTGCAGAAGCAAATTACAGGTGGAGAGAGGAGTGAGAATATGTGAGAGAGCTCTGCAGAAGGGAGGATGTACCCCAGGCACCAGAGCAGAGATTCCCCTGCAGCCCGTGATGAAGACCATGGTGAGGCAGCTGTGCCCCTGTAGCCCATGGAGGTCCACAGTGGAGCAGATTTCCACCTTCAGCTCCAGGAGGACCGCGGGCCAGCGAAGGTGGAGGCTGTGACCCCATGGGAAGCCTAGAGCAGGCTCCTGGAAGGACCTGTGACCCTTTGGAGGGAGGAACCTATGCTGGAGGAGGTTTGCTGGCAGGACTTGTGACCCTGGGGGTGACCCATGCTGGAGCAGCCTGTTCCTGAAGGACTGCACCCTGTGGAAGGGACCCATGCTGGAGTGGTTCAAAGAAAAACTGCAGGCTGTAGGAAAGACTCATGTTGGAGAAGTCCATGGAGGACTGTCTCCCGTGGGAGGGACCCCATACTGGGGCAAGGGAAGAATGTGAGGAGTCTTCCCCTTGTGGAGGAAGGAGCAGCAGAGTAAACATGTGATGAACTGACTGCAACCCCTATTCCCTGTCTCTCTGCGTTGCTGGTGGGGAGGAGATAGAGAAAATTAGGCACAACGTTAAGCCCAGGAAGAAGGGAGGAGTGGGGTGAAGGTGTTTTTAAGACTTAGTTTTATTTTCTCATTACTCTACTCTGATTTAATTGTTAATAAATTAAGCTAACCATTATTTTTTTTGCCAGTGAAGTATTATCCAGTGAAAGGTAAACTTTTGATCCAACACGAAGCATGTGGTCCTTGTGTAAATTCATAAAAAAATTCCTTCCTCCCATCACTTTTGCCCAACGTTGATACCAAGCAGAACCTGCTTAAATACCGCGGGCAGGATTTGTGCTACCAAACATAAGCTGTTTGTGTTAGCAGCACAAGCTTGTCACTGTGTGCAGAGATGGAGGAGATGCCCTCTGAAGATGGCTCTATCCCTTTTCTGATTATAAACATGAAAACAGCCAGAAGGGACTGTTGCAGTCATCCCGAATGAATGAGGTGAATCCCACTTTCTGTTTCTGTCTGTAGTGATCTGTTTTTTAAAAGGGCATAGAATCCATCTGGTTTCCAGCTTGATCAGATGCCAATGTGCTCTGAGAGTCTTTAATAGTCTTCAATAGTCCAAGATAGAGGGGAGGAGCTAGCACTGAAAAGGGGAGAAAACTCTCAAATCTTTGTATTTTATTTATGAGAATGTGTACATGTAAGTACATGTAATAATACAATACTAATACAATACATGTAAAGATAGTAAATATGAGACAACACATGTAAACTATAAAAAGAAATGTTGCATTGTGTCAGTACCTGAAAGGGGCCTGCAAGAAGGCTGGAGAGGGATTTTTTCCAAGGGTATGTAGTGATAGGACAAGGGGCAGTGGCATTGAGCTGAAGTGAGGGAGAATTAGGCTAGATACTAGAAAAAAATTCTTTACTGTGAGGGTGGTGAGGCACTGGAACATGTTGCCCAGAGAAGTTGTGGATGCCCCATCCTTAGCAGTGTTTAAGGCCATGTTGGACAGGGCTCTGAGCAACCTGGTAAAACCTAGTGAAAGGTGGCAGTGGGGTTGGAACTGTATGACCTTTACAGTCCCTTCCAGCCCAAACCATTCCATGACTGTATAATGGCAAGGGAGAGAGCTGAGCAGTCTAAGGATTAGATCTACAGGGAAAAAGAGGGTGTACACAGTTAAATTATTTGGGATACCAAGTTGAATTAACAAAGACATGCCTAGACCAGCAAAAGCAGGAAAACTTGCTGCCATGGGAAGCGTTGTAGTGAGCAAAGAAGAGATAGTTTCCTGCATCTTGATATGAGTCAGTCTCTAAATGCAACAAATTGAGAAATACTTTTATCCTGTGGATAAGTTACTTGATAATTAGTAATAGGTTAGAATGTTTTGGATGTTTTTCCTGAGACACCTAATGTGGATGACTGACACAGAACCAAGAATTCTGTATTATGTACAGTAACTTGGATAGGTAGGCTTTTTAGTGCTTCCCAAAGAGGCAGATAGGCGATACTGAGACTATTTAAACTATTTAAAAATGTCATTAAAGTTTCCATCTGTAGGCAATTCCAAACCAAAATAATGAAGTTAGTTTAAAAATTATGAGATTTAAGTAAAGATACTTACTTGATTTATTCACTCTTAATCAGTAAAGTTTGTTTTCAAACACAAAAGTTTTCCAACCTTGGTTATGATAAGTAGGGAAAAAAACTTGGTGAGTTGCGAGTATTGCATGGTATCAGCAGCACTACAGGAGCAGGAGAGAAAGGCCAAATAGTAGGAGACTTCTGTGTCTGGTGCTTAAGTAAATTGTGTCAACCTGAAGTGTAAACATATATTAAAGGTGCTTTTTTCATTAAGGAAAGGTGAGCAATCATTTGGTTCCCATTGGTTTCAGAGTTTTACTTTGTTTCTTTACGTTTCTTTCTTATTTTTCAGATGGAAATACTGACATGAACTTAAGAACTTTGATGCTTTCAGACATTGAACTTTGATTGTTAAACGATCAGTTAAAAATACTGCCTGAACAAGATGAAATGCCTTGAAGACTTTTGTTTCTGCTTTCATTTCTCCTGAAGCAATGGTTTTCTCAGCAATGTTGACACTGGCCCACTCTGGGACCTCAAATGCTACTTTTATTGTCTATGAAAATGCCTATACGAATTTTACCACTCCCCAGTTCTTGCTTCACAGTGGCACAACACAGCCGTTGAGATATAGTTCAGGTGTTGTGCTCACCACTGAGAGAAGTACTTTTCTGGTAAACACTACAGCTATCCTGCCATCGCAAGAAGTTTTCAGGAGCTTGAGTTTGCCACTCCAGATCATTCTTTCTGCTGCTATGATATTTATCCTATTGGTTTCTTTCCTTGGAAACTTTGTTGTCTGCCTCATGGTCTACCAGAAGGCAGCTATGCGATCTGCAATTAACATCCTCTTAGCAAGCCTGGCTTTTGCAGACCTGCTGCTGGCAGTGCTGAATATGCCATTTGCTCTTATAACAATCATTACCACTCAGTGGATTTTTGGGGATATATTTTGCAGAGTTTCTGCCATGTTCTTTTGGCTTTTTGTCATAGAGGGGGTAGCCATTCTTCTCATTATTAGTATTGACCGATTTCTTATCATAGTTCAGAGGCAAGATAAACTGAACCCTTACCGTGCAAAGATTCTCATTGTGATTTCCTGGGCAGCATCCTTTGTTGTTGCTTTTCCGTTATCAGTAGGGAATCCTAACTTGCAGATACCCTCGAGAGCACCTCAGTGTGTTTTTGGCTACTCTACGAGCCCAGGTTACCGAGCCTATGTGATAGTTATCTTGCTAATTTCTTTTTTTATTCCCTTCCTGGTAATGCTGTATTCTTTTATGGGCATACTCAACACCGTCCGCCACAATGCAGTTCGTATCCATAGCCACCCTGATAGCATATGTCTCAGCCAGGCCAGCAAACTTGGTCTCATGAGCTTACAGAGACCTTTTCAGATGAATATTGATATGAGCTTTAAAACTCGTGCCTTCACAACCATCTTGATTTTATTCCTTGTCTTCATAGTCTGTTGGGCACCATTCACCACTTACAGCCTTATTGCCACGTTCAACAGCCACTTCTACTACAAGCACAACTTTTTTGAGATAAGCACTTGGCTCCTTTGGCTCTGCTACCTCAAGTCTGCACTGAACCCACTGATTTACTACTGGAGGATTAAGAAGTTTCATGACGCATGCTTAGACTTGATGCCCAAGTTCTTCAAGTTTCTGCCACAGCTACCTGGCCATACAAGGCGGCGCATTCGACCCAGTGCCATCTATGTGTGTGGGGAGCACCGGTCGGTGGTTTGAAACTGTGGCTCTTTGACAATGATTGTTGTATTTTGGGATTGTTTTCCGGCTTTAGGTCGAATTTTGTTTTGTTTCATATGGCTTTTTCAGTATGGCCATAACTTGATTTAGTTTTCCACTACTCTGTGCAATTTTGGGAAGATAGAGGGAGGGAAAGTGATTGGTTATTGTTAGGTTTACTACCAGAATACAATGTAAACAAAATAACAAATGTTACCTCTGGGATTCCATGGAAATCCATTCTTTTAAATGAAAACTACATTTGTAACATTTTGTCAGGTTTATGCTTACTAGGCCTGCAATCTAATTGTAGGGACTTTTTATGCTGCTAAGATATGGTGTATTTAGTTGGTGTAATTTTTCTGAAAAATGTTGCTGCTGTCTGCCAATATAATAGATCCAAAAAGTCTCATTAGATTACTTCTATTTAATTTAACAATATTTCAGAAGTTTTCATTATAACATTAGAAAACTTTTTTTTAATATTTCCATTAATATTTTTGTGCACTTTACAAAATTTACTATATAATTTGTTCATTGGAACATTTTATTCTGTATTGAAGGTGTATTATTATTGCTGTTATAATTTGTTATGTTGGTGAATTTCAATGAAAGACCCATGTAAGTTGTAGGAGGGCAATTTATGTTGGTATAGCTACATGTACAGTCATAAATTTGCTGTTTTTTTAACAATTGGTCAAAAGTAACTAACTGCTCAGTTATCAGAGGAGTTAGAAGGAGAAAACAAAGGAATGGAAGGGAAAGAGAGCAACAAAAATTCCATGACCTGAGGTTTAGGCTAACACAAGATTTAATAAAATAGTGTTCATGTGAAAATTATTATGAGGTAAAGGGTGACTGTAGTTATTACTTGAGGCTGTTACAAGCTACTCAAACCTGATGATATGCCTGAAAACCTATCTGAAATAGTGATTTTTGGGCCTGCAATTTATACTGTGTTTTCGTAGTGATGTTCCTGCTCAGAGCTCATATAAGGCTGGGTATGCTCTACACTATTGAAATCATGCTGTCAGGCATTTGTTGGGATAGAATTAGAAATAGTAGGGTAATCCAGAAAAGAGATGGCAAATAACCCATAGCTGAGGTTAGGATTTAGTCTACATAGTAATTACAGGGGAAGAAAAAATCCTCAACTTGCTTGTTTTACAATTTAAGTATTGGACCAAAACCATAAATAGACAATCACAGAATCATAGAATGGCTTGGTTTTGAAGGGATCATAAAGATCATCTAGCTTCAACTCCACTGCCATGAGTACAGACACCTTCCACTAATCAGCTTGCTCAAAACCCCATCCTTCCTGACCTTGAACACTTCCAGGGATGGAGCATCCACAGCTTCTTTGGGCAACCTGTTCCAGTGCCTCACCTCCCTCACAGGGAAGAAGTTATTCCTGTATCTTATCTAAATCTACCCTCTTTCAGCCATTACCCCTTATAACAGTCAGCCAGCAGAATTTGCTGGGAATGTAAGTTAAATTCCCCTTTTCCCTCTGATACTACTTTACATTGATTTTTTTTCATTGCCTCTTTGTCTCTGTAGTCGCTGCTGCCTCAAGGGTTTATTCTGCTGTTCTCATCTATTAGGCATCAGCTTCTCTCCCTGAAATGCCAAACTACCTTTCTGATTAATGTCAGGCTGTCTTGATACCTGCCTGGAAAGCAGAATGGCAAAGATTTTCCTTAATGATGGCAAACCAGACTCAGATTATTTTTTTTTCAATCAGCTAAATAAATATTGTGAGATAAGCAAAATTAAGATTTAGGTTTGGGCTTTGAAGCTCAGAGGTTTTTGCTCTGAGGCTGGGGAAAAATGCCTGTAAAATCTGTGTGTCCTTGCAGTGAGCTTTTTGAGCCCATGACTGAGAACAGGGGCATTGATGTACAACAAACCTAACAACCAGAGCTAGAATTTGGGCTTCTCTTGCTTCCATCTCTCTTTCTACTTCTGTCTATCTACCCAGTACATGTTTGCATGAAGAAAATACCTTGTTCTGTGTGGATGTCCAGAGACTGCTTGCTTCCTGAGGATAACAAAACATTCACACCCCAATGTGAATTCTTCTTCAATGAAGAACTAATTTAAGTTATCGCTGTTCTTCTCATTGACAGCTATTGCTAAAAGTGTTGGCAGTATTTAAATTTTAGGAGTATAAAAGGAACAATTTTGAATTTAGTAATTTCATTTTTTGAAAAAAGCTGCTAGCTGAGGCTGTGAGGTTGTGGGTTACATGTAAAGTTACGTGTTGCCCAGCAGTGGTGAGGTTATTGATGTCCATGCTTTCCTTTCCTTGTCAACTTCACTGATGATGGTATGGATTTTTCTGATTGAAATGACAGACAGTAAAAGACTTCCACTATAAAAGAGAGTGTTTTAGTGTGTCTTTGCAGTAAAGCTTTTATTTTTCAATTACATTTACATTGATAGCAGAAGTTTATGACCTGGTTAGTATGGATTTTCCATTTCAGAGCTGTCATACCTGTTTTTCTCTGAAAGCAGCAAAACTGTGCTTAAAGTAATAGAGAGCATACACTGTCTAAATGGCAGGAATAGGTATTTTTGCTGTCTTCCAGCACTACAACGTAAGAGATTTGAATGAGTGTTGTAAAACATAATAATTCAAGAAGAGAAGAAGATGAGTAATACAGGAAAGTTAGTGAAATTACTTTCTTGAAGGAGGAGGGGAAAACATTTTGTGGGGATTTCTCAATTTGCGATAAGTACTGGCTGTGAAGTGGAAATTGCAAACATCAAAGACAGTTAATTTGTTTTGATAATTAAGTGTTTGCTTACACTGACTGTAACAAGGTTTCTTCTCAGAGCTGCATCTGCTGATCCTTAGAGAAAAGAAACCCAAATTGCTGGCCGTATTCAGAGGTAATTTACACAGTGATACAGTATTCACACTAGGTTTTCTGAGGTGATGAGAGCATACGTGAACAAAAGGGTGTTCAAGAATCAAGGTGGTTTAGAAGTATCCCCAGGGTAATTATGTGTTTACAGGTCTATTTGAGCTATTGTGTCTAATATACATCTGTAGAGCAGTGCCTTGATAATTGCAGCTGAAGTCCTAGAACCAAGTTGAAGACCTCTAAACTGCTCAGTCTTGCTGCCTGTGATCCTGCCAAGGATCCTGCATAACCATGCTAACATTTGTAATGTCAAAACGTAAACATGTTGGCAGAATTTGGGCTATTGAGGCATTTTAGTGGGCTTGACCAAGACCAAGGATTTTAAAAACTCAAATAGATCCTTGTTGACTCTATGTGGGAATTATAATTTTCTTCCTCTCCAGAAATGAGTCATTGCTAATCTGTATTCCCTCATGTTACATTTTCAGACATCTTTAGTATGGAGGATTTAAATGAATGTATTTTGAATTATGTTGCAGTTTAATTCATTCTGTCAAAGCATGCTGCTTACAGAGTTCTCAATTGTATAAATCTATTGATGAAATGATTCTTTTGTACTCAAAGTTGTGTATTTTTGTCATTTCGTGTTATTTGTGTAAAATATTTCTGTATATAGAGAAAATTGTTTTGCCTCTTATTGCTTTCTGTTACTATTTTTTTTCACTTGTATGCTTAATGCTTTCATATTTTATTTTGAGCATATGCATAAAAAACTGTAAGATTTCAATGATTTTTCTGCGACCTTTTGAGATTTCTAATTCTCAAATCATTCAACAATGCCCTCCTTGAAAGAGATTTTAATTTATTTTTGTGTGAAAACTAAAAATTCAGAGCACAAGTTTGTTGTGGTTAGAATGGTGAGGAATATCTTAAGTCCAATTTTCCAGGAGCCAGTATGAACTGGCTTGATCTTTTTGGGTTTTTTTGAGAAGTAGTCCTTTTCTGATGTGGAGAAACCTTGAATTACTGTTTTAAAACAAGTGGCATTGTCTTTTCTGTGCATATTACACCTGTGAAAACACTTGAGAAAATAAACAAAAAAAAAAGAGAGAAAATAAACATTCTCCAAAAAGGTAGCAAAAATCTTCAGAATTGACTCTATGTTTGTACATTCACAGGTTTCTTGGATTTAATGCCCAACTTCATAGTCTCAAACAATTTATTTTATCTGTATATTAAATAACAAAGATTGCCTGATTTAAGTGGTTTTGTTTAAGCCAAAATGTTTCTCATGTAAAGCATTTAGAGTGCTCTTTTCTAAGGCACGGGGGTAGAGACATGTCAAAACAATTGAAAATAGTACCTAAACCAACTGAAATAGTATCCAGCAAGAGAGAGAATACCTAAAAAGAATATAATTTTCCTAAAATACTGCCTGAACTGGGTGTACTACCTTTTAGTTTGGACTGAGTAATTAAGATCATCTTATTCTACAATAAATAAACCAGGCAGCGGTACTGCATGGCATGATTCATATCAACACAAGATAATGACCTTTATGATTCAAGTGCTGCATGTTTGTATGTGACAGATTATTCTCCATATTAGTAGAGTGACAAATGTTCAGGCTCTTGGCTGTTTTGGGAAAATCTTTCAGCTTGCTAATGATTTAACAGAAATTCTGCTGGAGCAATTTCTCTAAATGCTAAAGTCAAAGACATGTCACTAAAGAATTCCTGAGAGGGAATGGGTATTTCTGGTTGCTTGGAAATGGCCTTTCTCAGCTGCCCACATGCCTGATGGTGAGAACTGTACCTCTGCAACAACCACTTTTTTCTCTCTTGTCCTCTTCTGGTCCCCCCGACCTCCCTGAGGTAGCGCCTTCTGCACTGCTGTGTTGCAACAGGTACGGTGGCGGCAGGAGGAGGTGGAGGTGCCTGGAGAAGCTGTGCAGCCAGCAAACCTCTCTCCTCTCCACTCTCCCCTGCCTTGAGTTCAGGTTGGACTGAACAGGAGCACATATATTTGCCTCTAGTGCAAATATATGTGCAATATATAGCAATCCTGCCAGTGCAGGATTCTTGTTTTGTCCCCCGTAGTGTTACAGGTTTTATTCCACACTCATCTTTTGGAGCCCAAGCTACATCTCTCTATAGCCAATTCATGACTGAATAAGAATCCCTTAGCTGACTTGTTTCTCTGTCTCTGTGGCTCTGGGCACAGGATCTGCTAGTGACCCTCCACCATAACAAAAGGTCCTATAGCTTGCTCTCAAAGAAAAATGGCATTCATGGAGACAACCACAACTCTGCTCAGATATGAGGGGGAAAACAGCATTAAGTCAGTGACTGCA
This sequence comes from Manacus vitellinus, assembly GCF_001715985.3. NCBI lineage: Eukaryota > Metazoa > Chordata > Aves > Passeriformes > Pipridae > Manacus > Manacus vitellinus. The sequence continues at coordinate 28,512,970 of NW_021940604.1, forward strand.
CTGCAGGGTAGATGAAAATGTGAGTTGTAATGGGACTTCTTAAGTGCCCCTTACAGAGAGAGTTTTTAAAATTTATTTATGGATATTTATGCACAAACTGTTGGGTTGTGTTCTACCTACAGTGAATGCAGCTTGATACCGAATCACTAACAGTACTGCTGATAAGTAACATAGTATTCATAAATACCAAAGAAGAGCATGTTCCTGGTTTATATTATTATCCTGTCTAGATAACCATCTTTGCTGGTGTGTGGGCACAGAACACAGCAATAATGAGACATACTCCTTGTATAATTGGTGCTCTGCCTTAAATAGATTACTGCAATCCAAATCTCTGTGGTAGACCTGAAATAAAATTAAGCCTGTTCACCAACATGAGTAGGAATTCCACCAACACTGCCCTGTCTGTTGAAGGAGAAGGTCTAGTGAAATAAATGACAATTCCTCCAAAAGTCAGTTTGTCTGATCTCCAGAGGGGATGTAATCACAGCTGATATAAGTTTAACAATAGCTTCTTTTAATTTACTGGGTCTGGGCTCTGTGTCAAAGACAGAGGGGAGAGTTTGGTGGCTGAGGGTACTGCCTGAACACCCCAGATGGCAAGAGGGAGCCACTGGAGCTTACGTGAAAATCTCAGGGCTGTAGTTTAAGCCCTGCTGTTCTTTGGAGTGTCAGTGCTGCCTTTTCCTGTAAAAGTAATTCCTTTTAAAGGAAGAGAGATGAAATGACATCTCTTCTATTATCTGCTTCTTAATTGACACTTTAAGTATGAGAATAGTAATTCTGGATTTGATTCCCTAAACTTGGATTTCCTTCCCTTCCTCACTGGAGAAGATTTGAAGCTGTCATTTATCAGCCTGTGTGCTGTTCCAGAGGAGATGGGAAGAAGGTGAGAGGCTGTGCACCAGCCGCCGTTTGATGCAAGGTGGTGTAGGGTTTTGCAGTTAGGCTGTCAGGAGAGCAGCAGGGGAAGCCAGGTTCTCCCCTGGTTACGTGCAGTAACTACCCCAGACACGCATGTCTCACTTCTGCTGAATATTTAATTATTCTGTTGAAGGCGAAACAACTTTTACAGGGTGGGAGAGGGTCCTCTTTCTGTTCTTACCTCAGATTAGGTAACAATCCACTGATTAAAGCATTGAGGAGAGACTGTTTAAAATCCTCTGGGATCCTGAGAACAACTGAAATCATATCTCCTTCCTAAATATTTTCACTACTGAGTTATGAGGTTAGGGGAGTGGTCTACCAGGACGTCTGGGTTCATTTATGGGGGTTTTTGCAGCCTTAGCTATTGACTGAGCTCTGAAAATGCTTATGGCATGTGGCATAGATAATGTAAAGCCTGTTTTGTAAATTCTAGTTTGAGATGGGCATGGCACTGTTCCTTGCCATCAGCGCTGCAACACGTCTGCATATATGCAGGAGACATCCATGATGAGATACATCTGTGGATATTTCAGCTATCTATAGCATAGACAGCTCCACCAATCACTTGAGGCTCCTTTGCAGTCAGTGGAGATGAGTGGATGTTTTCAGGTTTTTAGGAGCTCTTCTGGCAGGTTACCTTCCGAAAGGAGTGAGAGAAATAGCCCCAAAAAGCCCTAGACACTTTTTTTGATTTCTGATGATAACTGTGCTGGACAGAAGACTGTGCATCTTAAAACTTGATTCACTTCCTTCAGTGCTTCTTTGTAGATGAGGCGTGAAATTCCTGCTCTTTTGACCATGGTGTGGATTTTCTCCTGCAAAATTATATTGGGCTCAGTTTGGTCTCCAAATTGTCTGAAGGAATTAGAGCACTTTGCCTCTATGTGAGAAAACTTACACTGAGATTTGGCATTGTTAAACTAGAATGTATTGTACCTTGTACCTTTAATTACTTGGTCTTTGATTTTTCATGTTCCAGTGTAGAAAAGACTGTATAGAGTCTGTTCTAAAATCACCCAGCCTTCTAGCATGATTTTTAAGTTCTGGTAATTATTCCATTTCTGTTATGTCAAATTTAGAAATGCAGAAGGCATCAAGGCTGAGCTGCTCTCCTATCTGTTTTGTTAGACTAGATAGAGGGAGCAATGCAAAATTTATAAGACTAAATTTAAAGTAAGAAGGAAGCCTAGGAACACACTTGAGGGGTCCTGACTTTGCTGCCTACTAATTTGGGCAAGTCAGAATGCTTGAAGACAGCCCAAACTGCCCAGCTGATTTCAGTTTTTCTTCAGGGATTACCTGATGTGAAATGCAGTCGCAATCTTATAAATGTAGGTGGAAGCTGAGGCTTTATGTGTCCTGGTCTCCAGACACCAGTATCTCATTCATTCCTGTGCCATGCATTCTGTCTCCACAAAGCTTTTACTGCTTCTTGCAATGTACTGTGCCTCCTAGGTAAGTGGTGGGAGAGGCAATCAGACCTCCCTTTGCCTCCTTAGCAGCACATGCTAGCCATTATTCTGAGAATAGTCCTCCATGTGACTGTGTTTTAAAGGAGATGAGTTCTTTGTAGTTGGATCCTTGCCTTTCTCCACATGAAATGGAAATGTAGGATTTCAGGTAGGTGCAGTGGGGGATGGAAGCCAGAACTTTAGCAGGAAGGTCTCAGTCCTGTTAAGCATTTCTACTGAGCAGCTGCTTTTCTGTTGCCTGGATGACCTGAGACAGCCCACAGCAGTGGCTGGCTTTCTCCACTCAGAGGGCACCAGATGCAGGTCTTTGCCTCTGACCCTCCCAATAGGAATCTACAGCAATTCTGGTACCCCTCTGGTCCTTATCACCTCCTCTTTATCACACAACAGGAGTACTTTTAACTAAAGCAGGTCTTCAAGGAAAAATAAAATTTCTAAAAGCATTTTATATTTGAGATAATTTTTTTAAGAAGTGCTTTTGTTAGCACAGTAATTAATTCATGTGTTTTGTATTACACAGGAGGCCAGACTATATGACTGCAGTAATTTTTTCTGGCTTTATTCTGTTTGAGAGGCTGATTGCTCTTACATAAAACTTCACTTCATTAGTGCCACTGTCAAGGTGAGCCTAACTATTGATAGAAACAATCTCAAACATAATTTAAGGGGCACAAAGAAATGGCCCTTTCAAGAGGGACATTCATCTTGGGTCAACATTGGAGGCACTTGATTCTGGAAAGCTTGCTTTTCTAATAAACTTTCTCAGAGGAATTCATTATCTGAAAACCTGTGACTAATGAAAGATGTTTTGTTCTTTTGAAGTTCAAGCTAATTTCCATGAAGGTTACTATTACTAAGCAACAGATTCTGCAGAGTGTCTCCTGAGGGACTGAAACTGCAGTATGGTCAAAAAGTAAAACAAAACACCGTGCAAAGAATGATGAAATATTATCCCCAGACACAGGGGCCACAAATATTACCATGTCCAGGGCCTGTTTTGGAGTCTCCTTCCTCGAAAGCTGTTGTTCGACCAATGGGAAAACTCCCTTGGGAGCAAAAGATCAGCATGAACCATCTACAGTGAAAGTAAAGCAAGGTTCAGCCTCTACTCAAACATAGAGATAGAGCAGAGCATGGCCAAGGGGGAAAAAACCAGTCCCAAATATGTTTCAGCATACACAATTCTTCTGAGAAAAGCAATCACCTGAAATATATCTTAGCCATATTAAAAGAAGAATAGTTATTCCAGTTGTGAGGAGAGAGTGAAATGAAATACAGGAGTGCTTTCTTGAGTAACAAAAGATGATGTCACCTTTTATGCAGCTTTGTGTTGGAGTAGAAATAAATATTTGTGCTTTGCTTAAGTAAAATCGTCATCTGTATATTCAACTTTTTGAGGACAGAGATTTAATTCTGTCCTCTTTGTCTTTATCCACCAGCTTTGCTAAATGCAAGATACAAATGATAGAGGATAAAGTGGGAAAAAGCAAAACCCCACAAGTACTTCCAATAATCTTTTAAGTGTTTGAGTAAGCTCCTTTGGTCTTGTCCATTCTTTTTTGTGTTTGGTTTGGGTAACTGTTTGAGTGGTGTGGTTTTCTAGCATAGAATTTGCATGACATGAGTTTCAATATTTTTTCAATGGATTTCATAAACTTTACAATAATAAAAATATCAGTATTATATCAATATTGATGTCATACAACTTGATGTCATATAACTCACTAAATCATGGTATGTGTAGGATATCAGTATTATATCAATATTGATGTCATACAACTTGATGTCATATAACTCACTAAATCATGGTATGTGTAGGATAGGTAGGATACATACCATCTGGAAATAAATAAAAGCTTCTAAATATTTGAGTTAAAAAAATTCTTGTCATGTATGTCAAATTCCCAAAGATAAGAATAGAATGTCCAAAATAATTTTAGCACAGAAATCCAGATATTTTTTAGCTCTGATCATTATGTTCACAGTTTCTTTTTAACATGGTTGGGTTTGTTTTTATCACTATAAAAGAAATATTAATTATTATCCAAAGTTTTATAAAATGAGAAGTGAGGCACAAGAGACACTGATTTTTAAAGAAATGAAGAAGTAAACATAATCTGTTTAGATGCTTCCCTGTCCCTGGAGGGTCAGCAGGTGTCTACACTTACAAGCTACATGAGGTCAGTTCTTTGGGCATGCCTGGGAGCAGCCATGTCCTCATCTTGCTACAATGTAGGTACTTAAGTCACACCAAAGCCCTGCCAGTTTTCCAAGCATTTAATGCAACTCTTGCCTACAGAGCTACTACAGTAATGCCCTCTCTTTTCCTCAAGAACCCCGGACTTTAATAAAACAATTTGTTCATTAAACAAGGACTTGAATTCACTTCTCTCCTCTTGTAGACAAAGCACCTGTAGCAATTGCACCTAGTAACTGGTTTTGGACTTACGAGTACCGTAGTGCTATGTAGTGAGCATCTTAAAACAGTCTAGTGCTGTCCCCAGGAATAATCTGCAGCTCCTGTTTTGGTGATTGTTCTGGAGGATGCCCTATCAGGTGAGAATGATGACGCCACCGTGAAGTACTATCTCAATACTCAAACAGATAAATAAATTGAAAATAGAATTGGACTGATCTGGAACTGCAGATAAGGGTTATGTTCAACTTCAGGTCTATGCTCGGTTCAGAACTAAAATGGTTCATACCTTTTCCAGAGCATTCTGTATCTTGTAGATACATTTTGTATGATGGATTTTTTTTCTAGATGACTGATTCTGAGTGTTAAAGCTTATCCAGTTTAAAGGGATTTAGCTTTTAGATGGGGCCAATTTTTTTTAAGAATCAGTTTCCTTAGGACTTCTCTGAGAGTAAATGAAGTAAAAACAGTCAGGGACATCATGCCTAGGAATCTGAACCCCTCATATCTCTCCCACCCAGAGCTATGTAAAAACTTCACAGCTCAGTTTAAACATCACCCATCTCTGTTGGATCTGCTCCTATTACATGTATCAAGTGACTGAAAGGCTTCTTAAAAATGAATGTGCAGTTAGAAATATGTTCTCTTCTTTAACTATATCTTCATTTTATGTTGTAAGCTGTAAATCATTTAAGTAAGGGTTTGGAATAAATAAGTTGCAGGAAGTCTGGGTAATTGATTACAGTAAGTATTGTTTTCAGTCTTGCAGCAGTTGGGATTTTACAGTGTTGCCATAGGTCAATTGCATATCTGGAACTCTTATTTTAGGGATTTGAGTCATAAATCTTCAGAAAATTACTGGTTTTTAAAAATTTTAATACCAGCACTACTTTAAAATTTGATGTTAGAGCAGTTATTGTTTGTAGTGGCTTCAGAACACTTTGTTATATCCCAAAATATAAGGAACAAAGATAAGTTGAATGAAGAGAAATATGTGGCTGTTGTGGGAGAAGGTGCATATATATGTTTAATCTGTAAACTAGGAAACCAAGATTCCTTAGTTCTGATACTGGTGGAGTAATTAATATTATTCTAAATAATAATTTGGGATGAAAAATTCCAGGTTATGTTTCTGCAGTAGGTCTTACTTTTCTGGACTTATGCAGACACCAGTATTAAAGGTATGACACTCTCCCGAACTAAGTATTTTTTTGGATGAGTGTACTTTTGGGAGGGATTTGAGATGTGTGTATGTGTGCTTACATGTTGTTGTCATCGCTGTCATTTATGCTTACAGACCTACCCCCACAAATCTCTATATCATATGAAAAAGTCATGCATTTGTTATTGTTTTGCATCCATATAATTGGTCTTCAAAGATATATACAACAACAGCAGAAAAGGGAAGGCTCTACTGCTATGCATTTCTTACTGCCTTTCAGTGTGTAAAAATAATGAGATGACTATAGTCCTTTGTACTGGCCTTCTTCCCTGTTGGAGTGGAAAACAACAAAGCTGTCATTCGTGGTGCTTGAAAATTTACATCTTGCCCGAGGAACCATTTTTAAATGATCTTGCTTGCAAAACTCAAGTTATTTTGGGGTGGATGGTGAAGAGTCTTAATCATTATATAATATCAATCACTATCATATAATATCATGATACAGGCACTGCTCTTTGAGCCCCTAGAGCCAGTTTTCTAATTGAGGGCTACCCTGGACAGAGGGAGAAAAACCAAGCATACTGAAAATGTAAACCTGGGTAAATATTTCAGACATGGAAGTATAATGTCTCCTGTAGAACAACAAACCCTTGTGTTTGTAATGCACTGATGACCTATATGTTGCTTTTCTTATCCAGACCTCATAAAAATTTCTTAGCAAGCAAATCTTGAGAAATCACATTTTGACATATTTTCCAATTAACTTATCCAAGCCAGTGGTATTTTAACTTGTTTCCAGTCAGGGATATTTAATCATAGCCTTCTGTGTGAACTGTGCCTCAAACGATAAGATACCCTGCTGAGCTCAGAGCACAATAGAAAACTTTGGTTTACTTGACTCAAAGCAAGTGTGTGCATGTGCATAAACTCTAGGGTTTTATTGCTTTCCTGACTCTTTCATTCAATACTAGTAATGCAATCATTCATAAAAAATGTAGAGGAGGTGCAAGTATGGCTTAGGCAGTAATGTGCTTACACCTCTGGAAAAAGAAGCCTTTTCCTAAATGTGCCTGTCAGAACACGCTATTGCCCAGAGTTTCTTACTGTTTCCTAATATGCTCCTGCACCTGAGGAATTATCTTAAAAGTGTTTACCAGAAATTGGGATTATTCTGTTCCAAGGGAGTATTAAAAATAACACATGCATGACTTTTTCACTTCTCTGATCTTTCCTTGCCACAGGACTAGTATAGCACAAGGACTGCGGAAGTCTCTTGCTGGCAGTTCGTTCACACCTGTCCCACAAAAAGAGTTGCATGGCCATGTGGACTGAAACCTCTTCCAGCTGAAGACACTGGAGGCATATATTGCTATCCTCATGTGAAACTAATACAGAGGATGGTTCCTTTTGAGAATAATGGACTATTACTCCCAGTTACTGTATATTATACCCTCAGATATTTTATAAAAAAAGGCACTCTATCTCCAGTAGGGATTAGGAGCTGGGAAGCATCCACCATTGTGCAACCTGCAGGAAGTATATCCAGTTCTACCACTCTGAAACATTAGTTTGACAAAGCAGTGAATTGAATTTGTACTTTTTTTCTTATTATTATAGGCTGATGGGCTTTACAGGAAACAGGCTGGATGTCTCTTAATGTTTTTGGTGTGAATGTCTTGGATCAGCATGATTTTGTGTGGGTTTTTTATGTCTTACAGTGAAATGCACATTGCTTTAACAGGTTTGTATTTGGAAAGTAACAATGGGATTCATTATGGTTTCCTGAACATCACTTTGTGTCTTCCTTCTGTAATAGCAAAGTGAGAAATAACAGAAACAGTAACATGTTACTTTGTTACTGCATTTACCAGTTTGGTACATGTCTTTTAATGGCATTTGCTTTGAATTCTGTCAAGAATAAGCTGTAACTATTTGTCAGCTTTTCAAAGGCAATGTAATTCTAGCAGAATGAGGCAAATTCATGCATCTTCTTTTGTAATTTTTTTTCTTTATTTTTGTATTTCTGGATTCTGAGAAATATCAGGTAGTTACTGTATTAGAGATTCATTTTACCTAACTTTCAGCACTAATAGATGAGGGATCTAATCTAAACTACTTCCATGTGCTCTCTAGCTATCTTCAGGTGGTGAATCATCTTTTCTATCCAAGAAAATTATTTTAGAAGAATGAATCATTCTTCAGAAATGCCCACCTGCTTCCAGGGACTCTCGAGGAGGGTAAGCTTAAACGGGGGACACACACACACACACTAACTTTTGAATTTCTCAAGTGTGGTAAGACAAGGTTCATTTTTTCTCCCTCTCTTCAGCTGTGACTTATTTATTACCATGGTCATGTTTGTTTCAAACAGAGAAGAACAGATTTACACCATGGTTATCCCGTGGTACTTGTTCAATAATTTTACTGAATCAAATCCTCTGTGGACAGGGAAGTGAGATACCTCATATGGCATTCCCACTGTGTTCTGAATATGTACAACAGTCCTCTCTACTCAGATGTAAAAAGAAGCAGTGGATTGTTTTAGTTCAAATTTTGACCGACCAGGGTTGTCTCATCTTGGGGTCTTTTTTGACTCTATGTGAGCAGCAGAAATAATGAGCAGCTTGTTTTTCTCCTGTCTGACATTACCTAAAGCTTGCAAATGACCCCTTGAGCTTTTAGGTGACAGTTCTCAGACTCTCCAGTGTTATTCTTATGACAGGCCTTGCAGGCACTCACCCTCACCCTTTTTACAGGACTCATCAGATTTTACTTTCTTCCAGTAACTTGATCCATTAATTTTGCCTGTAGCTAACTTACTGTATGTTTGCATAATTGCCATGAGATTTTGACTTTTAATGTTAAATAGGTCAAAGCTTTTGCTAAGGTAGATATTCCATCATTAGTATTAGTATTAATGATGATGTTGCTACCATCACATTCTCAATCTAATATTTATATTGCTAGTTATATTTAGGTACTATTAGACTGCTTTATAGCAGTCCCTGTTATGGTTTGGGTATATTATATTGTTTTGGCTATTTAAAAAAAAAATAATATAAAATACAGCACAGAGAAAAGCTTGCCTAAAGGTTTTTCACTTAGCTCCAAGCTGCATCCAACAGCATTTCTTTTTTTCATCCAACCTCTCCGATGATATTTTTAATACCTTCAGCAAATCAGTCTTTCAATTCCACCTACAGAGAATTGTCCTCACAATCTGGGACCTAAATATAGCCACAACACATCTTGTAATGTACTGTGGTATGTGAGTACTGTAATAGTTACTGTAATGTACTATGGGACTGCGGTACATAGCCCAGGTTGCTTTAACCTAGTGCTGGGTTAAATAGGCAGAAGAAATAGTGTCTCATGTCATGGCATATGGTGTTATTCCCAGCAAGTCTGTGGGGTAAGCAAGATGAGTTTCTAAGAACTCTTTCTAAACTTTAACAAGCTACCATCAACACTGGTGCTCTTTGGCATACTGAGTTTGCAGATGCATCAGGAGGGTTTTCTGTAAGGTCTGTCCAGGGCACCAAATAGTTCTTCATCTATTGATTACAGGTCAAAATGGGAGTTGGTAACCAGGCAAGAAAGGAACTTCTTCCTTGCTGTAAATGCTAAATGGCTAACTGATTTTAGCCCTCGCAAGAACTGGTAAATTTGTTTGAAAACAGATGGAACTGCAAAACATAAATTTTTTTGAAAACTATTTGTGCATGAGGATGCAGTTTTTGATCTGTCAATGTAGCTTTACTGTCTGAGCAAAGACAAAGGTGAAAATGGACAGAAATCTAGACAAATATTATGTTACCCACTATATGGGAGAATCATAATAGAACAGGATAATCCGTATTTCTCTGGACACAATCTTATTAGTGAATGTCAGCCATGGGAATGTGTAGACAAACTCATTTGTGCCAGATATTGCTGCATGACTCCACTAGTGCCAACAAAGTCATACAGCTAAATTCATACCCCCACTTCAAGGAATGCGGTGAGGAACATTATGCTCAATTCCTAAGCAGGCTGTTACATCTGAATGAAATTCTCACCAGCACCACATCCCAGGTCTGCTGTACATCCAAAGGGAGAGGAATAAAGAAGGGCATCTGAAGTAAGGCAGCAGTTAAACTGAGTCTGTGAAGTAGTCATTGCCCGTGGCAGGTCCTGGAAGCGCACTGGCTGCTTGGCTCTGGGCAGGTACATAGCTTGCCCCAGAAACAGTAAAAGAGGAAGCAAAGGCGAAAGTGCTCCCAGCTCCCTTTCCATCCATTCCACTTCTCTATAAGGCCACCTTTCTGTTTTTTATAGAGTAGTGTCAATGGCTTATTTTCAAACTTTTTTAGCAGCTATTTCATTATCCTAACTAGCCTAAATAACTGGAGCTGGAAACGTAAGGATAAAGAAGATGTCTTCCATTTTGCCTCTAGGTATGAAGAATCAAAGTACCTTGTTAGCCAATTCCAGTGCCATTTTAACCTAACTTATTACACTGGATCATGACGTACATTTCCATTGGTCATAGTTTCATTAGTAAATGGTGAGCGTGCTTCTAATATTCAAGCTGAAGAGAGTTTAATAAAATTTGAATCAATTGGAGTGGGTTTCAAAGTAGATTTCTGAAGCTATCAAGTAACAGGTGGTTCTTCCAAACTTAATATCAATCAATTTTTGATATTCATTTCATGTATAGCTTCTGTGGAGTTCTGTAGACCTTCACTTTTCTGGAGAGTGCAAATGATCACAGATCACATGATCACTTGTCTCTAGACATTATTTCACTTGTGGTCTCCACTGAACATAAGAGGTATAGAGCTTTCCACACCCTGCCACATAGACAGCACATCATCTTTTGATGTCTTGCTTTTGTGTTCTTGTAGAAAATTGTAAATTAGGGAGGGACAAGTTTGGATTATTTTTTTTTTTCACTGTGTTGTAATATCATTCCTTACCTTTCTGTTCAAATTAACAACAGAACTGCATGTTACATTACTGGGTACAGGCTGGACCATCTTTGAAATGAGACTAAAGGGGCTTTACAGAATTTTGGGAAAAAAAGGTGGAGATGGGCAGGCAAAATATTGTCCTTAGCATTTGCGCAGGAAAATACTCCATTCTTTCAAATTGTCCAGGCAAGTTTAGTGAAGCATTATCTGCCAATATGGAGGAATGTAGCAGATATTCTCTGAAGATGGGTGAAAACAGGTTTTCTTAAGCATTTCTTCTTGATGAAATCTGATGTGTAGTGCAAGTCTGATGTGGGGTTTCAGTGTGCTTATGATGCTGGTTGAGTCACAAGGTGGATTGATTTCAAGACTGATGTGACTTTAACCCTCTGTATCCTTGCTTCATGCAGGGTGAGACTGGGTGTTTGAAGAAAAACATTCAAAACTTCCTACAGTATCCCACAGATATCTTATTTTCTAATTAGAGAACCTGATATTAAAGAAAGTCTGTTCTTTGGGGTTTTTTTTCTACATATTCAATAGGCTGTGGCATTGTATGATGCTTTTCTAACTTATGATGCCTTAAAGCAGATTGCCCAGCTGTTAAACAGTGGACAGAGTATTTACACTGATCTGTGAAACAGTGACCTAAACACTGCTCTAGATGAGGCATGTTATTTTTTCCAGAAGTGTTAGGTGGGTCTTTAGGGAGATTTTTTCAGAAGAAATATTAGGTAGGGCTCCAGGAGATTTTCTAGTCTTTCTGAGAGCTGCCAAACAAATTTTATGCTATATTAAACCTGAAGTGAATACATTACTGTCAAAGTAGTTCTTATTGGTTTACCTCAGTGTACTTCTGAGCAGAAACTGGCACTATAGATTCTGTCTGGGTGGGTGCTAAAGATGAACAGATGGATGCTTTTGGCCACATTTTATCTTAAGCACTGAATGAAATGGTAATGACGTATTTAACTACGACAATTTCTGTAACTGGAAGTCTCAGAAACAAAAAATGTTAAGTCAGTGCATATCTCTTCCTAATTTATAAGATATTCTGGTTTGCCTCTTGATGACTGAACTTTTCTGCTTTACATGCTGGTCTAAATTTACTTGTTATTAATATCACCACCTAGGCTAGACTTGGAAAGGAATAATTATTCCTCTGCTTGGAACCACAGGCAGTGTTTGGCATTATGTTGGGATGATTTATCTCCATCACATTAAACTGAATACTTTGGGTGAGCAGTGGATTGTCCAAATCAAATAAGTCATGCTGTCCTGGAAGTTAGTGGGGGTTTTGTGGCTTTTTTTGTTTGGTTTGTTGGTTGGTTTTTTATGTGTTTGTTTGTTGCTTTTTCCTAAATAGCAAGGGAGAGTACAGAACTCCTCAATGCAGGAATGAGAAAAGCAAATGCTGCTTTGATAGGGAAACATTAAGCAAAATTTGCAGGATGGCTGTGCAACTTCTAAGGTGGAAGAAACTTTTGTCTATTAAGGTTGTTATGTATAAAAGATTTTCCAATGCCTCATAGGCATATTTTATTTTAGAACTGTATTTTAATAAAGCCAATTAATGATAAAATAAAACTATACAAATTCACAGTCTGTTACGGTTTTTCCTTAAAATTGAATTCATTATCAAGTATGGCTGCCATCAGTTTCTAATTATGTCTCTTAATGTAATCTTTTATAATAATGTTCATGAAATAGCCCTTAATGGTTGGTTTCCTGTATTGCCAGTAAAATATCTGTGTGTCAAAGTGTCAGATAGATGATATAGATGCTGCAAATTGTGCAAAAGAGATCGAAGTTAAAAAATTAGTTAACTGCTGCTCTTGATATTTTTATCTCCCATGTGTTGCATTTTTTAAAGAGATTAATAGTTTAGTTAGAATTGGCAATGACAGAGGGTGACCATCACTGAAATAGAGGTGGGAAAAAATATCTCCTTATTTTAGCTCTCTGACTGTGTGGTTTTTTTCTTGAGGTCCATCTGCTACCGCTGGCTCAGAAATCTGATTTAGATGCATCACAATGCCCTTCCATTCCAGAAACTACATAAATGCAGTACTGAATCACAATCTTAAATCTAAGTGGGTGGAAAGCGCATTTCATTACACTACAGCTTGAATTCTTCAATTTCCTTTCTCTTCCTTCTGGGAAGCCTGAATGCTTTGCTATTCTAGCAGTGGAATTAGGCATAAACCTTAAAAAGCCTTCTTTCCTTGAAGGGAACACTACAAGTTTCCTGGTTTTTGCTCTGGTCTCCACTTCCTTTAGACACAGCCATTCATCTCCAGCTTGCTTCAGCTGAGTGCAAAGCTTTGCAGAAAAAAATTCCATCTTGGTGTTTCATGGACTTTTCATGTCTCACCAACATTGGTTTCTCTACCCACACTTCTCCCCCAGCTTGTCTGCATCCCCTCTCCAGCATCACTTATATCAACTCTGCCCCCTCTTACTGGCAAGAGTTCAAGGGTTGCAGAATTTTCTCATCTTTGACACACTGTTCAAGCAGCTGGTACCCAGCTACAATACAAAAAGGCTGTGGCCAAACTTGGGACGTCTGTTCAAACTTTGAGGAGCCTGCCCTCATCGTCTGGAGCTCAGTGTCTATCCCTTCAGGGTAAGGAAAAGAGCTGTTCATAGTTTCTGTAGATGACAGACCAGTCACAGACCAGTCTTCTGCAGTGGATGAACACCTCAATTATGCAAGCAGAAAGAGCTTTAGGAAGAAATTCTTTATTGTGAGAATGGTGAGGCGCTGGAACAGGTTGCCCAGGAAGGTTGTGGATACCCCATCCAAGGCCAGGTTGGATAAGGCATTGAGCAACTTGGTCTAGTGGGATTGGAACTAGATTATCTTTAAGATCTCCTCCAGTCTCTATGATTCTATAATCTTGTAACTTAGAGAAGCAGATTTCTAGTCAGAGACTTCTTGAGTGAATTCACTGGGGGAGTAGGTATGGTGTGCATGGGAAATTGAATCCTAGCCCTTGAGATAGGAGGCATTGATTTTTTTCACAATTTAAATTTCCTTTGTCACTGTGTCCTGATGTGCCCTACCTGGATTTATCCCAGATATAACCTCATACTTCTTTCCAGACACTCCCTGAGCTGAAAATAAATATATGTGTCCTTGATGGGTTCCTTGTTGACAATGGGTGTAGTACTGGAAAAGAAATGAGTGGTACTCTGTGGGTCTCCCCAGCTATCAGGGAGCTGAGACCCAGCATGTGTGAAACCATGAAGCTGCTGGAGCCAACTCAAGCTATTTGGGTGCCAAAGCCTCCCCATAGAGCCCCCTTGGATCTAAATGGCAGCCAGAACAGACCCTGACTAAGCTAGACCTGTTCATGTGCTGGTTGGGCAGGTGGTTACCACCAGCCCATATAACACACCTGAAGTCTCTGAGCCCTCTTTTCAAGTGGGGTCTTTTTTTCTGGATTTCTCCCTAGCATATCTCAATGCTTTGCAATATTTCTAAGTCTAATTTGAGTGCTTCTTCCTGAAAAACCTCAAACAATGAATATAATCTGACAGATTGTGTAACAGAATTTCTGAAATAAAATGCTGATGCTGACTAAAGCAGCCTAACATTTCCCAGCGCAAGTATTGTTAACAAGGTTTACCCCAAACTCAGTTGTTCTTTCAGTCCAGACAGCTAACGGGTTTCATTAGAAACAAAAAGATCACAATAACAAAAGCAGATTGCCAACTTAAAGACTGTATCCTCTCAAAACCATTTAAAAACACTAAACCATTGTGATTGGAAATAAAAATAAACACTGCTTCTTTGTGGAAGAAGTCAGTAAGAGAGATGACCTGTCTAAACGTCAATTACAGTTTGAAAGCAATTGGGAAAATATCTTAAATATGTGCCTTAGTTCATCCAGCCACTCTGAGAAGTAGAGGACACTGACTGTGGCAAAAGGCCACCAAACTAGTTATCTGCATTTCCCCTGGGTGCTCCAGAAAGTCAGAGACATGTGTCCATGGCTTTCTTCACCTTATCTCTAGCCCAGTCTTTTGCACATTTTTCTGCTCCTTGCCTTCCTGTAAAATGAGAGCAGTTGAAACTACAGATGCTGCACAGTAAGTCCAAAGATAAAATATGAATTACTTTCTGTTGTAGGTCTAATTCTGGCTGCTTCATCCCTATCTGATCAACAAATGATTACCCCCCCTTTTTTTTTAATTTTTTTTTAAAGTATGTTCCATATAAAATTGGCAGGTAGAGTGGAGCTGTAGCTAGATCTACATTTTTTTCTGAGAAACTTTTCACATAATTGGACAATGTCTATTTTACAGAGAAGGGCATCTAAAAAATGTAGGTGTTTCATTTTTTGAAATGCCTTGTGATATTTTCTATAAAAATCTTATCTCAGAACCAACTTGACCTAGAAATGGCGGTATACTGGAGATCCTTGCTAGTGTGGATTTTGGCAGTCTAGAGTGTCTCAGCAGGCTATAACAACATTGCCAAAAGTCCTGCTGAGAAAATTAATCTCTAGCAGAGCCAAGTTGCTTTGGAAAATAAACCAGGGCTTAGCTGATTTGCTATTGTGAAGCTTCTTCTGTAATTATAAATAGCCTGCCTTGCTCCCCCTCTCATGCCTTTCTGACTGTGCACTTGACTGAAAATTATTTCGTATGTCTAGAAACCTGTGCCATCATCACCTCCTTCATATGGTTGAGTGAGTGAAAGACCATGACAATTTTTGGTTAAGATAGGGCAGATTTCACTACAGAAAGGTTACAAAATTGGGCAGTTTTTATAATTTTGTTACCCTACTGCAGGGTAAAATTGAAAAGAAGAAATCTAGGTCCCATTTGGCTTCGCTGGGCTTGGGGAGGAAGGTTGAGCTAGTCAGTAGTAAATAAATGGAGTATGTGGCAAGACAAGAAGTGGCTGTATCAGCATGAATATATGACCTTCTGTTGTTCCTCCAAGCTTCTGTTTCACAGAAAGCTGAAATCATTTTGGGTAAATAGAGCTATAAGCTATAGATAGACAAAAAGGCACAAGAATGAAATAATTCAGTGGGCAGAGAAAGCAAGCCTGCTCTCTTCAGCTTTTTTCCATCTGTTGGTCTCCATTGAGAAACTGAAAAGACAGCTGCTGGGGAGTCCTGATCTGCTGGTACTCCAAACTGATTATTTGATTTGCTTTCACACTGTTGCAGTGCTGAATCTCTGTGTTCCAGCAGGAGCTGGGTTTATTATTTCAAGCCTTTTTTAGCTTCACAGCCATTGTTTTCTCCTAAGGCTTTGGTTTTCAAAATATTCTGTAATCTAACACAGTGTAAATCTAAAGATTATCCAAATTTAGATAACTTTAAGCTTTGGTGAGGGAGGAGAATGATACAGCTATTTTCAGTTTGTGCTAGGTTTTTGTAGCTTTGAGTTGCAGAAATAATAACAGTGTTTAAAGGAGTCAGCAAGGTACTGTATTAAGAAAAATGCCTTTCATGGCTATGAAAATGCTGTCCATGTACTGTTGTGTGATTCATTCGAATTCACCATGTGTAGCATTTTTTTCTTATAGTATTTGTTACAGTTTGCAACTGTTCTTTCTGTCAGAGAAATCCACATATTTACTTTCCCAAGGCCCTCATTTCTGTGGACCTCTAATACTGAAGTAGATCAGACTGATATGACTGATGTTTATTTTCTCTGCTTATTTCATGCACTTTCTCTATTCGTTTCTTACTGTGTAATAGTTACAGCACAACCCCATCCCACACACCAAAGATATATTAAAGAAAACCACTTGAAAGAAAAATATTGCCTTCCTCTCCAAAGGACATCTTATCTCCTGGATTCATATTCTTAAAAATAGAAATCAGAGCAGAACCATATATTGGCCACATTTTCACTTACATGCAGACTTTGGCCTCTTCAGGCATCTGGTTGGTAGAGCATGGGATAAAGCCCTGGAGGGAAGAGGGGTCCAAGAAATCTGGTTAGTATTCAAGGATCACCTCCTCCAAACTCAGGAGTGATGCATCCCAAAAAAGAGAAATTCAGACAAAAGCACTAGGAGATTTGCATGGATGAACAAGAAGCTCCTGGACAGACTCAAACACTAAAAGGAAGTCTACAGAGGATGGAAGCAAGGACAGGCTGCCTGGGAGGAATACAGAGATATTGTCTGGGCAGCCAGGGATCAGGTTGGGAAAGCTAAAACTGTGATAGAATTAATTCTGGCCGGGGATGTTAAAGACAAAAAGAAGAGCTTCTATAGGTACATCAATGATAAAAAGACGACTAGGGAAAATTTGAGCCCTCTCCGTAAGGAAACAGGAGAACTGGTTACCTGGGACATAGAGAAGGCTGAGTTAGTCAATATTTTTGCCTCAGTCTTCACCAGCAAATGCTCCAGCCACACCACCTGAGTCACAGAAGACAAACTCAGGGAGTGGGAGAATGAAGAACCTCCCATTGTAGGAGAAGATCAAGTTTGAGATCATCAAAGGAACCTAGTCTGTGGGACCTGATGAGATGCACCTCCAGGAAGGGATTCCATGGGAGTCCACTGTGACAGTGATGATAGGGTTGTGTGTTTATGGGCAAGAACCAGGGAGAGGGCCAACAGGGCAGATACCATGGTGGGAGTCTGTTAGAGACCACCCAACCAGGATGTAGAGGTAGAGAAAATATTCCATATGCAGCGGGGAGAAGTCTCACCATTGCTAGCCCTTGTTCTTGTGGGGAACTTCAACTTACCAATGTCTGCTGGAAATACGACACAGCAGAGAGAAAGCAGTCTAGGAGGTTCCTGGAGTGTGTGAAAGATAACTTCCTGACACAACTAGTGAGGAAGTCAACTAGGGAAGACACTCTGATGGACCTGCTGTTTGTGAACAGAGAAGGACTGGTGGGTGATGTTGGAGGTCATCAAAATGATAATTTTCAGTTCTCAGGGAAGTAAGGAGAGGCACCAGCAGAAATGCCACTTTGGACTTCTGAAGGGCAGGCATGGCCAGCTTAGGAGTCTGTTTGACAGAGTCAGGAGGCAGTCCTGAAAGAAAAGGAATCCAGGAAAATCAGACATTCTTCAGGAATGAAATCTTAAAAGCACAGGAGCAGGACATACACATGTGCTGAAAGATGAGCCAGCAGGGAAGAAGATTGACCTGGCTCACCAGAGAGCTTTGTCTGGAACTCAGAGAAAAAAGGTGAGTTTATGACCCCTGGAAGAAGGGGTAACAACTCATGAGGTCTTCAAGGATGTTGTGAAGTTACGCAGGGAGAAAAGTGAAACTAGAACTTAATCTGGCTACTGCTGTAAAACACAGTAAGAAATGTTTCTAAAAATACATTAGCAACAAATTGATGGTTAAGGAGACCCTCCATCCTTTTTCAGATGTGGGGGGAAACATAGTGTCAAAGATGATGAAAAGGCTGAGTTACTTAAGGTCTTCTTTCCCTCAGTCTTTAACAGTTAACCCAGTTGTTCTCTCAGTACCCAGCCACCCCCTGAGCTGGGAGACTGCACCTTGAATTCTGTGTTCAGTTCTGGGCCCCTCACTACAAGAAAGACATTGAAGTGCTGGAGCGTGTCCAGAGAAAGGCAACGAAGCTGGTGAAGGGTCTAGAGCACAAATCTTATGAGAAGCATCTGAGGAGAAAAAAGGAGGCTCAGGAGAGACCTTATTGTTCAGGTAACAAGCAATAGAACAAGAGGGAACAGCCTCAAGTTGCTACAGGGGCACTTCAGATTGGATATTAGGAAAAATGTCTTCATAGAAGCGTGTTGTCAAGCACTGGAACAGTCTGCCCAAGGAAATGATTGAGTCACCATCCTTGGAGATGTTTAAAAGATTGTAGATGTGACACTTAAGGACATTGTTTAGTGGACGACTTGGCAGTGCTGGGTTAATGGTTAGACTCAATAATCTAAGAGGTCTTTTCCAACCTAAAAAAATCTATGATTTGATGAATGAATGGTTAAGAGTCAAGGGGACAGAAACGTTTTAATTTTCATGTTTGAAACAGGAAAAGATTTAAAGTTCTCCATCCCTATCTGAATTACAAAGTTCTGTGATAGTTGACAGTCAGGTATGAACCTCAGTATGAAAATACATGACAAATTTCAATTATAAACAATAAACTGAGAAAAAAATGATGGGTGGCTCTTATATCAAGATCTAGGATGAAAGAAGTGAACAGGAACAGAGACTAGCTCCTCGCAGTACTGACAATAGCATCCTCTTGACTCATAAATCCTGAAGGTGAACCTTGCGTTACATGGTGGGCTTTGTACATGTTCACTCTTCACATGTGTAGAGTTTTACCAGCTGAACTCAAGTTGTGTTGAGATGCTGATCTGGGACTTAGAAAATCACTGGCAACTGATTTGAGATATCCACTCAAAGTGGCCAAAGTCTTCTCATGAAGTGCAGGCATTGCTGAATTTTGCTATTCTCCTGGCTAAGGACTTAACAAATTGTCACTTTCTCACTGTGTGGTGAGGATTTTTTGTAAGAAGGGAAATGCTTTTCTTCATGATGCCAGATATGCAGGTGATGTAGCCAGGACCCTAGAGAACAGCCTGTACCTAAACCCAGCATTGAGATGCCTAAATTAGAAGCTTAATCACACAGCCTTGCAATTTAATCAGTGTAGAAAGACAGACACCTCCAGAGAATGGTATAAGTTTTAGTACAAACGAATCCTAAAAATAGCTGTGAGGAATCCACACGTGAGCCTGCTGTATATAAGAGTGGCTTTTCTGAAGTGGACAAAGGAAATCAAGTGAGGCATTTAAAAACACAAGAAATTACTGCATATGCTGGGAACAAGGCAATAGTGTATTTAGAACACCCCCCCGCCCATTTTTATCTCTTAAGTAAATTCACAGATCCAAAATAATTGGGAAATTTAAATAAAATAATAAATAATAACAACAGTGCAGTGTAATACATTCATATAGAATAAATGCAAAGAAATATGCAGATCAGAACAAAAGAATAATAATTTACTCTGTTTTGAATTTAAGAAATAATGAAGTATGACAGCTGTACTACAAATGAGTGAACACCAGATAATAACATATATATATATATATACACACCAATGATAAGTTTGTGTGTGGGTATATGTATGTGTATAAATTTATAGTCAGTTTTTCTTGCTTTCTCACAAGATAACAAAGCAATGAGGTAACTTTGAATACCAAACATGCCTAGAGGAAGGCAGAATATAATTGTACATATTGGAGAACCTTGTAATCTTATAGTCATAATTCAGATACCTCATCCAGGAGAAGTGATTCTTTGCAGAGTTTCAAGATGAGATTTGGATGGATTTTTTTACATAAAGCCCTCAGAATGTAGCACAGTTTTTTTCTATTAAATGTACAAGTATATTTTTATGGGATTTAGTGGTGGTTGCAGACAAACCAAGACAGTTAAAAGGGAGTGACATCAAGGTGTAAGGAGCCTCAGGAAGTCAATGACTTCATGTATACTATTTTTGTGTTCTTGCAACATTTTTATCTCATTTCTAATCTTGGTTCTTTTGTGTTATGCCAGTTAATAAGCTGCTCTCAATCTATTACCTCTGTTCAGCCTTCAAAAGTAATGTTTCAAATTAGGATAGAGAAGCAGGGAAGTTATAAATGTCATCTGGTAGTACAAATCTCCTGCTAATACAGAGAATCTTTCCAACAAAGAGAAGCATGCTAGTTTGATGGGTTTATTCTGAGCAAGATGTCAAGTTTGTGACTGACAATAATATAGGAAGTTTCTTAAGACTTAAATGGGCTTCATAGTATTCAGGAACTTAAGAAAGAGGAAAAAAATTACCATGGCATTAATGATGCATCTAACATTTGTTTATGCATTCCTATGTCCAGTTTGCATGCAGCAAATCCTCATTAAATAGCTCTTGGTCTTACTGTCACTATTTAGTCAAAGAGGCAATTTTAATGACATCTGCATACATATCTTACACGCTTTTATTGTACATATGGAAATTGTATAAACTTCTCTTACATGTTTTATAAATACTTGAAATTTTAACACCTGAAGGAGTTGAATAAAGCTGGCTAGATTTGTTCTATTTATCCTGTGTGTTTGTGTTTTGCTTCTGCAGCAGGATTGCAAAAGCTCTTTAAGTCCCAGAATAACCGAGCAAACTTTAGGGAATCAGAAGGAACAGTGCCACCTTGCTTTTCTCCAAAACTAAGATTTTGCAGCTTTTTTTTGTAATACTGGTCTTCAGAATGGAAACTGATACTAACCAGAGCTAAGGAACTGCACTTGGATTTTATTTCTACATCAGGAAGACAATGGTGAGGCAGAACAAATACCATTACTCTGGAAAAACTCTTTCAGGACTTATAAAATGAGCATGGTCTAAAGCCAAGGGTCATTCTGGTGAGACCATGGTGGAAGAAACGCAGCTATGATCTGGGGATGTGGTGAGCCTGGCCAAGCCCCTATAAAGCCTTACCTATTGGTGCACAGCCTGGCACCTGGTTTTAACTCAATGTCCCTCCTGTTAAAGGTTCAGCCTGTTGTCAAAGGCATTGACTGTTGTTGTAAGGTTCTTATAAGGAGAACCTGCTCAATGGATTCCTTGCCTGGACACATATGACCCTCAAGGACAAATCAAGGCTTTCCTCCAGCACAATAAAGGCACAAGGAAAGGAATGAGCAAAGGCAGGGCCAAACTTTTGTGATCTTGAATGGTGTTTCCATTTTCTATTGCCAATCTGTTGGGTAGAGTAATTTTTATCCTCTCTCAGTTGTATCCTTTCAACCAAAGTATCGTGATTTATTCAGTATTTCCTTGTCAGGAACCTATTCCAAAGCTCTTAGGAAATCATTTCCTATCTTCCATCATCTCTGTCATTCTTTCCTCTACCCTTTCCTGTTATTTTCAAGATGAAGTGACCAAAACTATATGCAGTGTTCAGCAGGAATTTACTAGACTTTTTCTTTTCTTCTCAATTATTTCTATAATAATTCCTAATATTCTATTTTTCAAATGCTGCATTGTTTTAGGAACATGTCGCAAATGATTGATGGATTTCTCTGATTAACAATACTATCTTCTTAGAGTGCCTCACGGTATGTTTATAGTTACAGTTGTAGAGAAGCCATTCCAGTCTGTATGATTTTTTGTCAACTCTAACATTCTTGTGTATCCCTGCCAGACTTGATCTTCTTTATTGTTTAAACCAACCTTCTCTACATGGCTTAAGACATGGATTAAAATAGCCGATGTACATTATCTTTGGGCGGATCCATTCATTCTGTAGCAAGGTTGTAGAACACGAATACTTCTCTGGTATCCATAGGTAATTCCACAGAAAAAGGAAACTAAATTTTCCAGTCCTTATAAAACTAGTCTAGAGCATCTTAATACACAGAACCAATGTCTAATCTCTCAGACTCTTATTTTCCAATGCAGAAAAAAAAAGGACAAAGTTATTAGACAGGATTTTGCAATAAGTATCCATGTGGGCTAGACTGGATGCTTAGATTTGTGTGCCAAATACAGATCCTGCAATTTAACAGCTCAACTCATTTAAGGGTATTTTAAGTTGTCTCAGTAGCTCTCTAGATGTAATTCATTGAATGTCTGGTGTCTTTATATTTTATTTAGAGAATTTCAGTCTGGATATACATATCTCAGTGGTCTGTAATTTGCAAGTAATTAACATTGTCAAGTGATATGTTCCTTTTTTTTGAGGAAGGAGTTGTTTTTCTCTTTGTAGGGCTTATTTATTTTTTACTTTGGCTTTATCCATAGCTCCTGTTTGCCTAGTGGCACCACCTCTAAAATAAGAACTGAACTGGGAATTGCTTTGAACGTGGGTTTGTCTCTTGCCTTAGATTTTATGATAAAGTAAAAAAATTTTTGAAGTGGACGCCTAGGCTATGGAATCAAATGAAGAGCTTTCCAGGGCATCCCTGGAATTCATGTAGGAAGTCAGAGCTCTGCTTTCAGGTTTTCCAATCTCTAATGTGTCTTTCCTGAACCGCTGGAAGCTTTATCTCATTCAACTTCTTACTGTCTGTGAACCAATTGGCTGTATACCATTAAGTCCACCTTGCGCTTGTCCTTGTTGAACCTCATGAATTTCACACGAGCCCTCTTCTCTGTCTTGTCCAGATCCCTCTGAATGACACCCCTTCTCTCCAGCATGCCGACTGCATCACACAGCTTTGTATCATCAGCAAACATCAATTCATCCCACTGTCCATGTCAGAGACGTTAAAAATGCCAGTCTCAAACCCACCCCTTAAGAAACTCCGCTCATCACCGGTTTCGCCTTGGACATAGAGCCGTTGACTGCGACTCTTGAGAGCTGTGTCAGTGAAACTGTCCACTGAGTGGTCCACCAATCAAATCCACGTCTCTCCAGTTTAGAGACAAGAAAATCATGTAGGACAGTGCCAAATGGTTTGCACAAGTCCAGGATTATAAAGAATCATATTGAAAAACACTGTGAACATAAATTCAATTCAGTTAAAATTTCATAACCTTTGAAAATTAAAGGCTCAGTTAACCACTCTGAAAAATAAAATTGGAGGACCTTCTAATATTTAAACCCTGCTGTTACTCCAAATCTAGGACCATACTGTACAGTGTTTCTGTTTTAAACCCCATTTCCCTGACTGTGGTTTTTTTGCTCGCCTGGGGGTTTGAGTATATACATTTATTTCCTTATTATTTTTGCAGTTCTTTGTACTCTAGTGCTAAAAATGGGTTAGGTGATAGATAGCAAAACCTAACATATTTTGACCAAGTCTGCTGTTAAGATCCACTGTTTCTAGTATCTAGTGGATTTAATTTTTTTTACTGCTCAAGGTGCAAATGATATAGAAGCACTCACCATCATTAACTTGACTACAGTGAGGCTGGAAGAGTGAATAAAATACCAGTGAACAGTAAAACACAGTGAAAATAAATTTCACCACTGCAGTATTTCACATGGAATTCGTACTATGAGAAGAAATTTCCTTGGCGTATAATGGTATTTTCCAGGGATGCAGATCATACTATTTAGGTTTCTTACTTTTCTTGTGCACCCACAAAATATATGATTTGGAGGAAATTATATGGTCTAACAGAATTGGGAAATGAGAGTTATTTTTTAACTAAAAAAAATTATAATATTATTAAAATAGAATTTGTGTTTATGTGCAGATTTTGGCATTGAAAAATAGGATTGGATTTATATCAACATAAGTGCTTTATATTCTCTTGCAAACCTCTTTTGAAAATATGGTATAGTCATATTAATTACTTTTAAAGCAAACTGATGTCTGAAGACATTATCTGTCATAATATTTATAGGCAATACCTATGCCTCTTAAAAAATAACCCTTATCCTGCAAATACTGAGGCATGCTATTGCAAAGATTTTCTTTCTAGCTTGAAAAAGATGTTTTTGTACTATAGCATATCACAGAAATAATCCTAGATTTGGAAAAAGCAGATGAAAAAAATTTCCAGTAGACAATTTTATGGCATCAGAGAAAACTGGGCATTCAGATGGCCTTGGTGGCTTTGTCCTTTGTGTAAAAGGGTCACAGAAATTTTTACAGAAGTCCCATGAAATATGCCCTGAAGATTTGCTTGATACAAGCCCTAGGGAATACTGGACTGTCATTATTGCAGGTGCATCAGTGAGCAGATACTAATTCTGCAGTTCTGTTCCCCTCCAAATGGGAAGAAGAGCACAGTATCAGTCTGGCACGTCAGGACAAGTTTTGCAGGCATTTATGTGGCAATAGATGCAGACAGCCATCTGCCATGATGCTTAGGAGGAGTCAGGCACTTAACACCTTGACTTAGAAATAGACATTTAGGCATATCTGAAAAACTCAGTAGGTGCCTATCTCTACACCTTTAAACTTTTAAAATCCAGCCCTGGGTTGATGTGTTTCCTTCATACCTGTCCAGTGGGGATGATAACAGCTCCCCATCTTGGAACAGGGGCTTTAGACTGGCCTTTTCAGTCTTTAAACTGGATAAATAGTGGAGCATGATATGATACCAGCCATTACGTGTGTCTGACTACAGCAGGTTTTTCTCAAGGTCTGTTTCCTTTACTGAGATTTGTGAGCAATCACTGACAATTTAAACTGAGGGTATAACTTTTGTGAAGTTTTTCACAGTAAAAAATAACATTTTCCTTTGTGTTTTATGTAAAGGTATCCACATCTCTTCTGGCAGCTAAACACAATTCCCCTTAAGAAAATCTTCTTTAATGTAGAAACAAGAACTGTGCCGGTTTTATGCACCAGAAACATGCACTATTATTCTTCTCACTAGATGGAGGTCCAGTGCCATGTAAACTGTAGCTTTCTTGATTTTTCCTGTTAGTGGTGAGATTGAAATAATTGCCACAGTGATCTAGGCAAAGCTTTAAAGTGTATCTGTGTTCTCAAAAGAGGACACAGATAAAGGAATGCGTATTTGTAAGTATCTTAAAGCCTATAATATGCTCTGATAATAAAACATTTAGAAAACAGAATGTAAAAAATGCCATGAAATTGTAAAAATTTAGATGCAGATGTTTAGACGCAATGAAGATTTTATAAAATTTAGTTGTACTGAACGAAATCCTTTTGGCAAAAGCAGAGCTGTTTAATAGCCCTCATCTCCCTGGCTGCTGCTGCATTAATCCTGACAGTAAATTACTGTAACTAAACTGTTTTAATTAGGGAAAGTAAGGGCTGCCATTTATTTTGTTTTTCAATTTTTTTAGAAATCATTCTGCCAGTGCATTTAAGTCACATCAGTTCTGGTACTAGAACTAAAGGAAGTAAGACCCTTCTTGAGTGGTACTTCCCAATTGCACAAATAAGTCCTATTTAACCTTCTCCAATCCTACTTTCAAGCTTTCCCTTTCACTTAACAGAAAGTCTGTATCCATTTTGTTCTCTTTAAACCTCTTTAATGTCATGTTAGACTTCTCTGAGAATTATTTCTAGGACAGAAAATATAAACAAAGAATCAAGCAAGTAGGGAGTGGGTTGGTATTGGTATGTTACAAGTTTTCAGGCTGATGTGCTGTAAGGGTGGATGGGACAGTGCTTTAAGTGATGGGAGAAAGAGGCCTAATTTATTTCTCTCCTCCAGATGTTTTATGACAGATCAAATCATATTGGTTCAAGCATGCAAATAATTTTAAGGCCTAAAATATCATTTTAGTCTGGTATTTAAGCAGCCAAATTCAAAACATAAGTCCTGAAAATCAGATCTTTCTTAGCCTTCCAGTGACTGCAAAGATTTACAAAATTCTTCACACCTACAGCTCTCAGTGTGGGCAGTATCTTCCTGGTGAATGCTACATGGAACATGTCCACTTCATGCCCAAACCCCCAAAAATTTCTCAAATTTTAAGTCCTTCAGTATTTTTTTCTAATGCTCCTGCCTATTCTGGACTTGCTAATTTTTTTAAATCTCATCCATGGAGAGAGTCCTGGCTGTTGTGAATTCCTCACCTGTGGTGGAACTTAGATACATAAACATAAGTGCCAAGTGCCAGTGGAGATGTCCTTGGTTACCAAGTCATCAATGTGGAGCAGACAGAGACAGTACAGTATGTTTGGAGACGTTTGTCTTCCTGGAGTGTCATCTGGAGACAAGACAGGATACCCTAAGGCGTCTAAACGCTCACTGTCTGCCCAAATATGGGCACTTAAATTGCTCAGCTTTGCAGAATAAAAAAAACCAAGGACCTGATGAAGATTCATGGCATCTGAAAATTTACTCTAACAATGCTAAATGGCTTTTTAGTCATCTCCCTTGGTGGAGGTAACTTTAGGAGGTATCTTGCATGTAAACTGTACTTGCCTCTGCACTTCACAGAGATGAAAATAAATAGCTTACAGTTTATGAAGTGCTATCTACCAAAGAAATATTGGCTGAGTAACTATTGTCATTAAAATAACTTAGGTAGTTATTTTAGCTCCACATCTCTATCCAGAACGTTTCAGCCCCACCGAGTCCTGCTGGGCTTGCAGCAGACTCAGTGCTCACTGCAAGTCAGGCTCAAGTTATGAGCTGTGAAAACTTTTTTACTTTAGGAATTAATGAACATTTCATTTTTCTGCATTTGGGATGGGCAAAAACCCATATAATAATAAAACAGAACATGAATGCTTCAACTTATAATCATTTTAGAATTCTTAAAAAAAAATAAAAAATTACTGCTGTATAATTTTCGCATTGATCCCTTTGCCAAGACCCTTCCCCCCATTATTTTTGATATTGGATAATTTTAATCAGCTTTTAAAAAGGGTGGAGTACTCAAAGATGTTTTCCTACTGGTCTAACAGAAACAAATATCAGCATAAAGGAGAAATTTATGACTCCTCTGAGGAAGGCACAGCTCAGTCATTGTATTCCTCTTTCATAGCAACCTTCTGGCTAATAAGGCATGCACATAACAGGTTGGCCTATCCACATGGACTCAGCTCCAGATGAGTCATAGTAACTGATATCTTTTTCCCAGTGCATGTGGATGAGTTGGAGTGAGAAGCAGGACAGGGCTGAGACATAATGTAGATTGATGTTTCCAGGCCTCTTCTGTCTCTCTGTTCATGTAGCATTTTCTTTTGTTATTGCTTCAGCAATTATTCTCATGTTTACTCATAAATTTTCTCTCTTGCTAATTATACTGTATTTACTTACAAACAGTAAGTGTTTTCAATTATTTGATATTTAAGTCTACTCTCAAAAATGCAGATTATGCAGCATCTACTTGATTATGAAAGCAGGCTCAGGTAATAGCAGAGTTACCCTTAGTGCTATGTAAGTTATTTTTACCTGACGTATGTCAGACATATGCCTATAAAAGAGAACACTTCTGAAGTTTTTTAGAAATAGGCAAGGTATATTAGTTTTTATGACCCATTTCCAGTTGCTAAGATTTTTTCACACTTTTCCTGAACCCATTATGTCCTTTTTCCAGATTTATACTTTAACAAATGAATTTGAATTATAACGTCTTTATTAAACAAATTAGTCATGCCTTGCCAGCTGTTAACCAAAAATAATAAAAATTCATGAAAATCAAGGCCTTCATTGTTTTTGACACTGCTTAACAAATCACTTATTCAAATATGAGAACTACTATTTGGGTTAGCACATTGTTAGGATTAATATTAAAAGAATCAACTTAAATGAAAGTGGAAAAAAAATATGCACAGTGGAGCAAATGCTGATTAATCCAAATATGAGATTAAAGGATTATTAATTTTAAAGATAAATTTTCAAAATCTCTTTTGACTGTACACCTAATCTGAGCTGTCTGAAAATTATTAGAACTATCCCAAAACTCAGATAAAATGCACAATAAAAAATGTGAATTATTTCATCAAAGCCATCTGAGATAAATACACCCATCTCCATGAAACATTCTCTATATAAAAAGTTAATAACTGTAACAGGCTTTTTTTACACAAGAAGAAGTCATTGTGGAGTACCCATGTGGAACTTACATCACCATCTTCTGCTGAGATCTGAAGGCCAACACAAAAAACCAAGCACCTAGCTCATATTGCTGGAAAGCAGATGGAATTTCTTTCTGCTTTTTTTTTATGGCATAGTTCGAGAGAGTGTTATGAAGCTAGAGAGAACTGCCAGAACAGTGAGTGGTATCCAGTGCTGAAACCCACAGCAATAATGGAGAAAAGGGAGATAGTTTCCTTCAGACAGAGAGTGCAATATTTTTTGGCATAATCTCTGTCACATAAAGGGGAAATCTAGGGTCTGGTCCCTAGTCCCAGGCAGTTTTGGAATCCAGGTATTGGAGTACCCTTTAGCACATTCTTGGACAGACTAAATTCTCTTCATCCAACATCGTACATTTAGGTGTTTAAAAGAATTAAAGAAGAAAAGTTGTTATGCACTCAAGCAGAATCCATATCCTGTGCACCTTCAAACACCTACCAGGGAAATACTAAAGCTGGAAAACCAGAAAAATGAAGTGTTAAGGTCTCCCTCATGTCTCTTACAATTCAACGAGAGTTACAGTAAAAAAACCTATGAAAAAATTAAAAAAATAAGAAGTTACATGATTTACATTCTGTCATGCTGCTTCCTACTGTTCTTCAGTTCACTTTAGGCCAGAAAGGTTTAATTACCTACGTTGATACAGAAAGGGAACCAGCCTGTCAATGAATGTGCAAGGTGAATCTCCAGGGAAGGAAATGCAATTATTCTGACTAACATTGGTTTACTTTATTTGTAATAAATACAAGGGCTTATATTGCCAAAGGACTGCATTACAGTTGTGTAAAGATTGAGTATGAATGATAAAAGACATAGCAAATATAACAGGGATATATACTGAGCCTCTGTTTTTCCCCAGTTGCTATAGTAATGTTTAGCACCTTTGTTAGCTATTCCAGCGAGCTCTCTCATGCTATGTCCCTGGGAGATTTTTCAGTTCAGGAAGACTGAGAACAATGAGATTGCCTCGGATCTGGAGACAGACCTCATTAGTTTTGAGGATTAGACACAATACCTAACACTGATACAGGTAATCAGCCCACAAGCATGGAGAGGAATCTTAGGATACTTTTAAGGAGGCCACCCAGCCTGGATATTGGATTGCTCTTAGCACTCCAAAGACAAGTAGTTATAAGGCTGGTTGGTGAGTCTTTAGAAACTGCCTGATCATGGTTAATCCTAGACAAACCAGCTCAAAGCTGGTTTGCCAAAGGGGAGTTGCCTTGATATTCAGAGGACAACAAAAAATGTAAGTACCAAAAGGTTGTCCTTTTGTACCAAATGAAGTCTTTGGACCATTTTTGTTCTGAAAAGTCTAACTTCCAGAGGAATTAAAAAGGAGCAGCTCTTTGCAGGTGTTGGTCCTTTCCTTTTGTCTTTTCAATGTGAACTAAACTGTCAGTGTTTCCATGTAGTTGTGGGAGGGATGAGAGAGAAATGGCAAGCAGCACTGCCGCTATTCTCCATTTTCCTGCCCAGCTTGTGGTGTAGGTTTTTTTCCTTAATAACCAAGTTTTTGGTTGATTCAGTGAGAAGATCAGATATTTTACAAAAGATAAGGCATGTTTCAGTTTCTCTGTGCTGGAGTGAAGTGTCCTTCCAACTTGTATGAAACTACTGCAGACTTTGAAAGCTGAATGCTAACAAAAGCTACAGTAATAACAAAAAGATCTTTTAGTTCTTGTTTTTAAATCCTTTTAATCTCAGGACCCAGTTCTTACAATTTTGGACTCTAACATTGGCCATACTCTGTAAATTTGTATGTTTCAGAGTTCCTTGGCATTGACAGGAAGATCAGTGAGAAAAAAAGTATTTTGAAACCTTTGCTGTCAGAGTTGGCTGCAGTTCAGGGGAAGGTTGTTCAGGGTACTGCCTGAATCTATTAATTTAGATAGAGCTGCTCAGGTCCACTGCATGGTTTGGTGATGGGACTAAACTGAGCTATCTCAACAGAAATGATTGCAAAAGAGGAGGAAGGGAATTAAGGTGTATCATCTGCCTAAATTTGGTGTCCACCTTCTCCCTTCATTTCAGATGCCTAGCAGTGCAGTCCTCCTAGGGTATATGCATAAGATCCCCAAATTGTTGGTGAAATAACTTGGACATTTGTTGGTGAAATAACTTGGACATTTTCCAGAAGTCAGCTGAGGACCTACAAATAGTACTGGTGATTGCAGCCTTAGGTTGCCAACAAGAACTTGCTGTAAATACTGTAAATTTTAGATCTATTCTAGTGTCTGTTTGTTCCCATAACAAAAATAAAGCTAAAGTGCAGGGAAATAGAACTCCACAATCAGACACAGTTATTAAGCATCCAATCCCTCACTGCGTTGAACTTGAAAACCAATACACGTTTAAAAACTATCTTCCAAAATGTGATTTCTTGTTCCACAGCCTGTTTAAGAAAGAAACCCAGTTTGGCAACTGAATGCTTCCCATGCTTTGGAGTTAGCCAACTCTGAAGTTTGCTAACACTCATTTGGAACCCAGTTTGTATATGGCTTGGAGAGCATTGCAAGATGCTGCAGGAGGAATGAGGGGATGGTTAGCTACTGGAAGTTAGAGAAAGCTTAAGAACAGCTGGGACCAATATAGCTGAGGTTGGAGAAAAGTGTAGGAGGAGGGACAGAGAACTTTTGTGGATAGTCAGAGCTGTCAAAGGTTTAGATTGAACATATTAGCTTAAAGTAGTCTGCTGCATTTAATATAATTGAACTGTATTTCTATTGCTCTTCAATTTGTCTAAATGTTTTAGGAAACCCATATATTCTGGAAGGGTAGGCATTTGTTCAGTAGAGCTGAATAAGCTACAGAATATCTTGTTTGACTGAAATGAGATTTCATTTTCTACACAGACTTTTCCCTAGAAAAGTGGTGACAGTAAAAACCTCATTTTGTTGCCCAAACTAATAGTGTTTGGATAGGGTGGAAATGGGTAGGAATGATATTATTCCTCTCCAGAATTAGAATCCAGTTAAAAAACTTGGAAACACTTACAGGAACAAATGTTCTCATATACAAGAGAACATGAAGAATTCTTTTTCTTTTTAGTTCAGTTGTATTTGAGATACATTTTTATTATAGCATTTTGTTACATCTTTAATTAGGAACTTTAGAATAGAACTCCTTTACTTAAATTAGGAGAAATGTCATTGTAGGTTAAAAGGTACAATTCTCTGAATAAGTGGCTTGAAATGGGTTTTCATTAATTTTAATGTGAACTGAACACCAATTGCCTCTGTGAGTCTTGCCTGAAGCTTGGTTATTCTTGTCTAACACATTTTCTCCTTCATTATATTAAATTTATTCTACAATTTTCAGACAATAATCACAATTTTTCAATTGATGTTATTTTCCTATTGTAACCATTATCTGATATCTTGTTTCTTTGTTGTTGTTGTTGTTTCCATGTATGCCAGAAAAGACTAAATTGCATTAGACTTTGAAGGGGGAAAATATAAGCCTCAGATTTTATGACAAATATATTATTGCATTGCAACAGGTTTTTTTCTTCACTTCCTCCTCCTTCTTCTTGATGAGAATGCCAGACTTCTAGATGCCAAATAGTGAGATGGTCCTATTGGCTCTAGAAAAGGCCTTTGCCACTATATTAGAAATAAACTGGCAGCTTTCAGCTAGAGCACGTTCAATTGCCTGCCTTAGAACTCTTCTGCTTTCCTTTCCAGACATCTAGGCTATTGTTTTAATGAGAGAGACTTTGGACTTCACTGTCCTAATAAACACAGGATTAACCACAGGAGATTTTTAAAAAAGTGTTTTGGTGATGATGTAGATCCCTTTAGTGAACACTTACATCCACTGAGAATTCATTTTTCTCATCTACTTTTCCACTACATTGCTTTTTCTTGACTAAATTTAGGTACTTCTTAGTGTTAGTTCCACCATCCACCAGGCCTCAGATGTTTATTTCTCTGCAATTTTACGTGGTATATAGCGATGGCTCCAAGCTGTGTTAAGCAGAATGATCCAACTAGACAATGAGTTTTCTTTTGCTTTAGTAAATACATGGGTTTATTTACTCAATACCATATAAACTGCGTCCAAACAAAACTTAATTAGATGCTCTGCCAGAAAAAAACTAAGAGAAGAGAGGACTGGAGAACAGCTGTTTCTGTCAGCTTTTGCAGTCCTCAGACATACAAAGGTAAGAGAAGTATGACTGGCTTGTTTCCACCAAGGTTGTAAATGGGTACACAAGCATGCATCTTTCATTCAGGTTATCTAATCTAGTAAAACAGGAGAGAGGACAAGTCCATTTGGTGGTAAGTCATATTAAAATTCATGTGCTGGGTCTAAATTCCTTGCAGTTTTATTATATCAATAGATGAATAGTTTTTTATTGTGTTTGTTGTTTTTTGGTTGGTTGGTTGGATTTTTTTTGTTGTTGTTCATACAGTCCTAAGATGCATTGTATTCGGAGGTACTCAAGTCTTGATACTTCTACTTTACATATTTTACTACATTTCAATCTTGATGACTGTTTGAAAAAGCTGTTAATGTTGCAAATGTCCCTTTCCTCCTCTCCCCCAACACTTACAATGACAGCTGCTACGTATACTTGCTTTTTTCCATGAGTACACATTATTGCTGCCATCCCCTGCGTGGAAGGCTGTCATTTGGTTCTTAGTATGTTGTACCTGATCAGGTTTGTAAGCCAGAGGATCACCAGCTGAGAATTATTCCAGAATTAGCATTGAATTTAAGAGACCAGTAAGTACTGTTCAGCAATGAGAAAACAATTGGTTAAAACTACATAATTTCTGGTGCCATAGACATGACATGACATTACATGACATGACAGTGTAAGTACAGAATTGATGCTCTGGGCTGGTGCAGAAGATCAGCCTCTGAGGCTGGCATGGCTGCAAAGCAAATGTCTCTTATGGACAGACTGGCTGTCACTGACATTCCCCCGATGATGCCATCTGAGAATATCCAATATAAACATGCTACAGTGGTCCAAAGTTGTTTACTTTGTAGCTTGTCCCATTCTTCAGTCAATCCTATTGTACTTCCATCTCAGTTTGGTCCTCACAAGCAGCCTCTTGACCAAAGTTTAAGCCTTTGGTAATGAATTGATTTCTCCCATGTGTTTGTGCAACTGACTCACTCTACAGTGAGGTTTTACATGATTCTGCAGTGTGACAAATATGTTAATGTATGCAGAACAATGCTTCCAGTTCTGGCAGACATTTGCCGTGCTCATACCATCAATAAAGATGAATTTTTTTTTTGTGCTATAAAGTACTCCAATATGACTATAATGCTACAGCTCACTGAATTTGCTTTAAATTGACTCTCTGCCTACTGATCAGACTATCAAAGCCCAAAGAACTGTTCTCTTTGCTTTTCTGTAGCAGTAATTTAAGAAGGCAAAACACCATTAAGTTCAATGAGGCGTGATTAATACTCAAACACACGGAAGTGAGAAGCCCATAAAGATGTGATCTTGCACTTAGTTATTATGTCTCACAGGTATTTAGGTGGTTTGGAGAAAATTACTGGGGAGAGAGAAACTGGATATCTTTCAGCTTTTCTGAAAAAACCTCTGTCTGACCACCTATTTAGCAGCCAAATGTGTATTCACATATAGTGGCAGCTTAATGGTTGCTGAGATTTTCTATTTATGGGCATATATGTTTATCATACCAGGCATAATTTATGTCCTTGCATTTTGCATATTTAAGAGAAAATCAAGTTGACAAAGCCTATGGAAAAAAAAATACTCTATGAAATTGTGTTTCTATGTTGGTAGAATAGCTCTTGAGGAGACAGAATGTTCCCAGAAGATGCTAAAACAAACATGCAAACAGAACTCTAAATTAGGACCAAGGCAAGAGTTCAAGTGCTTTATTTTCTTTCTGAGACAGGCAGCTTAACTGTTTGCTCCAAAGATACGGATCAAATAAATCCAAAAAGTTCCATTGCCTTGCTGAATCACTGTCTGAAAGGTTATTTTAAAGATGTTGGAATACAAGCTTGAGGGTAAGGTTTTTACTGTATGGGGGAAAGGCAAGGATAACCCTTATATATCAGTAGAAATTAACTAGAAAAGTTTAAACATAGAAGAAAGAAATGTCCATATTGATGGGCTCCAAATGGCATAGCTTCAGCTTTATCAATGATGTTAAGAAATTTTTATTATCAAAGGGTGCAAGTATGGGTTTAGATGATATTGGCTGAGGTAGCCTTGTAACAGTGGCTCTTGAAAACACAGGAACTCTACATTATGCATATGTAAATATCTATGCATGCAAGTATTTTTGAGATGAGATTATGTTCAACACAAAAGCAGTTTTCATGGTTTTGTTTAGCGCTCAGAGTTATGCAAGAATTTTTAATCATGTGAGTTTAAATGTATGTCTGTACTGAATGGCACCTGACAAGCTTCACAAATGTCTCTAGGAGCAATATATTTAAAAAAATATGGAAAAGTAATGCATCAGCCTGTGAGGTCTAATACCATCTACAAAAGAGGGCCATAAAACAGCTGCTGGCATGTTCACACTTGCTGTACATGATCAAATGCGTATGTACAATGATTTATCTTGGTCAGAGTCAGGCTGGCTGGCAGTAAACTAAATGCAGCTGGGCTGACCACATAAAAGCCATTTCTCAAAACCTGGGATTTGTGCACAGTTCACTGAGGGCTATGTACTCCTCCTGCCTCTCTCAATGGATTCTCATGAAAGAATCAGCTCAAACTGACCTAATTAAATGTCAAAAGTGGGAGGCTGATGCCTGAGATGTATCTGGAATGAGCTATTGGAGGAAATTATTAATCCTGTCTGTAAGCAGAATGTTTTGTGGCATTCATTGATTTGTCAAAGCTTTCCTATAGCAAGTTGAGTTTGGGACACAGCAGAGGACATAAAAGGAAGGTTGCTGTCTGAGTGGTTATGGTGGCTATGATCAGTGTTTGAGCTTCTACCAGCAAAACCACTGGTGTTTCCAGATCACGGCACAGTCCCTTAGAACAAATCTCTCTGCTCCACAGAGGATGCTTTCAGTTTAGCTGTGGTAACCACAAGAAGAAAGATGGACATTCAAATGGGAGGATAATAATAGCTTTAAACCCAAAACCTCAACTGTCATTGCTCTCGCACAGAACAACTGCATAAAAACCATTTGTTCTAGTCTGAGACAAATGAAAGGCAAGCTAAACATTTTCTCCCTATTTTGAAATGAAAATAAGTATTACCAGGATATTGCAATTAATTTGATTAATTCTTGTTGTCGCTTGGATTAATACTTTTTAGAGAAAATAATTCTAGTTCTTGTGCTTTCATTTTAGGAACATATAAGTAGCCCTTTTTTTTATTTTTAAGTAAAAGATTTACTAACAACTTTTGAAGCTTCTCAAGGGTTTGATTAGTGGTGCACGACCACCATCAGTGCTGTGGCAGCATGTTTGGCTTGGTCTGTCTGACCAAAAGAAGTCAAGTAATTCTTCCATTCCCCTTCACCTTCTATCCTGGTAAATTCTAAATCTACAAATGAAGAAGAAGAGAAGAGCCGTGGACATCTAATTTATCTGATTCTTTTCTGAGTCTCAGTAGCTATTAAGATTATGGAAACCCTGGCATGAAGCATTCTAAGCTCTGACCACCCTGTGCTGCCAGTTTTAGGCGTCTGAAGTCCTTTGTAGTTGAACTGTTTTACTACTTATGTGGCTATTGTGACTTTTCAGAAAAGAGAACTTCTCTAGTAGTAGTAGGAAAATAAAACAGGTGCCCTTTAATTGGTCTTGAAGTAGCTGATGATGCAGTTCAGCAGCATCCTCTGGCAAGCCATCTGTGGATGTGGGTGTAGTCGAGCGTCACTGACTGCTTCTGTTGGGAGTGGGCTCTGCTCTTTTCTCCTCTCCCACAGCAAACTCTGTTGTTGGGGGACTTAAGTTATTTTTTCCTTTTAGATGGATATGAAGGAGTGTTAGTAGGAAGTAGAGATGAATTTTGTGGGTTTTTTTCTTTTCCTTTTGAAAGAATGAGAAAATCACATGAAATTATTATTTGTTATGTACCTGGGAAATGTCTTTTTCAGTTAACCTTTTCGGCTTGGGTTGCAGGTCTCTATCCCATTCTTTTCTCTTAAACATTTTCTTTTATGCTTTCTCCCTTAGATTCTTAATTCCACACAACCATTTTTTCTTTATGTAGAGGGAAGGAGTGAAAGTTTTTCCATGCTCTTTCAAGTATCTTCCTTTCTAGTGTCTGTTTCAGAAATAAGAATGGGATAGAGACCCATTCATTCCACACTAGCATAGTCTCTCTTGTACTGGGAACCCCAGAACTGGTCACAGGACTCTGGGTGCAGTATCACCAGTGCTGAAGAGAGGGCAAACATTGACCTGCTAGCACTAGGCCAAGATGTGCTTGACCTTCTATTGTGCAAGGGTATATTGCTGGTTCATGTTCAGCTTGATGTCCACCAGGACCCTCAGATCTTTTTCTACAAAGCCACAGTCTGGACTCCAGCCTGTACTGGTGCACGTGGCTATTCTGGTCTATTCTGTGTTCCTGCCATTGAATTTCATAAGGTTCCTGTTGGCCCATTTCCCCAGCTCATATAGGCTCTCTGAATGGCAATTCAGCCCTCTAGCATGTGAACTATTACCTTCAATTTGATGTGATCCACAGCTTCTTGGGGTACATTCTCTCCTGTTACTTGGGTCATTAGCAAAGTTGAGCAATACCAGTTATAGTGTTTCAAAATGTGTCTACATCATTAAAAGAACTGTATTTTTATGTGTTGCTTTATTCCCTCTGTGTTTCTAAAGATTTTGATTTTGTTTATGTTGCTTGCTGAGGTTTTTATGAAGGTGAGACTTCTGTTTCACCACAGAATAAAGAATTGCAGTTATGTGTCCATTTTCCCCTGCTTCCCAACTGCCCATGACTCTATAAATACATCAATCAATTTATTTAGCTGCTATTCTGTACCTTGAAAATGTGGTTAAGGTTTTTAAAGCACTGTGAAGTGCTATACTGAAAAACTGCCTAATACCATTAAATAAAGATTTGTGCTTCTGGAATTTAAAAATAAAAGCTTAATGTCTTAGATATAAAAAAGGAAAATCACAGTTGAAGAACTGTGTTTATGAATGTAATTCCAATTCTAAATGCATCAATGTCAGAGAAGCCTCCATCTTCTGTCTTATGATGGTCCTGATAAAGCATTTTCTCTCCTATCCCAAGTGTTAAACTGATTCATGAGCACTTACTCCTGATGAGCTTCAAAAACAAACCCAGACCAGCTAGCCAGTACCGACAGGCTGAATGCAGAATTTTCCTTGACATTGATTAGTCCTCATGACATGGCCACAAGTCTGCAGCTTTTGAGGACAGCCTCAAACTGTATTTTTCCCTTTCCAAGCAGAATACACAACTAGATCTTAGGTTTGCTGACAGACTGTCAGTAAGAGTTCATCCTCAAAGAGGCAATGCACTTCTTGTCAGTATTAGCAGGACCTTATCTCCGGGCAAAGCTCGAGCTCCTGACTCAGGATAGTTTTATCTTTGATTTTGGCATTAAAGATGGCTAATGTTAGTTACCAAGTAGTATTGATATCTATGATGAACTACTGGTTTGATTGACAATTGATAGGGAAGTGAAAAATATTGTAGTTTTTCTTCTTCACACTGTCATGCAGTAAACCTGTCATGCAGGTAACTGGCAGTGTGCTGAGTTTACAGATGGGTTTGGGGTGATGGACTTTTCCCTGGCAGGCTTTTTGCCAAGTAACATGTAGCAACACCAAGCAACTATGTTTCAAGGGAGATGACTTTCAACCGACTGTAGAAGTGGCAAAAGTGTGTCATATTGAACTTCTTGTTTCCAAAGAAGTGACAAGTGTTTTATGATGAACTTAATGATGAACTCAGTGAGAGTTAGTTACAGTCATCTGGCTTTAAATGATGGAATCTGTGGAAGAGCCTTTTGAGAGAGGTACAGTAGCTGACCTGACTGACACATGAACAGATTCCTGTGGTGGGAGAGAAAAGTACTGCACTGCAGGTGATGCTTAACCAATTCTAATAGACCATCCTTTCAACAGCTTTCCTTAGAAAGTTTTGCATTTCTACAGGATAATGGCAAATTAGCTGCATTTCTGCTTCTTCATGCTGAAAGTTGAGTTTCCAGTCACTCCAGAGGGCTGAGCGTAAAAGGCGCTTGCTCTGGTTTTTCATTACACTTGTCAGAACTGCCATCTCTCTTTCATGACCTGACAAAACAGGCTTTTGAGTTCACTGAAGAATGCACTCTGGAAGGCTTGTTCAGCACCAGTTTGATGTGTAGGACAGCAGGGGGCTGCTGAGCGAGCTTCATGTGACCAGGTCAGGATTGGGTGTGCTTGTCTCTGAGCCATCTCAAGTGGCTGGCACATGCTGTGTGACAGAATACATCTGTCACTGCAGTGGTAAATAATTTATCATAGACTCATTTGAACAGAGTAGAGGATGGATTGCAAAGGTGGATTAAAAGTGGCCTTGCTTAGCTATCCAGCTAACTTTCATGCTTCTCTGCGTGCTGTATAACAACAGAGAAGCTGTGCAAGCTGCTTGCACCCTGATGGGCCATACTTGCATGCAGTGAGGTAAGGCAGGCTTATGGCTATCTGACTGAAATCTTCCATATGTGAATGAAGAAACCACTTCTTCTAAATTGTGCAAAATCAACTTTCCTGACTTTTTCCAGGTCACTGAGAACTGAATTTGTAACTGCTAGTGTGGCCACAAGGTAGGATAGCCAAAACCTCTTCAAAATTTTGTCCTATTTGTGTTAGGCAGGACTAAAAAACATTGAAGGATTTGCTTTTCATACACCCACTTGAACAAAGAGAACACCATTCTTTGTGTATGAAGGCTATGGGACAAGTGAGAAATAAATATGTACACACATTTACCTGTTTCTCCAGTTAACAAGATAAGGAAATCTGTGTGGTAACACAAAATGTTTTCATCAAGTGAAAGTAATCTTAGCTAGTGTGGATTATAATGATAGACTTCTACACACACTCTACTATGGCTTAAATGATGCAAATACTAAGTATGCTGAAAATATATAAATCATTTATAGGGAGAAATATATTTAAATTTGTCAAGGCACTTTGTTGCATTAACTTCTCACCCAGGCAGGGACTGTTGTGACAATACAATAGACTTTGGCTTTTAGTTAGATATTTCCTTTTTATTTTCTTTTTTTTCCTCCAAAGATTACTGATTCATGTGGCAAGTATTCAGATTTGACATCACCTTTCCATGACTAAATTGCTACATCATTTTAAAATAAGAAAGTTCTGCTTTCAATACTGATTGATGCATTACTGTTATTTTCCTATATTTCATTTGCTTCCTTTCACTTTCCTTTTACTATGCTTGTCACTCTTGGAACATGTTCTGCATGTGTAATATTTGATATTCAGAAGAATTACACATATGCTTTTGGTTCAGTACTTAAAAGGATTATTCTTATAAATAAATCTGGAGGTAGCTACAACAGACCTATTTATTTGTTTTCTGTCTCATTTTGTTAGCTATTACTGTATTTACTTTTTCATTAATGCCATTCTTTTGTTGCTTACACCATACCCTTATATTTGGGAAATTCTCATCCAGCTGGTACTAGTTGTATCCCCTTTAGTACCCATCAGAGATTTTACTAAAAGCAGTCAATTTTATCAAATCATAAAGAAGAGTGAAAATAAGCCTTTTTAACTTAGCAATTCCTCCAACTGAGAGGTATTCTTGACAGTTTCCATTCTATATAATTTTAAAATTCCCATCTGGCCACATGGAATGAGAAGCAGAAAGTAGACATGTTTAAAAGGTTTCCCAGTTGCCTGATAAAATGTAGGATTTTCCACCTCCAGACTGCCTATAGGAATGTGGTTTAAGAGGAGCTCTCAGGTTGTTTGATCATAGGCAGATCATGACAAACTTCCACCACTGTCAAAGGATCCACCACCCCTTGTCTTGTCATTGTCCCAGCCTCTGGAAGTCCAGCAGCATCTCTGCAAACCCATTTCTCCAATGCTGTTCAGGAAGAGAGGCAGTTCCTGTCACGGCCAGTATTTGAAGTCATAATATTATTGATAGTATTGCTGAATGAGCTAAATTTCTTACTTCCCATGTTTACTGTTTTGAGGAAATAAAGTTAATTTTTCAGAATACTGTAGCAAGTACTACTGATTAATAACCATAGCTGTGAACCACCATGCTGAAACTGGTTCTATGTTGTTTTTGGAGAGTGTCTCAGCTAAATCCATACCATGACATCCATAGTGCAGCTTCAAGAGGTGAGAAGCTAAAAATGCCCTCACCCTATTGTATGAGTGTTCACAGAGGTAGTCTT
The DNA here is from genome assembly GCF_001715985.3 of Manacus vitellinus. Classification (NCBI taxonomy): domain Eukaryota; kingdom Metazoa; phylum Chordata; class Aves; order Passeriformes; family Pipridae; genus Manacus; species Manacus vitellinus. The sequence goes on from NW_021940604.1 coordinate 28,553,761, forward strand.
TCTGCTGGAAAACTGCATGTGTGATTCTTGGGGCTGGTTGATACAGTCACATTGAGACTTGTCATCTGCTGAAGCTAGAATTGGATACTCCAGATTTCTTGGAGAGCAACATGATTATGTAAAGTAGAGGTCTTCTTACATGTTTGAACCAATGAATGTTTAATTAGTCTACATAATACAAAATTTTCTTCAGCAAGAAATGTCTTGATTCCAGAATGCACAGATAACCAGTGCTCAGGACAGAACACTTTCTTGAGGAAATTTAAATCCTTAATTAAAATTGGACAAAGAAGAGAGTTTTTCACATTTCTGGTGACCATGCTCACTGCTAAACACTCACACTTAAAGAAATGGTAATGCACAAATGTCCTGTCAAGATCCTTGAAAAACTTGATAGTCCTTGAATATCTTGGTAGAGCTTTCATGGCTTTGAATCCCAAAGGAAGACATGTGCTGCTTTCCTGTCCTTAATGAATTGGAAATGACTTAGCCTGTAACCTTTCCAATTTACTTAATTTTGGATAATTAAGGCACTCCACCATGGGTGTTGTAAATTCTGATTTTGATCATGCAGCCACTCTGTGCCTCTTAAAAGGAAGCCCCTCGTGATTCCTCAGGACAGTGATGTCCTTGTAATCTAGGTAGTACAACACAGACTTTGTAAAACTAGATAAGATGTCTGCAAACAAACATTGGTATTCAGGGTATGTTTTTTCACCACAACCATTGCAGATGGCAGAGTATTTAGCAGTCTTTTCCATTACACTAACTTCAGATGGTTATCATGCTTGAAAGGAAAGAATATGGTGTTCTTGCTGTTCTTGTTTCAGGCAGCAAAAAAAGAGATGTAAGACAGTAAGGTGTCTACCAGCTACCTTCCCTTGGTGCAAGTGCTCTGTTTGGTACAGAGTGCAAATCGCAGCTTGCTGAGGACTCCTGCTGTAAGCAGGAGTTAAGTGTGAAGGGTAGAACAGGGATATGACCTTGCTTCCCTCCCATGATGAAATAACAGCAGTTGTTTCTGTACCATGAATGCAGCAGACTACCTAAGCCTCTGGGCAAGAGGTAGGAATCCTGTTAAGCCTACATTTCTCTTCAAGAATTCTGGCAGGTCTAAGCTACTCTTCTTTAACTAACAGACTATAATTGCAGCTGAATCTCCACCCTTCACCATTGCTTTTTGTCCCACAGACTGACTTTAATTTTAGTACTGAGAATCAATAAGATGCCCATAAAGAACAGTATCATAGCCTGAGTCTTTCCTCTGTAGTTAACAGACATTTATTGTTTCTGATGGGATATCTCCATCTTCCAGACATAGCTCTGTGGAAATCAGAAGACAAGTGGAAAGAGAGGCAGCTGAGTCCAGTGTGCCTCACATCTCGGTGCCTGACAGCACATCAGCAGAAGGAGCAGAGAGCATTAATAAATCCAAAAAATAAATATCACTGCATTTTCAAGGCAGTGAACTCATGAGCCTGAGTCCAAAGGCATGCCTCTGCCTCAGAAGTGAGGGAAACTTTATTGGGTTCATGTAACTTCAAGGATTTATGAAGTTTTGGGTTGGTGGCAGGTTTGCATTGGAATAGCTGCAGTCCAGGAGGCCAACATGCCGTGCTGTGTAGTGGGGGTTAAGGTGAAGGCCTGCCTGGTGCTGTAGCTAATCCTATGTTCTGTTCTTGGCACAGGCACATGGTAGAAATCCTCCTAAAACCCTCTTTTGAAAAGCCGTATGGGCTTTGGTAGGTTACCAAAAATATTAAAAAAAAGTAAAAGTGACTAATCCTGGCAAATTTGGATTAGACTTTTCAGAGCTTCTTTCTGATCCAGATGAAGGAGCACTGAAATTAGAGCTGCCTCTGTGGCATCCTTACCTCTCCTGCATTGCACAAACTTTAAGCAAAATGGCACAAAGTGATTAATAGGGAACCGTTTCCCACTGTCCATGCAGAGTAGATCATGCTCTCACAATGAACACCAGCCTGCATTTGGGACTCTCAGCTTTCAACACAGACTCCATACTGAAGACTATCCTGAAGACAGGACTGGGAGCTCAACTCAGAGGCTGACCTTGTCAGATCGGTCTCCAGCAGCCTGCTGTGACAGGGCTTTAGAGGGATCAGTTCTCACAATTATCTAAATTGATTTCTTCAAGGTGGGGACGTATATCCCTTTTACAGCTGAGGAACTGAAACATGTACCCAACCTAAAATGCTTACAAGTGATTGTCACTGAGCGCATAGTATCTTGACCACATATTTACCCTGTGGGAAATGTGTCTGCAGTTCCTTAATGCAGAAGAGATGTGATTGGGACAACTGGATTATTGTAGGGATGGCAGGAGACATCTCCACGAAAGAAATTTTTCCTTTTTGATGTCAATTCCAAAGCCAAAATCAAGCAAAGCACCTGAATTCTTCAAAGAAAAAGATTCGAAGTTTTTAAGTGTAGGGAAAATGTTATATTTTTTCCTGTGCTTTGTTTTCTGAAGTGTAAGGTGGTTTTGACTGAAATCTTCTGAGAATAAAAGGAAAAAGGTGAAGAAGAAAGCAGGAACTGGCCTGAGAAAGTCTGTCACAGAGTGTAGCACAAAACATTTAACTTTGACTGTGAAAACATACCTTAAACCAAAGATCTTGGTGACCAATAATAGACATTACCCTCCAATCAGTCAGGGTGGATTTACGTTCCAGTGAGTTAAGACTTAAGATGACAATAACAATTTTTTAGCAATTAAAAAAGAATCAAGCTAACAGGGAATAAGATAGCTATTGTGAGAAAGCCAGGAAATTGAAGAGTTAAAGGCTGAAGAATTCTAAATGTTTAAAAACATTGGAATGTGATGTTAGGGTCACCCAAGTTGTTGTTTCTCCAACTTCTCGCTTCTCCAAGGCCATATGAGAGCAATCTGGCCCTCAAAAGGAAATTTAGTGTCCTGTGTTTGGTCCTTTGTCACAGGCTCATAAACTACATTGCAGGCTACCATTTCTGCTACAGATTTGTTATCAATTTTTTTTCATAATTTGACGTAAATCCTATTCTTCATATTAGTAGCCTTTTGTGGCCATCTGCATTCATAGCCATAAATTTCTGCTCAGATTGCTGTCCTTCCAATGAAAATGTTTGACTAAGGGCTTGATTTGCTTTTTGTTATAAGTAAAAAGCTTTTTCTCAAGAAATAAGTAGTCCATTTTTTTCCTTTGGGAAACAAAAATAGCAAAAAATGTAATTTAGCAGAACTTGATAAACTGTTTACATCATTTTGCACTGTATTTTTATTTTTTTTTAATCCAGGGAAGATGTGCTTGAATGGAAGAGATTTTATTGATTTATTTATTTATTTGATAATTAGTCTAGCAAAAGCTAATCAAAAATCTAAGGTGAAGACAGAGATGGTTAAATGAGGATTTTCATCCAGAAACAATGGCTACCTGGAGTATGTCTTTGCTATAAAAGTACTCTAAGCTGAGCACTGTGGTTCAAACATGAGCATCTATCTAAGGCTGTTTGGATTTTTGTTACTTCCAGCTGAGCCAATCCTCTATTTAGTAAGCCACCCAGGAGATTCCTGAAGTTGGTTCATTATGCCAGACTGAGATCCTTTTAAAGCAGTCTGTTCTCCTGGCCACAAACAGAAATTATGAGAATGTACTTGAGAACATTTAGAATATGAGGTGTTGGATGCGAGCTAACAAGTGACTTAAGAAAGTGCTGAGATACTGGAGTGAAACATCTGAAAACCCAAAAACTTGCTCAGTTGTTTCTTTATTTTGCTAGGTAGTCTTCTGCCTGACTCAGTTCCTTAAACATCTGAGGCCATGCTCCTTTCATTGCTCTGTAAGTGATTTTATCTGAGTATTTTGGTGGTCACATTCATATCTGTGCCCAGGCTACAGACAGGAGCCGTGTGTTTCTTTGTTGTTGTAATGTGATTTGTTCCCAAAGCCTCACATAGGCTATGCATGAAAGGGACTCATGGCTCCTGTTTTTCAGACACGTGGTGGTAGTGCAGCTTCTTGTATTCAAAAACTTAAAATTCAGTTCATGCTGTGGAAAACCAGCAGTAAATCAGGTGAGTGTCTACAGTCTTCAATATCTGACTGGAGAGGACAGTAAAAACTGCACAGCAGAGGCACAAGTTAATAAAACCAGATATTGAATTATTTCCAAGACAGAGATAAGGTTTATTAGCTTGGATATAATGCTGTGAAATGGTTGTTCTTCTGACACTGAATTAGTTTTCACTGAATAAATTTGGGTTCTTATGGGCATTGTTTCTCTCTGGCCTCATCTTCAAGGACCCCCAGTAAGGATTTGAGTGGAAAATGCAGGATGAGCATCTACAAAAATGGACACTATTGGACAAATGTTCTTGCTAAAAAACTAGGAAAAGTTTAATGATTCAGGCCAAAGCTGGTATCTCTAGATGCTCCACTGCAGCTGTGTATTGCCAATTGGATAACATCCCTGTGTTACACCTCTGAGTGCAGCCATGTCTGTCCTTCAAAGCACTTATCTCTGGTATTGAACTACTTGTACCTGGTGCTTCTGAATAACATGACTGTACTTTCAAATATGATGACCTGAAACATTGTGGTTATAGTAGTCTATAACCATGCTAGGTGTTTTGTACTTTGGTTTAAATTGCCAGGTTTCCCGTGACTCAGTCCATTCAAGTTTTGGCAATTCCAGGTGAACAAACCTGCATGCACACACACAGGTCTTCTTTGAGATATTATTAACAAGAATTTAGAGGATTTATTGCAGCATGCCTGCTTGATTGGTAAACAAGTTTGTTCAGGCTATAGTTTTGAATCTCATCCAACTTTTTTTGTTTACAGAAATGATCTCTCAGCTTCCACTTAGGCAGTAATTTAACATTACTTTCCTTCAGCTATTGATATCTATCATTGTATAAAAATCACTGTTTTTACTTGTCTTCCTAAAATACAATAACCTGCTCTACATCCATTCTATATTGAATCAAGTGAGATTCATAAAACCTTTGACCAGGTGCTGACATTGACGGTCAGTTCAGTAGGGTATAAACACATACACATACATACATCCTCCCCCCCTCTTGTGATGGGCCTGGCCCATGAAGCATTTGAAACCACAGGTTCAGAAGGCCTTGCAAAACCTTACTACTCCCTTTTTAATGCTCCTCTGATTGCACTGAGCCACTTGTTAGCATGAGGAAAACTTGCTGTGTATCCACTGGTAGAGTACAAGCATCAGTTGAACTTGCATGTGCTGAGATACTGCAGAAGAGCTACATTGTGGTATGACACCCTCTTCACTGACAGGGCCAGGCTATACCTATCTCTTCCCCAGTCTAGGCTCAGAAGGAGGGACAATGAACAATGTCTGGGTTTAACCATAGACAGAAACCACGAGTCTGGAGCCTGTGAAGTGTAGAAGTGGTCCCAAGTTACAGAATCATAGAATCAGCTGGGAAGAGACCTCTGAGATCATCAAGTCCAACCCTTGATCCACTACTGCTGTGGTTACTAGACCACGGCACTAGGTTCTGACATTACTGTTGCTCTGTGTTGCCTGTTATAGCATCTACTAATAATTTGCCTGGATTTTAAAAGTAATAGTCCAGGAAAAGGCTGATATCTTGCTCTCACAACATGAACTTGCCTCAGAGTGAAAAATGTGACATTCAGAAACATGGGTAAAGAAGGGTCATTAGACAACAATACCCCAGGGCTTATCTTAATATTTTAAACATGTTATTTCTGGGAGTTCTCTGAGAATTAGGTAGTGGTTGAGGAACTTAAACTATAGATGGAGGTGCTGAGGGAGGTAATAGGGCACCTACCTCACCCTTAGTCCCGAAGGACAGCCTCTCTGCCAGTCTACTGCAATAACTGTGAGTACAGTGGAGATCACTACACCTTAGGGAAATTTAGCTTGATTGTAACAAAAGCAATGTGATTATCTTAGAGCTGGGCTGCTACATGTGCAGGGAAGAATTAGATATATTTTAAAATAAAATAATACAATATTAAAGAAAAACATGACATTAAAAATTGACTTAAAAATAAATCTCTCAAAATTCCACTCTCTGAAATTTATTAAAGAAAATTGAATTACTCTGGAGTCTGTATCCTGGTCATCCTGTTGCTAACATCAATTCAATGTTAGCAACAAAGACTGAAGCTAATCAACTGGTTCATTTTGCCCCATGCTTTTCTGTACTGGACAGTCATGTTCTATATAGCATTTAACACAGACATCAAGCATCACTTTAAAACTGACCACATAGATCTTACCTCTTGGTTCTGGAAAAAGGCTCTCCTGGAGCATTACTGCTTAGCAGCAGCTGTCACCTTCTAATTTCCAGTTTTCAGTCCTGAGGAGTTTACTTGCCTTTGTTCTCGAATCAAATGTATCCTCTTTGCTTATGGTAGCCATGTAATCCCTTCCACAATCTGCAGTCCTCCACAGAGACACACTGTTCCTTCTTGTAGCCCTTCTCTGCACCTATTTCAATTGGCTTCATCTGCATAAGAGTAGTTGACCCAAATTGTGCAGAGTTGTATTGGGTTTGCATGACCAGGTTTCAGTAGTGAGGAGCTACAGGAGGGCCTTCTGTGAGAGATTACCAGAAGCTTCCCTTGTCTCCAACACAGCCAATGCCAGACGACTCCAGGATGGACCCATCACTGGCCACGGCTGAGCCCCTTAGTGACAGTGGTAGTGCCTCTGGGATAATGGATTTAAAAAGGAGGGGTTGGGGAGGGTGGGGAACTGCTGTGGAAACAGCAGCCAAAGAGAAGAGTGAGAACATGTGAGAGAAACAGCCCTGCAGACACAAAGGTCAGTGAAAATGGAGCAGGAGGAGATTCTCTAGATGCCAGAGCAGAGATTCCCCTCCAACACATGGAGGTCCATGGTGGAGCTATCTGCCTGCTGCCCCTAGAGAACCCCATGCCAGAGCAGGTGAGTGCCCAAAGGAGACTGTGATCTGTGTGAAACCTGTGCTGAAGAAGGCTCCTGGCAGGACCCATGGCCCAACAGAGAGAAGAGCCCATTCTGGAGCAGGTTTGCTGACAGGACTTGTGACCCCATACAGGACCACACTGGAGCAATCTGTTCCTGAAGGACAGCACCTCATGGAAGAGACCCCACACTGGAGCAGGGGAAGAGTGTGAGAAGTCCTTCCCCTGAGAAGGAAGGAGCAGCAGAGACAACCTGTGATTAACTGACTGCAGTCCCTATTTCCCATCGCCCTGCACCACTATGGGGCAAGCAGATAGCGAATTCAGGGATAAAGTTAAGCCTGGGCTGGGGGGAAGGCAATTTTAAAATTTTGCTTTATTTCTCATTATTCACTCTGATTTGATTGGTAATAAATTATTTTTCCCCAAGTCAAGACTGTTTTCCCTGTCACAGTAAATGCTGAATGATGTCTCTTTCTCCTTATCTAGACCCATGAGCCTTTTGTAATATTTCTTCTCCCCGTCCAGCTGAGGAGGGGAGTGACAGAGCGACTTTGGTGGGCACCTGATATCCAGCCAGGGTCAGCCCACCACAAGAGTATCACTATTTATATTTAGGCATTGGTAGCTGGTGACAGAGACTAAGAAATAGCAATTTGCTATCTAATATAACTTTTATTCAAAATATTTATAGCAATAACATTTATTTCTTACTATTATTCTGAAGTGAAAATGCTCCATTTCAGATTTGACTGTAGTGTATTTACTGCAGAAGAAATAAGTAATTCAGTTGGTATTTCTAAAAATATAATTAGTTGATGAGTCAGAGAAGAATTTCATTTTCATAAATGTTAGGGCTGGAAGACTGGGTTTATCACGATCAGCGTGTCTGACCTGTGACTGCGTCATGTCTTAGGAGTCTGCCTGGTAATTCTTGCGTCAGTTTGTACTTAAGCTGGAATATTGTTCGGACAAGACAGAATAAAGGGCCCAAACCACATTCTTGCAATGTACTGAATGTTATTTCACACAAACAAACAAAAGGTACACCCCACAGACAAGCCTGAATATGGTGATTCATCATTTTAATTAAAAAATTGAAGACCATTAACATTTACTAATAGGCTAATCTCTGATAACTCAGCGCAAACTTTTAGAACATCATACATAACCATGAACCAATAAGTGTGTGTATATGTATATGTATATGTATATGTATATATCTGTCTATATACATAATGCAATAAAACATATTTCTATTTATGGGAGTCTAAGCCTTACCAAGAACTTGTATTAGCCATGTGAGATTAGTAAATAGAAAAGAAAGCAGTTGGGATAAAATGAAAAGGCATAAACTCATCAAAATCTAGAATGCAATAAAAAGCATGGAAGAGGAAACTGAAAACCAAAAATGAACACCACGTAGAGCAAAAGATAATATTTTATTGACTGGAAAACAGATTGCTATGTACTTGTTGGTCAGTCATTATCTGTACCGATCTTATGCCACTGCAGTTCAGCCTTGGCTTAGCTATGCACACATATTCTTTTTTTTAAGTCTTTTTTTTCAGTCTCCTATCTAAAGTAATGGCTGTCTTCACTATGAATAAAGGCCACTCAAGTCAGCCAAAAAATTCTATGCACTTAAGGTCGGAGTCTAAAGAAGAGTGACTTAAAGACATGCTAGATGAAGACTCAAACAGTGCTGAGCAGTGCAGAACCTACTATTCTTAACATCACTGCTCCATTCACAATGGCCCAGTACATGAACCAGGCCACTGTAACATATAGTATGGAAAAAGGAAGAAGATATATGTTTGTAACACAGCTCTAGATGACCTTTAATAATAGACAATTGAGTGTTGAAGCTTAGCAAGCAGATAGAACCTTCTTGAAGCCAACTACCTAGAAACCAGGACCTTGTACTGCAAGCAAGAACTGCCTAACTTGCAATGACAACATTACTAATTCTTGACACACTATTGGCAACTACATGTGGCACATGGTAACATGAATTGAGTATTGGTTCTGGAGAACCAGGCATTTCAAGAAAAAAGATGGACTATGAATCAAAGACCTAGCAGAATTGAAATGGTAAGGCCATTAACAGGGCTTTGATCGCTGTCAAAGAAGCTTTGAAGGGACAAGGTTAAAGGGACAAATGTGAGTGTGCTCTTGTGTCTGCTAATTAAAATGTACACTTTATGCATGTATTTGAAGGCCTAGTGAAGACAATGGAGAAAGAGTCCTAAGGTATATTAGCTATGGGAAAATGTACATTAGCACTATTCAGTCTTGGGCAATCCTCACCTCTTTTTTCAAAATATGAGTTTATTTATGTTCTAGAGCAACTATGTCTGAAAAATTAAGCACAGTTACCCAATTTTGGGAAAGGAACTGTGTTGTAGTGTTTTGAATGCCTGAGGACTATGTTTTTGAGGAGCAATCGCAATCCCAGTAAGAGGAGGAAAATGACCTTTTTTCCCCTTTATCTAGCCCTGGAAGGAGCATCTCTGACTCAGTGGCCCTCTCTGTGGAAGCATCTCCTCCTCACAGTTTCTGCCTGCTTTGTCAGCACCTTTTTGGCCTAAAGTGTGGACGAATATAATATTTATGAGTTGTTCTCATTGATTTTATGATCCAATAGAAAAATGTACATGCCTAGCTCTCCATGCCCAAGTCTGCGTCTGTAAAACAATGTTAATGCCTCATCAATATTCATATACCATACAGACTTTTCACAATCCTCCTTGGTTTCATGGGAGATGAAAGGTAAATTTTTAAGCTTCTAACAGCAGAGTGCAGTGTGTTACAAGGAAAACATAATGTAGTTAGATTTAAAATATATGTGAATCTTTTCTGCATAATTTTCTTAACCAGTATGGGGCTGTTTATATTTTTTTATAAGCAGTTATAGATATTATAAAATTAAACTGCTGAGGGAAAGTTACTTGAATGACTAAATAACTGTTACAACTTTTATGTGGTTTTCTTACAGCAGAGTAATGAACTGTGTTGTTACAGAGTGAGAATAATGCAGCTGTACAGCTTTCCACAGAACTACGAAGCAGAGGCACATTCATGGCAAAGGATGTCATCCTGCCGAGTGAGGAATTCCCTGCTCACCAGTGAGACAGAGCATTTTGCACAGTTAAAGCATTCCCCGTGCCACTGACGCTCTTCAAATGAGATATATTTGGCACTTCCGAGAGCTGAAATAGATTATGAAAAAGATATGAATCCAGTATTTCTGAACATGGTTCAGAAATGTAACAGATTGCTTTCTGATGTGTGATCAGGTTGTCATGCATACAGTGAACAAACAAATGAACAAAAAATCCATAGTCTGAAATATTCTTTGTTGACTGAATTGAAAAAAAACCCATAACTTTAAATACAGTGAGAAGTATTGTAAGTAAAGCCACAAGTCACTTGCTTGCTTGCATATTCCATTATGAGCTCTGAACACAATGGTTTTATCAGAATGTTCGCTCAGATTTGCTGATCTTCCCAACAAACTCTTATGAAAATTATTTGCAATATGCTTATACATATAGTTTCTATACAAGATTTAATGAAATTTATAATTTCCACCTAAGTTTCTTCAAGATGGAATCTTTTGGAAATTACCAGATCATGGAATTCCTAACACAAGTATCTGAAATAAAATCTCAAGGTTTGTGGGGATTTGAATGTTTTTGATTTGTTAGTTGTTGTTGTTTTGTGTTTGTTTGGATTTTTTTTGTAAAATCATGCACATTTGATTGGGTAATCATCGTTTTCTTTGTCCACTGACATATGCAGCATGCACCTGTAAGAATCAGGCAGTATTTTTTTCAAAAGTTTAGTCCACACATAATAGAATTACAATGCAGAACACCAGCAAATGCTCTCAGAAAACTTCAGCTGTCATAGACTAGTGACATATATGTCTAATTATAAATCATCTAAGTACAAAAGGATGCATGTGATAGAGCTTTGTTGCATTTGGCAAGCTTTCTAATTTGACAGGTGTGCCTTACCAGCAGGCAATTAATCTGTGTTCAGCTTGATCACATTTGCATTTAAAAACAAAACTGAAGAAATTACAGACATGAGGGACTTGTGCGTACTGTCCTGGGAAGAGCAAAAAAAAAGCCTTTTCTTATATTTTTAAGGAGGAATTTTAGTGCAGAATCAAATCAAATGATGGAGGAACTCCTTTCGGCACATAAAACGACTCCTCAGCAGTTAGGGAACATGTGTAATCAGCATGTCCTAGCAAGGTATATTACATGTGATACAGAGTGTGTCTCTCTAGTAGTGAACTCCTTCAGTCTTTCATTGTGATGAGACTATTTTTTAATGGTGTTTTCTAAAGTAAAGCTTTTGGAAGAGACTGATGATTCATCGCTGTCTAGTCCCCTTTAAAAGATGAGACTCACCTGTAACAGGTTTCTTGCAAGCAGCACACTTCTTTGCATACAATTTGCTGAAACAGTCCACACAGTATGGGTATTCATCTTTGGAAATAAACCTTTGTCCATACAGCTGGGTTTTACACCCAGCACAAACAAAACATTCTTTATGCCAAGGCTGGTCATGGCAGGTCACGCCTCCAGAAGTTATTACCTAATGTATTGACAAAAAAGGATAGAGCAATGAAACAAAGGTGTGAATCAGGAAGGATTGTCCCATCCTTCAAAAGTAATTCCACTTGTTTTCTCTCTTCCCATATGCACAAGAGGTGAGACTGTGGTCACATCAACTGTTTTTCATCTGTATTTTCAATTTGACTAACTGCAGTTGAGCTCAATGAGCTAGTGGTTTGTTTTTCAATTTTCTATCACAATATAGCCTCCAAATTTGTAATAATCATGTTGTCTTCTAATGAAATTTTTCTGTTTTATTGTAGATAAAGGTTTAAAATCAGGGATGCTCTCAGAAGAGAAATTCTCAGTGATGGTCAGTGGGTGAGAGAACTGATGCTGAGGTAACGGTTAATCATCTCCAATTGGAACTGGTATTTTGCTGTCTCACAATTGAAACAGTATTTTAAATAGGAAGAAAGACAGTAAAGAAGTATAAGCAAAACAGAGATTTACACTGTTAGAAGAAGAAAAAATGGTGTTTAGCAGTGTCATCAACTTTCATTCCCAGCCACTCACTCACAGCTCTGCACTGGTTAGTTCTGAAGAGGGAAATTTTCAGTTTTTTATGGCTCCCATATGTGTGGTAAAGAGCTGATTTCACAGAAGTTGTGAGAGACTGTACAGAAGAAATTCTATAAAGATGAGTTGTAAGGTAGTGTTTCTACTGTCAAATCACATGCATGACAGCGAATGAATGAATGAATGAATGAATGAATGAATACAGTTGGAATAGGAGGAGAAAAAGTTGGAGAAACTTAAGGAGAAATAGTGCTATCATCAAATTTCCCTGGGGAATAGAGTTTCAGGGAAATAAAGAATAATACTGCATCATGTCAAACAATAAAAAGACTTAAATAGTTCCTGATCCCTTTAATATTCCAGTTTTGGGCTATTCCAAAGTCACGTTTGCTTTTCCATTAAAATCTAAAAATCACTGGCACAAAATTCAAGGTTTCAGTTTGGCAATTTAATCACTTTGGGCTCAATTCGCATTTATGGGAACTGATGCAAGTTTAAGAAGTACAATTGTTTCAGCTATTATACAGGGGGACACTTTGCATTCCTAGAATTTTTAAGAAGCAAATCTTGATTATTTCACATTGGTGCTGCTAACCTCAATGCCTCTAATAAACATCAAACATAATTACTATAATTGCCATGTGATCATTTAATACAAATTAAAGGCTAGATGTAGAGACATGAAAATATATAAAAGTACTTTCAAAAGTTTAACTACTGAAGAAAAAAAAACAAGTTTACAGGTAAACATTAAATAACTGCATAAATTATAAGTTATTTGATGAAGTGGAAAAAAAAAATCTGTTTTGCTTCCAGAGTGATAGAGGTACTAAAGAATAAGTTAAATTCTGCCATAAAAAACAGCTTAAAACAGTTCCCTAGAAAACAGTATCACGTTAGTTATGATGAATAGTATGATGAATAGCTAGTATGATGAATAGTATGATACTCTGAGTTTTTTTATCAAGTAGAGACAATTTTAAAACATGCGAAATCAAGGGAGGGAAGAACTGATTTATTTGTACTTGGGGGAAAAAAGAAAAACTCATTTGAAATCAAGCTTTCTGGTAGCAACAGGGAAAGTGTCATGTATTGAAGCAGTGGGACTCTTGACTACTGTTATAACAGTTGAATGTTACTTGAGCTGATAATTGCCTGATACATTTCAAGGAAAAAAAAGACAAGACTGTGGATGCCTTGCTCAGCTTAGGTGACTTGTACATGTGAACATATGCATAAAAATGATGGAAAGAGAGGCAAGTTTGCCAAGGCAAAAGGAAAGAAGGCTTTTACATAACCTTCTGTTTAACCTTTGCTAAAAATCACAATCAGTAACTAAAGAAGCCCAAAGCATTTGTTTTGGTCAATAAGTGTATTTCAAAGATAATCAGTCTTAGATTAATATTAACCAGAGTTAATATTAATAACAGCTGACACTGTTGCAGTTGGCTTTCAGTGCCCAATGTCAAAAGGAAGACTCTGCTCTTATTCTTAGTTCACCAGATGTTTTATATGACCCAGCCCATTCCACCATGTCTCATTAGGACAGTTTTTACATTACATGTTTAATTACCTTTTTGCAAGAGTAACAATGGTGAGCAAATTGCTTCTCAAAGCAGGGCACGCAGTAATTCTCATTGTCTTTGGTGATTAATGGTTTTGTTCCCAATGGTTGCTGACAATACCGGCAAACAAAACAGGATTCATGCCAGGAACTCCCCTTAAATTCCATTTTACGGGAACCTGAAAAAACCCAAAGTGAACAATCCCCCCCGATACAGCCTTGTAGTATAAGTTTTAAATGTTGAGAATACTCTTGTTTTCAACCTTCGATCTTAGTAGCAGGTTACCCAAGAAAGCACTTATCTTAAATTTAATAGAGCTTCTAAGAATGTACTTGAAATTTCAAGAACATATTCAGATCCATACAATCACCTGGCAAAAGATGTGCTACAATGCCTAAGCTGTGATTTCAAGTCCGTCCTTATAGAATCTTTTGGGGTTTTTTCTTTGTGATTATGCTTCAGTTACTCAGATTTTCTCTCAAGCCAGCCAACCCAGTGATAATGTTCAGATTCACAGCACTTTTATAAATTAGAAATTAATTTCTTGGATGCTTACTACATCTATTATTGTCTTGTCTTTTGTCTTCCTTAACTAAGGCTCCTTCAATTACAAATGCATTATTTATCTTAATTAGCTTAAACTGGCAAGTTTTTAAAAGTAAATATTTTTTCTGTGATGCAGTGTATTACACTGCCTCTTCTTATAGCTCATAATTTCATCCTAGATCAACAGTTTTTGTATCATGTTTAATTAGATGCTTTTGATATAGCTCAAGGACAGAAAGTAGTTCAGTTAAATACCTGTCAGAGGAGTTTCAGAGATTTTATCTCTGTGTACAGGTGTCCTGTACACCTTGAGGTAGAAGCATAAGTCTAAGATACGCACAGAATTTTCCAGTGAATCTCCATCATAACTTCCTTCCCTGTAGGTAGCATTAGATTGCTAAGACAGGTGCAAGGTAATTTACCATCTTGTCCACATGAAGAAGAGAATTGCCAGTATAACAGATTAATCCCACATTACCTATTTCCTGGACTGTGGGGCTAGTGGAGAAACTACTGGTTGTATTCAAACAGAAAAGGTTTGCAGCTTCATCCCAGTGGTTCCAGTGATCAGAAGGCTAACTTTACTGTCTTTGCCTACTAGGTCTTTTCAACTCAGAGCTAGCGAGCTGATGAGAAGGAAGTTAATGATACAGAGAAGGGCTGGTGTTCCCATGCCCCTTCGGTTCTCTGTTTGCACTGTTACCTTCAGGCACTTGCTGCAAGGATTTATACTCCTAGACTCTGGGGCAATACCTGAGACATGAATATACACCAGAAGACAATTATGCAAACCTGAGTAAATTCTGGTACTATTCTCATCACATCTAGTAAGGTGTGCCTATTTGACAACATTTTTGTAAACTATATACCATTTATACAGTATATAGTCTTTAAACTGAACACAACTATATTGCTACAACATTTATTTCCTCTAATACAGCTTTTACCTGTCATGAAGAGGAAATAAACTGTAAAATTACAAATCAGTGTTACAGGTTGAACATGACATCAGTAACCTAGTATTTATACTAAGACAATAATTCTGCACAGCCTGTACCTTATTGTTTGGTATTAGATCTACTGAAAGAGAAAATTCCTTTGTCACTGCAAAATTTACTGACATCCTTCACCAAAAATTCCCAAGCTAGTAGTCATGAGGCCATAGCAGATAATTTGCAGCTGGTATTTAGAGTTATATGCAGGATCTGTAAAATGTTTTGACCACTGAGGGTAGTTATCTGTTCTGAAAGTTGAGTACTTGCTTGCCTAAGCAAGCAGCTTCATTTTTCCACATTCAGTGCTATGGCTTCTCCTAGATGCCTCTGAAGATGTGTCTTTTGGGCAATCTCTCTGCTGTATGAGCTTTACTGGTGTGGTAGCAATGAAAGGCCTAGAGGATGTCCTGAACAAACGTGATCACAAACTGAGAGGCAGTTTAGTGGAAAGTGTAGAATTTTCAAGTTTGCTGATGGCAGGAAGTAAACTTACTGTAAACACAAATGTATTCTTTTTAGCAAAAATGCTGATAATGATTTGAAGGCAGATTGTCATGTTTTGACAGTTTAAACAAAAATATTTCTGAATGAAAGGAATGGTATAAAGAACATAAGCTCAAGGTCTGGTTAATGTGATAGACAAACATGCAGATGTCCTGTCTCATCAGTCACTCCTGCTCACAATAGCTCAGTTTATCTACCTACTCTCACAGAGGGATATGCTTCCTAAGAACTACAACAGAATCAAGGACATAACACGAACTTGTTTTACCCAGTCTTGAACTCTTGATATTTTTTATAAGGATTCATAAGATCTGTTAGTGCTAGATCAGAGGTATCTACCTGCCCTCTCCTCACTACCACGAGCGTACTACACAGAAAGGAGGAGTAGTCATCTCAAAGCTGTACTGAAAATCAAGGACCTTGTAGCTTGCTTTTCCAAGAAAGTGCTCAAAATTAAAAATGCAGCTCTATTTTTCACACAAGGGTCCCTGTTGTCTTACCAGGCATAATAGTCTTCTGGCAGTGGAAACACTTAGATGAATACTCATCAGAGTAGCATTCTGTACACAGCAAGACCTCGTCCTTGGCAGCAAATGGTTTCTCCACCAGTGAGCGACTGCACTTGGCACACTTGAAGCACCTCTCATGCCAGTGGCGGCCTTTGTAGGCCAGATCCTTGGAGAAAGTAAGTTCATGTTAATGAAAACATTTCTTCACAGTGTTTTTATCCTTCAGCTCCTCACAGAATTAAAATAAAAAATGGAGAGCACTGCAGTGGTGACTTGACAAGATGATAGGTGAATCCAGCCAGGGGTGTGCTCAGGAATGATGTAAGTACTCAATGTCATGCTGTTTTGTAGATCTCTTGCAGAGGCCATTAGGAGCTGCTCTAGCAGATACAATGGTCCTTCCTTCCTTATGTAACATCAGAGAGACATTTTTATGGGAAGAATCATTTTATATCTTACAGTTGGCCTTCAAGGGGAAACAAGTTATAAACATTTTTAATATGCACAGACCACCTGACAAGAAGTCCATTCTCTATAGAATTTGAAATGAACCTCATGTATTTTCAATGTTACTTCTTTTTTTTTCCAGCTGACACTGCATAACACTAAAAGAAAGATCACATTATTGCAGAAAACAAATAATTAAAATCTCATTGAGAACAAAGTGATCATTAGGAAGATTTAAAAAAATCACTGCTTTTGTTTACATCTGATATAAATCCTCCTGAAAACTGAGCAGAAAAATGTTTGTTTAAGGCTCAGCAGGCTTAGGAAATGAAAGAGCTAACAGTGTATGTATGAGACCTTGACTAAGAATTCAAAAAAAGACCAAACAGCATATATAATTTTTCCAAGGTTAAAAAAACAAGGCAAAAACAAACCTCAGCCCTCCTCCCCCAAACATAAACCAGCCTCTTCCAGATCTCCTTTATAAGTAAGAAGCACAAAAGGGCACAAATCCAATGTCATTGTTCTCCTTTGTCAAGTGCCCACCTTTTAAAGTGCTAAAAATGAAAGAAATACCATGCTTCATTTCAGGAGGTGCTGAGCACTTAACATTTTAATTTGTTTTAGTTAGCACTCTGAACCTTGCTGGAAGAAGGCTGTCAGCCCAGACCAGCCTGAGGCAAAGACTGTGTAGGAAGGAGGGGAAGAAAGCCAAGCTCTAACACCTTGGCAGAGGTGGGACATTAGCTGTAGATTTCTGGGGGCCGTTTTTCTAGATTACTCTAACCTGTTGCACTCCTTTCTTGTCACCCCTGCTTTTTTCTCACATTTTTTTCCTTCCACTCAGTCCAAATACACAACTTTTTGCGTATGATCTTTGATAATAGTAATCCTGTCATTAATTTTCAATTTTAAAAGTGAAATTATTGAGTTGAAAGCATATGTTTTCCAGGTGAACCCGACTGGTGCTACGTGTTCAGTTTTGCTCTTGCAAAAATGCTGATGAGAGTTTGAGGAGTGTCTAAATCCAAGCCAGCATTTTCCTTGCATGATTCCTGTACTCAGACAATGTGCTCTGAAGTGCTTTGGCTGGGGAAACCTTCCAAGAGACTTATTTTAGTAACTTTCACCGTTTATTTCAAAAGAATGGAGGCAAAGCGAGCATGGAGAGAAGGTGAACACTGCACACTGAAACTGGCAAGGCAAAGGCTTTTTGCTAGGTTTCATCTGAACTTAAAGTCAAGTATATGTGCTTTAAATTGAAATATGTGGTACTGGAAACCCTGTCAAAGACCGCAGAGGAATTTGTATTATTAATTAATATTGTAAGGAAAAGGAAAGTTGAAAGGAAAGCCAAGGTCGGAAACATTGCCACTAACATGCCATCTGTGAGATGAGCAAAGTAAGCATGGAATTAAGCAAAAATTAAAAAATACTTAATTTCCAAAACCACATGGAATGATAAGTAAATTATAAACCTGTTGTCTTTTCAACTTGGCACCTGCATGTCAAAATCTACAGTAAAAGTAATTTATTCAATATACAAAATATTTTTTCAATGGACATTTCTCAGAAATTCCAAAGTTTCATTCAACCTGATACACTGAATTACATCAGCACCGTATCATCTCTCTGGTACTGTGCAGCTTCTGCAGCCAGTGTGTGACTGGAGGTGAAGTCTAGTTGTGGTCCACACACACAGCCTTGCCGTATGCTTGAGATATATATATGGCAGATTTCCTCATCTCTGGTCCCAGAGCTTTCCTATTCTGGGAAAATAGCACTGCTCCTGTGTGTGGATGTACAGCCGCCGTGCTTAGGTCTCCTCAGCAACACAGGGGTATGCAGAGTATTGGATATAGAATCTGCCATTAAAGAAATTGGATTTGTATGTAATTTAACAAAGAAGAAGAATCGAAAGCTAGATGTTTACCTTGGAATTGCACTCAATAGGTTGCTTACACTCTTCACAGGGGTTGGCATACAGGCTGTCATAACATGCAACACAATAAGCGTATTCATCTCTCAATGCATATTTCCTTCCACGAAGAGACTGCAGGCAGTAATGGCAGTCTGTGTGACTGCTGGTCATTCTGTTGGGGTTCTCCACGTGATCTGGAAAGATGGACAAATCATGTAATTCAGTGGATGGCCATTTACTTGGTCAAATAATAAGTAATGCTGCATTACCTGTGAAAGTTAGACAGGCATTTTTTGGTCATTTGCAGTACCCTAGATTTCTTAATGCTGGGTCATTCTATAATAAAATGGTAGCCTTTAACAATGTATTGTATTGTATTACCAACATGATGGGGAACAAGAGGACTGCTTCAGCTTATTCTAATCATGCTAACACTATTTCAGGTCAGACACCTGTAAATGAAGCCATCTTCACATTCTCTGTGTACAGCTACTGGTATTATGAGCATTATCAATTGGATTTTAAGACATGGTTTATCCAGAAATCAGGTAATGGACATAGAAGCAATGATCCCAAAATGAAACCAACTGTGGAGTTATAAAAAGGCCAAAGAGAAGGGGCAAGCACTTTATGGTGTTTTCCTGACTTTCTCTTGATATTCCTGTCTTCTGTTCATTCCTTCCTTTTCAAAGTATCCCCACATCTACCTAACTGAACAGAAGGAAGACAAGGGACTCCAGGATATATGCCTGTTTTTCGCATTATCCCAACTGTGCTGCTAATATTTGGTGGCAATGTAAGGTCACACAAATACCCGTGGACAGCAAAAGAGTAAAATATAAAGAGAAATAAACTAAATCATAAGTCAAACAAAATCATAACTCAGAGAAAATTTCCCTTGTTGTTATTGGAAAAGATTGTTTTTTTCTTACATATTTCTTTATTGCTGGGTTCCATGTTGGCAGTACCAAAATAATGTGAGTTAGTTTATATTTCTGTGCCAAACAAGTGCAGGAAATACCACAAATCTATTGAGAGCCAGTTGTACAAATTTCCCATCCTTCAGTTTTTCAGGCTAAAGAGGCTTGGATAAGTATCCAAACCTCAGCTGCTTATAGATCTGCAATGCTGAATGTTTTAAGGATTGTGGAGATGAAGACTTATTTCAGTCTTCTTGTTGCTGATTGGATCATCAGCACTTTGCTAAAATTGGGTCTTGATTCCTGGAAATGAAGGAAGAAGAAACCAGAAAGTTCACAGTGAAGCAAACCCAAAAACATCTGCTGGACTCGTTGGATTGCACTCTTTGTTAAAATCACTGGATGTAGCTGGTTGCAGGCAGCACCAGCAACCACAAATTTTAGAGGAGTTGAAAACAACTGGGGAAGATCTCCTGAAGTATTTACATATCAGTGACTTTGGGCAGCTGAAATTTTTGCACTTTGAATAACAGTGCTAATTTGTTTGTTTTAACCAGATGCAAAGCCTAAGAGTAAGGAAGAGAAGCATGTGGAGGACAAGATTTGAGGGAGTGCTTAGCTATGACAGAGCTTACCTCTAGTCCACTTAAGAGTTATGCCCTCCTACTTTTCACACACTCGCTGCCTGGCTTATACCCACAGTTGAATTTTAAAAAGGCATTTTATGGGTTTCTGTTTCATAAGATCTAAATTGAAATGGTTGTCCAAACTGTGAGAAAAGAACAACTACTGCAGGTCTCCACCAGCACTGATGCATAAGGTCAGGCATTGACTGACCTATTCTGGGAGATGTAGTGGTAAAATGGTGGAAAGGGGCAGGGAGGGAGGCTATTATACTTGTTTTAGACCAAAAGTAATGACTTGATTGTTTGGCACAAGGTATGGAAAACTTGTTGCTCCTGTAAATTGAAAATTTTTAACATTGAATTAATTTACTGTATTTCTTATTGCCCTTAATATTTTTGCCAACCAAGATAGGGTATAGTAAGGAAATAATCTGTAACTCAGATTAGTGGGAAACATGCTTGTTTAAAAATATTTCAGATGTGTTTTATGTGATATCCTTTGAATAATAGTATAATAGAGTTTGAATCTGGACTTCCATTTCCTGAAGATCAAACAGTAATTCGAGTGTGAAACAAATGAACCCACTTATATGAGAAAATTACTTCCATTGGCTTGTACATTTACACAACATGACATATAAAACCCAGACAGAGCTCAGTGCATCTAGTGCACAATTACAGTCATCATCAAAATCAAGGTTAAGATTTTTTTTATATCAGGGAAGGAGTATAAATTGGTGTCTAAGGAGACAATCAAGGAATGTTTGGGGTTAACTGTGCTCCATATTCAAGGTCATATGACAAGCTTGAAACTAGGTTTCAGAGGAATTTTCATTCCTTTTTCTGTGGAAATTAGAGTTACCAACTGCCTCAGAGGATAACCCTGAGTACACCTTCCTGATCTCCTCCTGAATCAGTACTCCAGCTTCCTAATAGAGTTTCAAATCAGCCTAAAAGTTGCAAAAGCAAAATCCTAGCAGGGCGGAGATAAAGAATTTATGTCACTTATAGTGCCTTTTGTTGCACAAAGCTTACCAACAAATAACTTCACTTATCTGCAGAAACATCTCTGTTTTTTCGTTCTAATGAATGTCAATCATGTTTTAAAGTTATCAAAGAGTCTGCATACAAAATAATTTTCTTTAGAAAGTGATTCTCTTGATTACTTCCCCCCCATCCCTCACTTCCACCCCACCCCCCTCCAGGAACTCAATCTGTTCCAGTAAGCCCAGGTCGTATGCACAAACAAGACCCAGTACTGTAATACCTCAGGAACTTCTGAATTTGTAATATAATTACCCTCCTAAAACCCTATATGGATATGGGAGCAAGGTGCTATTACTTCTGTTATACAGATGACAGTGGTTGCTTGAGAATTTTAAAAAAGTACCCCCAAGACCAGAGGCAAAGCCTGAGGGTGTCCTTGGGTAAAATGTCCTCTAGTAAAATGTTAGAGTTGCCCAAGGCTTCACTTCAGAAAAAGTCTTCAAAGTTTGATCATGATGATATAAGATCATGTTTGGGAATGAAGCAGTGACGGTATGAAAAAGAAGGAAGATTTTTGCAAATCTTTTAGCAAAGGTCTAGGTAGCCTTTGAGAAGTGCTTTTACCATTAGTTAATGCAATAAAAAAAGCAAATCTCATCTCTCCCAGCACCACTTAGCCTTGCTCCAATAAACAAGTAATGGTACGAGCACCACGTAGTTGAGTAGAATGTTTTTCTTGTGCTTTGATCCTAATCTCTAGAGAAATATGTTTACTTTAAGTTTGCTGGAAGCTAGACTCTGTGTTTTGAAGGTCAGTTAAGAAATCTCTGGAGATCTGATGCTATTCACTCTCATGGAATGAAACGCTGACTCCAGCATTCCAGCTGCTAACTCGTGTCCTAGGCACAAGGAAAGATTCTTGTGTGTCTTCATTCCTTGGGAAAAGATGATTTTGTTATTTAAATTGGAACAAAGCTAAATACTGTTGATTTTTATGTACCTAGTAGGCATGGATACATGATATCATTTCTAGTGTTAGAATATTCCAAGGAGGCGCAGAGGGATGTTGTCAAGGACATGAGGATATTGTAACTGGGGTCCCTGGGGTCAAATTCAGAGAATGCAGCAGTCTCATGGTACGAATGATAAACCAGATGAAAATAAAACAACAGAGCTGGCTAGTCAGCCTGCTGTTATAGCAGATTAATATAGACTCTAGCTACAACAAATAGAACAGGGACTTTCTGTAGAGTCAAATTATTTCCTATAAAATGCAGAGCACTAGAAGACTTCCAGTGAAGAAAGCCATAAGAAAATGGCTGTGAAGTTGTGAATCCTGATAAATGTAGAGTCATCAAGAAAAGAATGCTTGTTTTATCACTGGAGCTAAAAAGCACAGCCACAATATTAATATATCTCAATAATTTATCTTGATGTTTTCTAGAAATACATGTTGATCCCCCTTATGTTATATAGGTATAAAAAGCCCAGAAACATTAATACTACTTAGATGGGACTTAATATATACATCTGCTTGCAGATATATACATACAGGTAAAATATTACATCTTTCACTTCATGACAATTCTAATGGATTATTTCCCAAACTAAATATACCTGCCATTGAACTTCACCATCTTTTTCTTTAAGAACATATAATAATTGGAATAAGGCTCCTTATTAGAGAGGCAGAAAGAAAGAAAAATGATGGCAAAATAAATCCTTGGAACAAGACTGAAGGATATAAAAAAACCAATTTGATCTATCATGAGGAGGACAATCCTGCGAGCCACCGGAGGTACTTGTTCATTTTCAGGTAAGTACAGGTTTCTACCTTCTAACATGATTTTGATTATTTGCATGAACTTGCTAACTTCATTTTCGCACCTTTTTTTTTGTGAGAACTGCTGAACAATCGTCACATACCTTTGCAGACATTAGGGATGCTATAATTTATATGTTTCTAAAACTGGCTAGAGTAGCAATAGGAACTAGGGGCATATATTACAAATCAAGACAATTATCTACAGGAAAGCAGAGACAGATGCTAACTTTGAACAAGCTGTTTTATCTCTGTGGCACGGCACAGGTTCTGGAAGCTTCTGAGTGAGTGCAGAGCTCTCACTGATGACATTCTCCTTGAAGCAGCCAAGATGGATGCCAACCAGGATGCTGCTGTAACAATCTGACTATATTGCTTCAAGGTTCACAAGTGAGACCATTTTGGTTGGCTGTCTAGGGAAAGCAGGTAATTTAGAGGTTGATCTGGTAATTTGTACTGAATTGTACTCTGTTTACACACCCCATGACTACAAGCGAAAAGGACAAGAGTTGTGGCTTAGCTAGGGGATCAAGCATCTCAGGAATTCCATAATTTTCTCCTTAATTGGTATTGCCTTCTGCTTTGTTTACACCATGCAAACTCAAATGTTGGTGTAGTCATCTAAATAATTTCTTTTACTTTTTTTCTGATATAATTCTTACCCACATTTTTTGCAGGTTTTCACATAGTGTGGTAAAGCCAGTTTTCTCCTGTGCTCATTATGGAACTCATTTCTTTCTGACTGCTGTCAGATTTATGGAATAAAATGAAGTGATGAAATACTTCAGCTGTGCATTGGTGTACCTTGTAATGTAAAATCCTGTCAGTATTCTCAGTCATACTTCCCATATTAAACCATAAAACAGGCTTAAGGATTGCATCTGGTACAAAAGGGCCATGTGATAAAGTCTATCCAAACTAACTGATGAGTTAGATACTTAGAAGATATTTAGACAGTTTAACATTGATTAGCTTCAACTGCCTGAGTTCCAAAAGCAAAGCAACCATAAGCCCAAGATGTGGATGAGAAGTCATTAGTGAATCCCGGGTACAATATTATAAGAGACAATTTAAAATAATGTTGTTAGTGATGAACCCAGGGGCTGACACTGGGACCAATACTGTTCAGCATCTTCATTAATGACTTGGAGATGGGACAGAGCCATGCCACAGAGTCAGGCCACAACTGCAAATTGGCAGATGACACCAAACTGAGAGGAGTGGCTGATATACTATATGGGTATGCTGTCTTCCAGAGGGACCTTACCAGACCAGAGAAGTGGGGTGAGAGGAGTCTCACCTTGCAAGGGGAGATGCAAGATGACTCTGTAATGGACCACAGAAATGTGTATCACTGCTGAATGACAAAAGAGAGAGGATGAAAAAAACCCCTCAGTATTCCCTTATGGGTGTTTGAGCAGGAGTCAGGTCATTCCCATAACAACAAAACAGATTTTGTGGATGCCTTATTGTGAGTCCCTATCAAAGCTAGATGTGCACATAGTCTAAACACATGAGAAATGCTACTGCTGTCAGCTGAAACAATTACATGTTTGAAGCTGAATGCATGCTGAATGCATATGTGCTGCCTATATCCTTGGAGAACAGGTTTTAAAAGGTATACTTAGAGATGAGTCCCCAAAAGCTGTGTCCTTTTAGATGGAAAGGAGTTACCAGCTTATTTGTGGTATCTGGTTCACCACAGGAAAGATTTTATTATTTTTATTGTTGCAGGGTCATGCATGTCAAAACTCCTTTTCCTCACTAATAATTTTAAATTTTAAGCTGGTATTAATTGTTACAGAGCAGTTTACAGAAGAGATGCAAAGGTCTGGATGCCTTCAGTAATCTTGGCTCTGTCAGAAAGAAATGTAGGCAGTACTCTGCTCTTCTGCCCTATACAGAGGAGTAAAAGAGAGCTTGGGATATGGACATCTACACTAAACATAGTCCTCACCAGGACTCAGCAGGGAAACAAGATCTAAAAATTATTTTGTGCTGACAAAAACTGTATGAAGGAAAATATCTATCACCGTACATATATGTATATATAAATATATATGTATAATTTTTTTTTCAGTTCATCAGTCAAAGCCATCCTAAGGAAGATGCAAGAAACTCTACAAGAGATGTCTAGGCAACAACCTGCTCATGAGGAAAGTTTCCTAATCCCTTTTAGAGGATTAAATTCATGCTCTGAAACTTGAAACATTTGTAAGCTTACAAAACTAATATAAATAAAAAGTTATTGCACCTGGGTATTTTTGGAGAAAAACAGAGTTTTGCACTAAGCTTAATCTAAAATACTCTATTATTCTTAAATTTTTGCTGAATTTAAATAGAATATATTTATGAAACACCCCCCCCACACACACACACACACTTCATGGAAAATGACAGTTTGTTTCAGAAATGTAGGACTCAGAAAAGTGAAACTTGATTTAACAATATTGATCTAAAATGTATTTTAAATTCTCAACAGAAAAATTTCTAGTAAAATTTTAAATTTCATTTTTTATACAAATTTAAAAATTTTATTTGAAGAAGCAATTTTGAAGCTAATTGTGTTTAATTCTAGGAACAGACGTTGATTTAATTTTGAGAGAAGAAATTTGGTAACAAAAGGACATTTGTGTTGGGTTACTCTTTCTTAATTAAAATGGTGGGAACGTAGAGAATAACATATTGTACTTATGTGGAAATATTAATGCATTTCCATTCTATCAATGTACAAGTACTACAAGAGAAAAAGAAACATTAAGTATTTGGAGCTGAACTAGTTAAGATGTGACAATAATAAATACAACTGACTATGCAGTACAACTTTTTCTAGCTGGGTTATTTAAAACCCTGTGACCTAGTTAGAACTGCTTGAAGAAATAAAATGAGCAAAAAGAAAAAGATCAGCAGCAGCAGCAATGTTAGCAACAAGCTAAAATTGGAAAGAATTTTCATTACCCTATTTAAAAAAAAAATACCTGCTTCCTCCCAGCCCAAACATAAATCCCCCAAGTGATAATAAAGCATCTGCTGCAGTGGCACAGGCTTTTCCTTTTCTCTCACAACTGTGCTATACCAACCTGACCTGGTTTTTTGAGAAAAGAAATAAACCTAGCCACAGCATTCTTTTAAGAAAAATATGACACCTTATCAAAATGAACCGACAGTAGTTTTCTGATCTCAGTCCTGTTAAAAGATTGTGGTAAGTGAGGTGGTATTACAGCTTAGGAAATGCAAAGGCTACTATTAATAGTATTGGCATGTAAGATCCCTACTTCAATTATTGCTGTATTTTGATTTGTAGGCCAAATGAATGGCCAATTTTGCTGCTTACAGTGCTCCATCAGGCTTGGCTGCTACCTTCTTATCAAGCTTTGCACTGAAAACAGATGATATGGTTCTGCAGACAAGCCATGGGCTGCTTACTACACCAACAGAAATCATAGTTTGTGAAGCCACTGTTGTACTTGGTTTTGCTTTTGGCACTATGATTTTCAGAGGGGATTTATTTCTATGATTATAAATACACACAAACTAAAAGTTGGTTCCAATGTAGGATTGTCCTTTTCTGATTGAAGGAAAATTAAGACTAAAGTTTGTCTGAACACCTAAGACAGTCAACATTTGATTCAGACAAATAAAAATCATCACTAAAATCTTAGAATGCTGGAGGGAATTTGATAAGAATGAAGAAATTCCTTTCTAACACTTAGGAACATTTTAAGAACAAGTTATTTAACTCAAAGATATTGTGAAACCAGTAAAGTCTATTCAAGTGATGATGTGAAGAATGTAGCAACCACGTCGAATGGAATTGACTGGTTTCAGTACAGGATGATGCTCAGAGACCATAACTCTGACCTGCTGTGGGGAAAAATGTTGGTCTGAGGAGGAGGAGAGTGGAATACAGCAGCAGAAATTGTATTAAGGAACAAATACAATCCAAGATCTTTTTGCTAATTTCTGTAAAAACTGGTTAATGTCTTCAGTAAAAAGTCTAAGCAAGTGATTAAACAAATTAAGAATTCTGCTACTGTATTTTAAAAAATCCAACTAACCCAAACAGTTTTTAACTTTTAATTTGAAATGTTTCTCAGGGTTCCTCTGTTTTCAAGCACCAAACTAAACAAAGATTGACAATCAGAAGATCAGCATGAAATAGTTTTTTCTCTATAGTTTTTTTTAATGCAAACCAGACCCACAGAATTATAGTTATGCCACAATTTTGCATGTTTTAATACAAAAATGAATCATGATATGGTTGAATTTGAAACTTGAAGAGTTCACTTGAGAAAGACTGAGCTCCTGATAAGTACATTTAAAGCCTAATACTGTTCTGGGCTTCTGATAAATAGAATTATAACCTAATCCTCTGAAGTATTTTACAGGCTTCCTTTCATAGGTTTCAGAATGTTTTTCTAACAACAATAAAGAAATCTTAAAACACACTTGTCTACAGAAAAGGTTAATAAATTGACTTCCTCAAGGTCAGAGAGCAAACCTGTAGAGTGGGAACAAAAGAAGCCAGTCAGTTCACCTCTCACCAGATGGGTCTGCTCATCAGGCTGTATCCATGGCACTGGCCCGGGGTGGTTAAAAGCACTGTACAAAGGTGGTCAACTTCTGGTGCCAGAGGTAGAAAGAACTTCCAAAATTAGCTGAGACAATAAAATGTTCCAGTTGTGAACTTTGCAAGTGTCCTTAATGATTCTGAGGTTGTGATTAATATTCTTACACAAAATGTTCTGTCAACAACTACACTACGCTCTGGCACTTGCTCATTCTTGTTATCCATTCTGCTACCTATGTACAAAGACATTTTACAGGAAGATGAATATTTTTCTGAGCAATAAAGCCTCTAGGTGTGAGGCCAGCAAGTTAGGGCAGTGTGTTCAGATCCATTATCCACAGTATCCTGAGATGTGCAAGAACTTACCAGTCCTTATATATGGATCTAGAACAAATTCAAACTCAAAGGCAACCATGGTTGAGAAGAAAACTAACATACTAGTATGGATGAAGTAGAATCAAAGAAAACTCTTAGTCAAAGAAGGGCAAACAAGAAGGGACAATAGCTAATGTATGCTGCACAGCATCAGAGAACGCGGATATTCACAGAAACTAACCTAAACCTTCCTGAGGCTAATGAGCAAGGCATGTTTTGTACTTAAAGGATTTCTCTCCGGGGTGATTTCTAGCAGAAATTAAGTTTAGCCATCATTATGAAGGCAACTGAGGCAACTTAGTTAGCCTTTGCAACAGTCTTGTCCTTCACTGTATCTCTGCTACAGAATTTTATGCCACGGGGTTTTATTAACTCGGGTTTTTTTGAGTAATGTTTACATATTTCCACAAAACTCTCCTTATTTCATCCCACTGAAATTTTACAGGAAAAAACAAGTATGAGAAAAAATGTTCTCATAAGAGCTGTGTGTGTGCCTTGTTCCCAGAAGAATGAACTCAGCTGCAGGAGCCCAAGTGGAGCATCAGTAGCATTTTGCCACACCAACTTTCAAAATTAGGGCTTTAGAAATTTTAATAGAACAGTTTAACTGGAAATAATTAATTTTATGAGTGCCTAAGAATTAGGCAATAAGATATCATTTTACCCTAAACTGGCAGGGAAGTGTGCAGTAAAACTCAGCTCGGTTTTCCTCCCCAGGTGATCTAAAAGCCTTTACAGTATCTAGATCTTGAGTTGACAGGAGGGCTGTTCGTTCAAACAGGTTCAGAATTTCACCTTCTTATTTTGGGCTTGACATTTGGAAGCATGTTGGTTTAGACTTTTACATTTCTTCCTATCTGTCCATGGTGAGGTAATACTAAAAGTTTGAAACTATTCTTTTGAGAAATAAAACTCAGGTATGGAAAATAAAGGAAGAAAGCTGGGATTGTTGGTATAGAGCCCACAGAACACGTCTTAGCAAGTCAACCAAAAATACATGTTTTGTAAATTATGATTGCCTGCAAATAACCTCAATACACCGTAGGCCTCAGCTGATCAGAAGCTTTTTCAAGCAGCTCTTGATTTCATTATCCTCTAATCCTACAAGTTGGTTAGTAAGTCATCGAAAGTTTCTACCAATTAAACACCTTTGAATCAAAGTGACTTTCCTAATAGTGTAATGAAATTACATGGGAAGACCATCAGCAACCTGTTATAATGTTAATATATTAAATCCACTACAGTCTGTTCAGTTGCTCAAGAAATGCCAACTTGTTACATGAATAAGAAGAAAAATATGAACAAAAATAAAACAAAGGCATCTGAAACTTGCTTTCTAAATGTAAGAGATTTTGTGCCCAGCTCCAGATATACAATCATCCTGTTTTTGAAAACAGGGATGGTTAAAGAAATATATTTTTAAGCATTTTTATTATTGAAGTGAAAATTACATTTGATAGTTTTCTCCAAGTTTAATTTTAAATCTCGTTATCAAAAAGACTGCCATTATGAAATCATGTAGCAGTACAGTTAATATACATAGACTGTAATTTAAGGACTATTGCCACTGTTACCCATAATTTTTTAATTCTCTAATAGAGACACATATTTCTAGCACCATTGCAGTAAACAGTGATATAGCCTTTCAATATTACTCTTTCCCTTCAAATTCCAAACATAATTTTGATCATAAAAATATGATAGCTGAAAGCTAAAGTATCTGATGGGGGGAGAACTGGGAGATGATACTTCTTGTTTCCAGCAATATTTTGACTTGTAAAAAAATCAGTTTGGAAACTGGTTTTACTTCCAAAGAAAAAAACCACAAAAAACAAGAACAATCCACATTCGGTGTTAATATTAGTTACGCTAGAAAGAAGTGACTTAACTTGATAGATATCTAGAAATTTTTCTTGCAAAAGCAAATAGCTATGAAAGCTTGAAAGGAGATAAAAATGGGGTTTAAAATGTCACAGGAGACAGCATACACATTGTTGACTTGTTCTTTGGAGTAAACAAAATTCATCCTCATCCCATTACAAAGCAAACCTCAAATAATCTTTCTGTAAATTAGTGAGTGAGCCAATTAATACAACGTAAAGAATTGCATCCAAAGGAAAGGCATGGTATTTCTTTTGGTACACACACACAAAAAAATATTGTTATATGTGTAGGATTCTACATCTAATTTAATTAGCAGTTTTGTGCATGAGAAAAAAGTTCCTGCTTACTTGCTCAAAATATTAAATTAGGTACCTTGTATACTACCACGTTCAAAGATTATCAGATAAAGTAATAACAGAAAAGAGTCTCAATACTCACATTTTGTTTTAAGCTGCTTCTCTTGGTAACTTGTGCAGCAAAATAAAGGAAGAAATAATTACACGCCTTCACAGAAACAAGCATTCATCAAGTCCAAAAGAAACAGAACACTTTGCCAGAGCTATTTGAGGGTCCCATCAGAATTTGGCTGGATGGGGGAAGGCTGAGGGTCAGTTTGTTTCCCTTAGACCTCATGACATGCAAATAGCTGGCTGCTTTGCCACTGAATCAAATCATTCTTTGACATACTGTGTTTACAAATTGCAAATACATACCATGTAGGAGGTTCTTAAAGGAGCATATTTCTGAGAGTTGTCAAAAGAAAAAATGCATTTCTGTTAAAATACCTAAGGAATCAAAACCCCTAGCCCCCAAACTATTCAGTGAAAAGAAAAAAAGAAGGAACATTATTCATCCCCAAATACACTTTGCTTCACGCATAATGAATCCAAAAAGTCTCATGTGGGTTCGTAAATCAGAAAAGTCCCAATTACTAAAGTCTGATTGTTGTGTACAGGAAATGAGGGCCAAGTAGAAGCCTCCTTTAGTTTCAGAGAAGACATTCAGGGACACAGCAGAACTTCTCTGAGACTATTAAAGCAGTTTCTGGGCTGGATCAATTTGCTGAGGTGCTCATACAGCGATACCACCAGAGTGGCAGCAATGGCCTCCTTTAGGCTCTCTCTCAGTTCTGGCCTTTGAATTGCAGTCACCTCCTTTACTTTGTGCTCGGACAGAGCAGGGGCCAGCTAACTTTCACAGACAGGCTCCCACATGCACAGAGCACACAGAGGTCCTTACACTTGGCATAACACTCCATGCAGACCTTTAATCAAACACAGCTGAAAATAAGGATACATGTGCCCATTTAAAAATGCCAGCTGAAGTTAAGCAGAGCAAAAAAAGGATGGCTGCTTGTGGTATGAACCACGACTGACCTCCAGGCAGATTTTTCCACAACCAAGAGCCAATAGATCTGAATCACTTAGTCTATAACGTCAAGTGGGTGGGAGCTGCTTTATATCACAGATAGACAAAAGAAGGAAATGTTTAAATGTTGAAATATGTATTACGTTATCTGAGTACTTCAGTAAAATTGCCAAATCTGGACATGTTCTGGAGGTTATCTGTGTCTAGGTAGTGTCTTGCAGTTAAGACTGATCCTCTGAATATTTTTGCCAAGAATTGATGATCTCTGCTTGTGTATGACTGTCTAGTTAAACCTCTGCAGACACTTATTTTATCATTACTTAAACTAGATTGAACTCTTTTCTCCTATTTTTATATGTGCTGTAAGCTTTATTTATACCAAGCATCTTTTATTTCAAGCCTGTGATTTTTGCAGATTGATGACAGGACAAGTTAGGTGTGAATTTGAGTCCAGAATGAGAATCAAGAATAGTTTTCTCTTGCCTTTGCTTCCAGAAAAAGAAAACTGAAAGTACAATTCTTAATCAAGTACCTTTTCTAGTTCATAAAGCAGATCAAGACAAAAGTACTATCCCAGACAGATCTCTTGAAAGAGCTAATGACACTTGTAACACAATATATTCTTTCCATAAAGGATGAGAACTTCAGACACCTCCTCCAGCACATCACTTTCCTCATGCTTCAAAGACTACCCTCAAATTTGGCTAACAGTAGACAGAGATAATAACTGCATTAACAGAAGACAGGCCAAGAGAATCATTTAAAACACAATCAGAGTTTTTGCCAACAGTGCAAATTAAGCATAACTGTGGAAGCCAACAAAAGTCTGCTGTTTCTTCAGAGTATCAGTTAGATGTTTCCCGCAGCTCTCGCATCTCTTCCGGAACTTCCTGAAATAGAAAGCAGTTTATTTTGTCTGTTTTCTGACACGACCCATCTTGACCCACGTTCCTCTTCATGTTAAGGATTTGGGAAATTCATCAAACAAATGGTGGTTCTCTTTAAACTACTGAAGTTACTCTTCCCAATTTAGAATATTAACTATTTAAAAAGAAAAATGCAAATAGATGGCATTCCTTAACAACTCCTAAAGAAAATAATAAAAAAAATAATGAACTTGTTTTCCCGAGAAAATATCTTTGGTATTTACCAAATATGTTCTGTTATTTGGGCTAGTAGAGAATGGACTCTGGTCTCAAAGTACCTATAAAGTACAATTGTTTTCCAAAAAGTTTGAGTGCTTTTTGAGCCTCCAAATCCATGCTACACAAAGGAAAAATCATTACATGCCTCATTCTTATATTCCTCCCCAAGCGTCCACTTTGGGCCTTCTGCTGGAGATACAATACTGGGTTACACTGACTTTCAATATGACCCCCTACAGTCACTCTAGTGTCATCTGCAGGAGTACTAGACTTCCTATTAAATGAGAAAACCCATATCTACCCAGTTTTGTAGAAATTTCCATTTTCTTGGCCTACTGTTACTTAATACAAAAAAAAGTTCAAGGAGCAACCACTTCTTGAGTAGCCTTATGACCCTACACAGAGAACAGAACTACTGCAGTTTTATCTGAACAAGCTGCAAGATGGGTTCGTGCTGACAACAAAACTCAGTGACATTATTTAGAAACTTGTGCCAAGTTTTTTTTAGGAAGCTGTGAAACAAGCGAGTTGGAGAGAAGGCTGAAAGTTCTAACAGAGCAACAATGTGCTTATTTCCAGCAGACCTGCAAGTAATCAACTATAAAAGCCCCATTTTGCCACTTAAAAAGAAGGGAAGGCGAGGCTGTTGCTGAGAAAGGTGTTACTCTACCTGTGGCTAATGCACCCATTCCAATCTGCTGAGAGTAGCAGCATACAAGGCTGTGAGATGAATGTTTGTAAGAAGTCGTGTATAAATACACACGTGCATCTTATACACATTGGTTTATGAGTCTAAAAATATAATGGGGATGTTTAAATACCATAGGTGAAGAGCATGAGAGGCTGACACTAAATACTTGAAACCAAAGAAGTGTTAATTTGTATACTTTGTAGTGCCTTTCATTTCCCAGATATTCCAAAGGGCAGTTTTGTTTTGTGAATTGCACCTCTGATTAATAAGACAATATTAGTCTTGCTCCTGCATACATTTCTCCTACAGAGAAAAAACCCCCATGAATTAGCAAAATATTCAGGACTTTGTGAACATTCCTTTTCTTTCTCTTTCAAAATACTTTTATATCATAAACTAAAGACTGAATTTCCAAATTTAAGAGACAACAAAAATACCTGTGAAAGTTTTCCAACCTATGTCTCCTTGAATTCTGTTAGTAGCCAGAAGAAATTCTCTAAATTTTAGTGCTTCCCTTGTATCTACTTCAAAGAATCTATTTTTTTTCTTAATTCTTATAGCCTTGGCTACAATATAGCAAGTCAAACTTACGATAAAGTAAATTCTGTAGTAAGTTCATTATTATTTCGCCATAAAAATATCAAACAGAAACAGAGGGACACTCAGAATGGGGTGTTAAATCAATTGGTGCATATTACCAATTGCTGTCTGAAAGCCGCAAGTTGCAAGATGATCAACCATTGCTGAAGTCAACAGAATGCTCTTTAAATACTTCATCATTTAATGTTATTAAAATAATTTCATATTTGGATACAGAATTTCATATGGCATATTATTTAAAAAATATTTCAATGAAATATAAAATTGTTTACATTCATTATAGGAACTTAATAATTATTCTGGCTAAACAACAAGAAATCAAACCTATTCCCTGTATGCAAACTATTTCTTAAACGAAGTTAAACAACCTGAATATTTTTCATCTTATACTCCTCCTTGTCTTTTACTGTCAGCTAAGATAACCCCCAGCCAAAGAAAGAGGAAAAACTACCTTTACTTCTGCCTTACAACTGGCAACCTGTTTTGCCTTGCAGTTGGTAAAAGATCAACATTGACATGAACATTGTTAAACATTAACACCTTTTAAATATGTATAAAATTTTGTTGTTTACCTTACCAAAATAACCTTAACCTTGGTTACTCTGTTACTGAGCTTTCACACTTGGCCTCTTCAATTGCCATTTGTTGCAATTTCAGGCTTGGGTACATTTATGATTAAGCTCACAGAACACATGAATTGTTGGAAAACAGAAATATTTGAACAGAGTAGGGCTTGCACAGAATTTGCTCTCAGCATCAACTTTGGCAAGAATGGATGAATGACATTTTTAGTGAAAAGAACTCTTTCTTATTATTCAAGCTTGATTTTATGCAACTCCCTGTAATTACACACATGAAATCAATGGGCATTACTGAAGTCATACAACTTAAGTATTTCCCATTTGAAAATTATCTTCTCTTACAAATAAGGTAGAAGTATATTTGCCATAGAAGAATTATGTCATTAATAGTGGCAGAACTCTATTCTACACATTTTCGCACTTCCTGAAGATATAAAGTACTGCTAATGTAAAATTAAGGCTGGTAAAAAACTTGAGGGAAACACTGTAGCCAATCTTTCAGTCTGTGAAGTTTACGTAGAAAGATCATAAACTAAATTCTTTTCAAGAAATTTGGGATAAACAGAACAAGTTCTCTCAGGAGCTGGAAAATGCAAACAAATGCTTCTAACTGCTATGGGAACTGGATAAGCACTCAACAAGCCTTCCAAATGAACATCTAGCATGTTCAGTACGGCAGGTGTAACAGTATTTATCTGCTCCCAAAATACCAATGCAAAATCACCTCCTCTGTCTGAATCACAAGTTTTAAATGAACATCTATTTTGGACATTAGCAGAATACATTAATAGCATAAGTGTACTGATTTTCCTAAGTTTTCAGTACATTTAGAAACTCACATTAGTACTGGTTCACTTTCTTTTAAGTTTACCAATAAACACTTGCACACAAATGTTTTTAATGCTGCGGTCCAGTGAACAGAAGCCGAAAACACCCACTAATGTATGAGAGTAAAGGTGGCCTTCATTGGTATAGTACTAGGTATCAGTATATGTTTAAAAACTAGTGTTTGAAATTAAGATAGACAGGCCTTATCTCACTATAAATCCAAATCAGAGAAGTGAAACTATTAGCCTGTGTGTGTGTATGGAACAAAACACACTGTTATTTGAAGAATAAACATCTCTTGAGGCCTCACGTGAAGATACCAACTAGAACCCACTAATTTAATACCCAACGTGTCCACAACTGTGCTCTGCCACATCTACATTTAATGTGTGTTAAATGTACACTGTAGTAGCGTATAATAAAACTGTTTGCCACCATCACCCAGCAACTGTGTTCCCTGGCTGTGATTTGCAATTGTTAGAAGCCAAATTTTAAAGTCTGTGAAGCATTTTTTGTTGTTCTTTTCTACGGAATAAAGAAAATAAAATCTGACTATATCATGGAAGTAGATGCACCGAATAATAATTTTATTCCTCTGTTACAGAAAATTTCCTAGGTCTGAGAACAACATCTTTGATAGAGGTAGTGATTTCCTGGAGCTCTTTTCGAATGGTATCTGCTCCTTCTTCCTCTTCCCTGTTATCTGTTGTGTCACTCTCTCCATGTTCAGTTTTCTTAGTCTGACTGATCAATTGTTTCACCACTAATCCCTGGTATTTGACTAACAGAGAATGTTGATCCTGAGGGCAAAAGAAGAGAACAAAGCAAAGGGATGTCAATGTTACAGAGCAGGTAGACAGGCCTACAATTAAAGATTAAATTTTTTAAAAAGCATTTCCCCATTCTTGCCCAAAGAGGGTAAGTGATACATATTTTCATCAAGGTATTTGACAACCTAAATTCTGACAGACATTCAAAGAGGCAGAAAAATGAAAGTGCGTCCATGCTGCAAAAACAGGACATTTAACAACTGAAGCAGGAAAGCAATGCAGTTAGTAAACATCACCAGTTTTGGCAGCATAAAATACAGAATTTCAGTATTTTTGCTTCGGAAGAAGTGTATCTTTCTTTAAAACTGAATTAGAAAATTTTAAAAAGGAACCATGCTATAGCTGAGAAAAAAGAGAGTGTAAAAATGTTCAGTTATAAGAACTGTAACTTCCCCCAATGCAGAGCTGCCTCTATGAGTAACAGCAAAGTACTAATAACAGATTGATTTTTAATTTTATTAAAAAAATATTGATGACAGATCCATGAAAGGAAAGGTTTGAAATACAGTACAGGTCAGAGGGATTGGACATTCTGTACATAAAGTAATGATCAGATATGAAATGCAATGGTGCCAGATTTATGCAGCAGAAATAAATAGTGTCAGGCACAACTTTTATGTTCTGTCATAGATAAAAGGTAATTTCCCCTTAAAAAGCTAGAAAAGAATACCTCTGGGATCTTGCCACTTAGGAAATTAATGATCTGTGGTACTGATCTTCCTGGTGCATGAAGCATACAGTGAGTTGAAAACTGAAATAACAGTACTGATGTCAGGTGCAGAACAAGAGCTGGATCTTCTGTGACTTTCAGCTGTTCAATCAAAGCTTGCCTATGCTGAAACAGGACTTGCCTAAGGAACAAGAATGCATTAAACAAAAATATGATTCTATGATTCTATCATATAGTAGTTGATCATAGACTCTAAGCCATATCTAACATCAATTATTTTAATTTTCTCCTCTGACCGACCATTTATTTATGTGAAATTCCAGAATAATAATAATCAAAAAAAAGCTAGCACTGGTGTAGCTCAGATTTTTAAAGACCCCTAGAGAATTTATACACTATGTTGTAGCAAGCAGCGAGTCAAGAAAACTAGCTAAATGTGAATGCTCCCCTCCTCTGTTTTCCATGGATTTAGGACTGCTTGACTTCGTATTTTTCCATTAAACAGTTTGGAAAGAAGGACTTTTATACATTCTGTGTGGTTGCTACCAAACTATCTAGCATTTGTGC
This sequence comes from Manacus vitellinus, assembly GCF_001715985.3. Taxonomy (NCBI): domain Eukaryota; kingdom Metazoa; phylum Chordata; class Aves; order Passeriformes; family Pipridae; genus Manacus; species Manacus vitellinus. The sequence continues at coordinate 28,590,812 of NW_021940604.1, forward strand.
AGCAATATAGCTACATTTCATAGAATAAATAAAATTAAGGTACCTTTCCTTCTTTTTGTCTCCTTTTTTCACCATAATACCACAAATATCCACTGCAGAATCAAGGCATGAAAGAAAATCTTCTACACTCTATTAAAAAAATGATATAAATATTTAATCTCTGTCAGCAGATTATAAAAAAGTTTAGGCACTGTTCACAATTAATCACACGAAGAGATGACTGTGAATACACTTGAAATGAACTACAGAAAAAAAGAGAAAGTAACAAGTAGAAATTAACTTAATTTAGTAGAAATTAACTTTGTTCACTTTACAATAGTTCGCACACTTAAATACTAACCCAAACTGTAATTCATTAGTCTTAAAAATGGATATATGTTCTAGAATTATTTACAGATATATTTTTTCTTAAGAAACATATTGTCATCTGTATAAAAGAATTAATAAATAACTCTCCTTTGTACCTACACTGTTATAATCTGAATGTTTGTTTTCTTAAAAAATATCCATTATTTTACAAGTTAAAAAAAAACATGGGAGAACAATCAGGAACTTTGGGAACAAAATACAAGAAATATTAACCACTTAACACAGGAGATTCAGTTCTTACTTTTCTCAGCTGCCCATAAAAGATGGTACATATAGGATTCCATCTGGCAGCAAAGAGCTAGGTGACCATCAGTATCAAAACGTAAGATCACCTTTTCACTTCTGAAAATTCAACACACTCTCACTGCCTTACACAAATTCAAAAGATTATTTTGCCTTTATTCTTCACAGCAGCAGGGCTTGTGTACTACACTATGTATGTCAGCTATTTGTTAGAACTGTATCAGCAGAACAGAAAATCTGAACTTTACCTTGCCATTCAGAGAAGTATGCAGTTTAGTTAAAGGACCTTTGGTGTCTTCTGGCAGTTTACCTAAAATCTTGGTCCTGCCCTGTATGGGATCAGAATGGAAATAATCTGTAATATTAATTATAATTTTAGGTGTAGGTATATCTAAACAGAAGCAATTAAATACCAAATGAACATCACTGATCTGCTTGAGACTGTTAAAATGCAACTGTTATCTGTGTACCTCACTTGTGATTGTAGAGTAGTTTTCTGTTGTCATCATTGAATCAGATGCTAAGAAGTTGAAAATAAGATTTGTAATGTCTGTACACACAGTCTTCAACAAGTGTTTGGCAAGGTTAGTCTGAGTCTCATCTGTTAAAAGAAATAAGTGATTAAATTCACTTAGTATTGTTATCTGATTCCTATGACATTATCACAGCACTTCCTAAAACATGGAATCAACCATGAGCAGTATGAGAAAGCTATCTGGATAGATGAAGCTAACATCCCTCATTTGCTGGTTCTAAAGGAACATTCTTCAGTAAAAAACGTGAGCTTTCGGGTCTGTAAGAACATTGTAATGCATTGTTAGTATTTCAAAGGTGTATCTGTATAAGCAGTAAACTAGTCCTTCTATAATCCTCCTAAACCAGTAATGAACCACCACTGTTATCCATCAAGTAATAAGTATGTAAAGGAAAATTCTGCAGGATAAGCAGTCAAACAAAAGAGCAGACTTTAAGACTGAAATAGTAGAATTTTAAAAAAAAAAGGCTACAGAATACATGTCCAAGAACAAAGGTTCATGAGAAATAATTCCATGTATTCCAAAGCATAGGAATATCAGGGTTTTTTTGCTCGTGTTTCCTTTTCTTAGAAGTTTTCCACTAGGAAAATTCTAGAAGAAAGCTGAATACAGCAGAGAATCTTGGAAATGTCTACAATATTTTCCTAATGCTAACTTTTCTGTCATTTGAATCTACAACTTTTTGACAGACTATCTTCAAGGAGCAGCTACTTCCAGTATCAAACTAAGAGGTTTAAACAGCAGCTTTTCAGAATCAAGTAGTATTCAATTCTTTCAATAGTGGCACAGGTGACAGAATAAAGTGAGCTTACTAAATTTTTTTTTCCCTAGACAATAAAAACTTGGAAGGAATGCAAACACTTGGGAAGGAAGGACAAGAACACATAATTATCTTGACATAAGATATAAAAGAATATGGATATGAAATAAAGAGAATGTATTACAATAAGTGTGCAAAGGGATGCACTTCAGCATAAGGGGAGGGTTTGGCAGAGTAAACACATCTCAAGTTCTTTCTTTTTAGATTTTCCTTTTTAAACTGTTGCTCCTCTTTGACCTTGAATGTAGATTCTGAAAGAATTTTAACAATTTTTACCTGTGAAATGCTTTGTTCCTTTTTCAAATAACCGAATGTTGTTGTACAAGTTTGAGAATTCCTCCTGCAAGTCCTTCATAGTCTGTTTTCTGTTAGCTCCAGAGGAAGATGTTGAAGACGTAAAAACAGAACGCACAACTTCCTGATAAGTTTTTGTTAAAGGTCTTAGAACGGGAAAGAAGAAAACATTAAGCAAAAAGTAAAACTGTAGGTTTTCCCAAATATACCAGCAATAGAGAAAACTATTTCATTAAATAGTAAAAAGGAATGAGATATGAATGTCACACATGAGATAAATAAAAAGCAAATAATAGAAATCAGGAAAAAACACTGGGAAATTAAAATGTACTTTTGCAATTGCAAATGTACTACTCTTACAGTATGCATGGTATGTAAATGCTTGCCATGGTTTTAACTTATAAAAACTCCTAAACGGAAACAAGGTGAAAGATAGAAGGATTTCCAGAAGCAACACTATTCACAAACTTTCAGGGGTCTGTGGACAGATTTCAGGTCCTTCTAAAGATGCAGTTACTATTACTATTGCACTCCAAGTTTATTCAAGCTTGGCTGTTACAGTCTCACTATGTGCCTTTTGCTCTAAACACACATATTCACATCATCTCTTGTATGAAACATCTTTTAAAAAAAGGCATGGATTATCTTTGCATAGATCAGTTTGATGACGTAGGTACTACCCAGTTCACACAGGCAGCAGTGAAGTCACGGAAGGCAGGAAACATGGACATATACCAAAGGCTGTACAGAAGATGGGACTAGTGAAATCCCAACATGTGTAAGGGGGTGGAAACACACTCATAGAGCTGAAAATAAGCTTGCTGAGAAAGATACAGAACCACATACTGCTAAGCATTATTTCTCATTATTGTGTCAGCACAGCTTTCAGACACCTAAGGAGTATGTAACATGAAGCTGTATAGAAAAAGAATATTATGATTCACTTCTATCAACAAATCACTTTTTTCTAAGCGAGAAAACAGACTGAAGATTCATCTGAAGTGAATTAAGAATTTTGTAACTCCAGATGAATTACAGAAATTACCTTCTTAGATGTTCAGCAATTTCCGTAATAAGCTCTTCAGGGCAATCCTGCAGGCGGGTCTTTAAGACATCCTCAATTTCCTCTTGAGACATGAAAGGGAACTCTGGCTGCTTATTCCTACCTGTAGTTGCCATGAACAACATTCAGTGAGAAAACATTCCATTTAGTATTGCTGCAACTACTCTGGCATGAGACACTGAAAATCCAAACATCCACAGAAGAAATGCATTATCAACAGTGGAAAAAAAGGGATGACTATACATGACAGTTAAATTTTACACATCTGAAAAACTAACAAAATTTCTCTTTCCATTACTTAGAAGCTTCTGAAGTAGTGTACAAGGACAGGTATTTTTGACAAGACATTTCAGGCTGCTCGGCCCACCTATAAGTTTAGAAACCATAATCTCTCCAAGACCAGGCAGATTTTAAAGTGCCAAAACTGAACAGAGTGTTCCTATTTGAAGGATTTCACAAGCCTTTTGTTTTTTTAAACTCCATTTAGTAAGGTACACAATCCTGTAACACAGTATCATAAACTTGAGGTTACAGTATAAAATTTGAGACGTGACAAAACAATAATATTAAACCAGACGAGATGTTCCAGTAATAAAACCCACTTACATGCTGCTTGTAAATACAAATTAGTGCAGCTGTGTTTTGATTTTGCACAAAACATGAAGTTTGCCTGCATGCTGCAGAATTTAGTTTTTACATATAAGAATGAGATAAGGGTGATGACATAGAACCATAAAAGGACAGGCATTCCATGTTCAAGTTGTGGCTTAAAACAGGTTTATTCTGCACATAAAGTAACTGCATGTACGGAGATCAATGATGCTCCTAGTTGTGCCACAGTAGCAATAAGCATACAAAGTTATATAAACAAGTGAAAAAGGAGCTTAAGTCAGGTTTTTAAAGGGTCTTATTTACATTTGAATGGTTTCATCTGAATTTATCTTGAGATTGTGATTCAATCTATATATTACTATACAATTACAAGAAGCAACAGTGGTAACACATGAAAGGTTACACCAAAAAAAAAGTGATTTAACATTGTTTTACTCAGTAATTGAGAAGTCCTGAAAAATAACTTCATTTATATATGAATTACAGCAATCAGTGAGAGCAATATCAAACAAAATTAATATGCTGTACTTCATAACTTCAAATATCATGTTTAAAAGTATTTTTCAGTCAGTATTGAAAGTCCAGGTACTATATATAAAATAGAAGCACACATTTCTAGTGTTCCATTGAATAAAAGAAAGAACACCACTGTTTCATTTGCAACCACTGTTTGCTCTAACAATGCTGGTTTTTACTTCTTAGGAAGCCATCCATGTTCCTTCTCCTAACTGAGAAGGCAGAGAAATGGGTGCCAATAGGGAGTGATTCAAATTCCTTTAAAGAGTCAGCAGTTATAAAGGTAGCTAGCTCAGATGTAAAAGTCTCAGCTAAACAATATGAATATTTTTTAAAATATTAAAACTTAGTTTTGACTTTATATTTTATCCCTATCGAGGAAAACTGTTTGATTGCTATGATTTGTTAATTTAGGCCATTCATTTACCGTACACAGCTGCTACAAAATCAAGTATAACTTTCATCCCAAAATTTAAGGTATTTCCTACTTTAAATAAATAAATAAATAAATAAATATAAAATGGTCTAATTTCCTTTACTTAAATTTCTTTTTTAAAGACTAAGCTATACTCTTCAGTGAACATGGTATGCCCATTTCATTTAAATAGCAACATCATATATCCACTGATACAATTCTAACTAAATGGTATTCTCATCTTCTTTGACATTTTACCTGACCTTACCTACACAGTAGGAGAACAGACACGAGGAAAAGTAAGTGATAAAAATGCGTTGAATAGACATGAATAGATAGCACCTAAAATAGAACTACAAACCTGTGACAGTCCCCTGTGACTCTTCATCGCTGTCAGCATCCTTTCTTCCTTTCTTCTTGGTTTTCTTAACCTTGATCTCTCTGGCATTGCCACCGCCTCCTGCTCTCACGCTTCCACTGCCCTCTGGTGGGGAATTACTTGTTTAGTACACAGGAAAGTGGTAGCGTTTGAAACTTTTACAATAGTATCATAACTATCTGTGTTATTTGTTAATGCTGAATAAAAAGTCACAACCTGATTCTCAACACAAAGTAGAAGACATATTCCAGAATATCAGGACCATTAGTTTCATCCTTAAGAAAACAAAGTAACTGAGTCGAAGCTTTGTTTAAGCCAATGTCATTAATAAACTCAAATACTAATATCAAATGCACATATGATTAAAAAGAAAAAAAAGAGCAATATCTTTCCTCCAGATGAAAACAGATGAAATACCAGTGTCCATAATGCAATGGGAGATTTTCTGTTGGCTGAAAATAGCACCTTAGTAAGCACTTAGCATCTTTATCCAGTGATGCTGAATAACTGAGCTTTTAAAAAATACTTCAGATAATGTAACTTTGTTAATTTTCAGAGGAAGAATGCTACATGAATAGTAGTTATCCAAAATATTCCTGGAAGCACACACTCAATTAACTAGAGCACTCAATTTTTTTTGACTTTTCCTAGATGACTATAAAGCAGTGAGATGTTCCAGTTCTGCCACATGTAACGAATTACTTTGTTCGGAAGTCCTGTAATCAATGTATTCAACTGCAGACAGAATTTCAATTTGTTATACAGTCCCTCTCCACAAAGTAAGCTGTTCTGCTGTTTGTTCCCTTTTTCATAGTTTGTTGTTATCTTTTCACTTGACAGAAATTTAAACTCCAGAATAACTGTTCTATGCATGTCCTATGCCTTAAGAAAGTAGGTATTTTTTCCATTTAAATATATGGTCCAAGATTCCAAATAACTGCATTATGTAACAGTACTATTATTTAAGAAAAGACAAGATGCTACTACTTATAAAGCTAACTGCATCTGTTACATGCTATACATGGATTTTTAAGCATCACTTTGCAGGAACAACAAAAAAAATAATTAGTGCTTTTCACAAGCTTATTTGAAACATAATTGCATTACAGTCATTACATTACATAAACTGTTATGTTAGGTTTTTTTAGGTAATACACCTAACAGTCCATAAAAAAAACATTCAGGGTAGTGCTTGCTGATGGTGCAGCATATGTTACCTGTGGATATGAATTTATCTAGTCACCTAGTACAGGCTCAGTAGAGTCTCACTCCTCAGAGTGCTGAAAACTGAAGCCATTCTGATATGACAGATAATTAAGTTTCAAGCTTCTCTGCCTAAGTTATGGCCTAGAAAAATCTATTGCTTGTTAAGATAGAATATACTGTTTTACTTTGTAGATGAGTATATTCAATTAAGTTAAATGCATCAGTGCTCTAATTCTCTTACTTGCAGCAGCACATAACACTCTGCATGTGAGTTCAATATAGATTGCTCAACTGTGTTGTAGCAACACAAGAGCCACATACAGTTTTTGGCACTGAAAGTACAGTCTCCAATCTGAATAACATTTTAAAAACCAGAAAGATTTCAATGGGTTAAACCCACACATTTTTTCTTCTTAGATTAAAATCCATCCAAACAGCCACCACACACATGGAGTAAAGTTTGGGATTAATTTAATCCAGGATATACCTCAAAGTAAACTCTCTTAATCCCCAAGTAACTGTTACATGAGCAAACAACAGAAAATTCTCTGGCATGGGTTTCTCAGAAAAGATGTCAAATATTCTCCAAAAAACCACTAAGAAACTTATTCTCAATTTACACGAAGTTATTTTAGAATTAATATCTCAAGCCTAGAAAGAAATATTTTAATTTTCCTGGATTCCTGAAAAGTGGAGACTAAAAGTGTATCTGCACTGTGTAATAAAAAATGGTATAGGTCCCTGAGCTAATACTGGTTTTGCTCAGATTTATGTGGCCATACTGTATACAATGGATTCCTTGCTTTTAAAACCAGCTGTCTTGTGTTGGACTCACTCAAGAGATGCTTATGGTAGTTCCTCTGCACTTCTAAATCGGAAATTAGTTCTCATAGACATAGCTCAGATATATCTACATCCACAGTATAATGATAAGTGGTTGGGTTATTTCTCAAATATCTTCAGCAATGGACTGGAGAGTACAAAATACACAAACTTTATATTTGAGTATTTCCAAGGAAAAACAAGGTTTTTTTTTTTTGGCTTTAGCTAATATTGATTTTTTTTTACCTGTTGCTTTCTTTCTTCTTTCATCCTTTTTGTCTTTTCTATTAGCATATGAATTCTCTAAACCGGAAGCCTGTTTTAAATCTTCTTCAGTGATTAAATTAACAGGGTTGTTTTTCATTTCCTAAAGTGAAGAACATGCATTTAATAGCAAAAAGATACATACAGGATCAAAAGATACACAAGGAAACATTTAAGCTGTTTGACCATTTTCAAGTACACTAACCAAAGACCATGTCTTCCAACTGTAACACACGAAGAGATATTTATTCTCTTCAAAATTTGGCATCTGATCATTCTGTGTGTGTTCCCTGAGTGCACCTGAATATACATTAAATTACACTGATTACATATACATACATTTTCTTCATTTATTTTCATAAGAGATGTAAAGAAATGATAACAGCAAATAGAAAGTTACATAAGTTATCCTCCAACATTCAACGCGCACTGTATCCTGACCACTAAAAAAACTGTACCTTTTCAGCTTTCTGTTGCATCATATCAGAAAAGAGGTCAGCACAGCTGCTTAGAAATTTCTCACTGACTGCAATGGTGTCACTGAAGACTAAACCTGAAGAGTTTTTGTTTAAAGATCTCATCACTTGCTGAAGCAAAATCCCGGCATCTTCTACTGACAATGAACTGGGCAGAAGAGTCTAGGGTAAAGAAAATCAAAATACAATAACCTCACATGTGGATAAACAGAATCCAGAGACGTGCCATTTGACATCTGTTATCTATTTAGAAAACACTGCACTTTTAAAATTAAACTAGTAATTTAAGAGTACACACTATTTGAAATCTTCTAACATCCTAAATAAGCATTGCCCTAAAAATATGTGTTACCTGTGCAAATGCATGGCAACTTCTTGAAAATAAAGCTCAACAGATACAGAGCAATGCCAAACACAAAACAACAGCGAGACTTAAAAATGACAGGGTAGTGCTGTAAGACCTAAAATTAGGGTTTAGTGAGGACAAAATGACTAAGACCCCTTTGCTTACTGAAAGTTTTTTAAGACTTCAGCTCAGACTTTTTAAAAAAAAAAGCCCAACAGAAATATATTGCTCTCTAGCAGAATACTTTAGCACTAATTTTTAAATAAAGTTAGTCTTACATATTTATTAACTGAATATTAGTATGTCCTTGACGCCTTAAAATCTATATAATACAGGTTTTACGGCTACACCTTTCCCCGTTTTTTTCAGATCAAATCAAAGGCAAATAACGCCCTTTTACTTGTCATTTTAAACTGAATTTTCCTCTTTGACAACATGGAATTTCATTACACATATGTGCAGTTTCAATAAGATATCATTTGACACAAAAATAAAACAAAAGAAATAAATCCAACAACAGTAACTGAAAGGATTGCTTACTGCTACGTCTATCCAGTTTCCAGAGCTGATGGCTTCCTCTACAGAGGCTTCAACTTGATCCACAATTTCTTGACCAACACAAGCTGCTCTCAGAAATAAGAGCTGTGTTGACTTGTATCTTTTTTTAATGTAGCTTGCTGGGTCAGGGATACCAAGTCTGTACAATGCATCAAATTCTATAAAATAGTTAGATGTCTGTTACAATTAAGTTCCTTCATATACATACAAGATCTTAGGGGATGATTTTATTCTGAAAGCAGGAAATGAAGAATTACATATAGTTTTATACAAGTAAATGCAGCCTTAAGCTAATGCTGACCTAAAACTTAGTTCAATACAAACTACACCTGAACACTGTTAATAGAAATATGAAGATTAAATCATGGACATGACTTCGGGCTGAGTTCAGAAAAAAAATGGTTTTTTTCTCAGATTCTTATTCGATTAAGTATATATCTTAATTATATTTTAATTATGTAATTAAATATTTCCAAAGTATTCTAATATAACATGAACAATATTTACAATATATACAATGCCTAAGTGTTTTGTTTTCAAAAGTTACTCCAATATACTCATAGAATCATACAATGCTTCACAAGCAAAGCATTTCAACTATTTGGCAGTTTATACTTAAGATGTTCAGAAAACATTTAAAGACTTTGACAGATACTCTATCAGTCAAAGAACATTACAGAAACACTACTACCACTGTAAATTATGGTGAATCTTTTCAATCTGCAAGACTGTTACTTAGGGACAAGGCCCTTTGGGACATTCCTCTATTTATTCAGGTCCACATTTTCCCATACACATAGGTGTTTTAAAATATCATCATCCAGCATCACTCAGCTTTAAATTACACAGAATTGTCTGGATTTAAATTAGGACACTACTGCTACTCACCCCAGTTCCACAGATATTATTTTGGAAAAAAAATTCTTCCTGTGCACTGCAAATTCAGACTATTAACAGTCAAAGTTTGGTTGTAATCTGGACCCCTGCCATGATCATCTGAAAAGTCTACAATGAGCAGTCTAAGAAATGTTTTCGAAGCAGTAATAAAAGTAGCATTTGTAGCTCTGTCTGTGAGATATATACTGTTTAGCAATATGGTTCAATCTGCTGAAATAGTTGTCATAAAGTAACACACATCATTATAAACAAGATGGTCTTTTAACAAAGGAGTATCAACTACTGTATTGATTTTTATTTATTCTTGTGAGGCTTCACTCTAGGCACTAGCTATATTAGGGTAAGATCAATTACCTAAACTAGTTTTAGAAAGATATTTTATCTGTGAGAATATAGATTAATTACCTAAGTAACCGTTCTGCTTGAAAAAAGAATCCACCCAGTTGCTCTGTGTTCTGGCATAGATATCTGGAACAAACACAGCCTTATCCTGTCTCCCACCAACCACGGTGCCTTTTAGACGACCAATGTTAACAAGTTCTTCTAGTAAAGCTACAAGAAGAAAATAAATTAAGCGACAGTTTCCATGCCAACATATCCATTAATCAAAAGATAGCAATTATTTTCCCTAGTTTGCTTTTCCTTTCTTCCCACCAATTAGTTGTTTGTGCTTGTTCTAGTGAAACTTTTCCAAGCTCTATATATTATTTTTAACACTTATGAGAATGTCTTCTTAAGAGCTCTGGAAATCATACATTTCAAAACAGTGAGCCACAATGGCAGGATCAAAACATTTTTTATATGTAGGCAATTCAAGCTTTTAATTTAGAAAATGCAGACGTAAGAGAATCTTTCTCTGGTCAGACAGTAAAATATATGAGCATTTTATTAAAAATGTTCTCTTTGAATTTATTGCTTGCATGTTAACCAAGATGGAAAAAAAGAGATCTAAACACACTAATATGACATGAAAAAGTCTTGAAAAACTGCTACCTAAACTGCGTAACAGTTGCCAATAATAACCTCTTGAGAATGAACAAATACTGCTGGACAAAGAGCATACTGGTAACTGGCAGTACCAAAGTACTAAGCATTTCTTGATGCTAAATAAGATTTTTTTCAATCCTTCAAAGGTGTATAGGAATATCTGATTTGCTTCTTATGTTCTGCTTTTCCCTTTGCGTAATACAATAGATACATTTAAAAAAATCAGTGACATCAACTGCTAAGCTCTGCTAATTTCCAGAGCTTTATTGGATGGATTTTTTTTATCCTCACTTTGAGTTAATTTCTATTTCATTAACAGACAGGTTTTACTCTGGAAAAAAACACTAAATGGTATCACATGGTATGGCTTCTTCCTCATTAAATACAAGCAGCAGTCAACATTACAACATGCTTACTACAGCATACAGAGGTTTAGCAGGAAAATTTACCGGAAAACATGGTTCCAGAAGAAATACTGCATATTAAATCATGATATTTTTGGTCAAATATGCCTATAGTGTAGATGAGCCTCTATAAGCTAGCAGCTATTGAACACAACTTCCACTAGCACAGCTGAACAGTACTTACACTGAAAAAATACAGAAGAAAGAGAAACCGATTTAAGCAAGGTATAGTTTTATGTAATCTAAGACAAGAGCTAGAAATGATGTTCTGCCACGGTTCAGTTACACTGTATAAAATGGAGCTTATAAGACCAATTCTGGAAATAAAATTAGATTTCTATACTTCCTAATATTTTAGTTACACTTAGAAAATAGAGTCAATGTGCCTATTCCACTTAAGCGACTGTAAGACAATACAGTTCTCTCGTTCTCTTGGTCCTCTGTTTCCAATTCAACTTCTTCTTACTCGAAGTTTTTTAGGAAAAAAAATTAGACTTTAAGGGATTTTCAACCAATTTTGTGAAGCACTAGTAATGAACTAGAGTCTTTAGAGAAAGAAGACAACAGAAGAAAAGAAGTCGTCAATTAATTTCTGTATTATATGAAGTACCAGTTCTAAAACTCCAAGGCAAAGGAGGTGCTCTCAGAGTTTTCACAGACCCTGCTACAATTATGCCTGGACACTATTTTGTTTTAAACCAACAGGACCTCTGCAGAACTACCATAATTTCACACTTTTTTTTAAGGGTGACCAAGTAGTTTGCTGTGTTCTATTAGGTCTCTGTCAAAGTCTGGTAAAGACAGTAAGTATCCCTACATGTCTGTCCCACATCAGTAACATAATATTCAGAAATTAAGCACATCTGTGATTTCATTATGCTTTTTAACCTAAAGAGTTTCTCATTTCTGGAACTATTTCCTATCATAACTTCATGCCAGCTTAAGATGAATAGCAGCACAGCTATGCGACAGAACCAAAGAATAATGTTTATCCTGTCTAAACCCAAGTGTTGATTAAATAATTAGCTCTTTGTAAGTTATACAAACATTACAATGAGCTTACGTTTTTATTCTGGAAGAGACAGAAAACTGACAAAGACCACTTTAAAACACATTGTAAATAGTGAGAAACACAAAAGGTGAAAAGTAACATTACAAGGTATTTTTCAGGTTTTCAGCATTCGTGAAATTGAAATCATATCTCAGCAAATGGACACAATAAACTCACATGTACTCTGGCACTGAGTAAAAAGATAAAAAGCCCTTTGAAACTTATGAAACTGCAGAAGTAATGAAAGACAGTAAGAAAAACTAAAGAAAAACAATTTCAATAAATAAAAACCCCAGGAAAACACTAGAAATACATATTGTGATGATTACTGGTGACAAGAAAACACTAGAACTTCAATTCACATTAACATTGTCCACGAGCAAAGCACAATGACGTACTTGAAGGACTTGTTTGAAATAGACTGTAACAAAATACTGAAATTTGCTGGGTATCGAAATATTACTATACTGTAATTAAACAGATTTTCCTTTTGATCTATGAATACCTGGATGGTACATTAAAGAAGAAGTGGAAATTTTAAATTGATTATGTGAAAGTAGAGTGTTTATGTGGTTTTATTTAAGTGCTAAGATTTTATTTTTTATTGAATAAGCTTGTTGCAAAGAGCAAGAAGGTAAGTAGAGACATACCACAGTGGAGCTAAAGTGAGCAATACCCTGAAGGCAAAAAGACCCAGTGAAACAAAAGAGAAGTATTAACTTTCCCGAGAAGAGACAGAAAACCATTAAAGGATTTTAAAGACCAGCAGCACCTGGTCAGCCAGTCATACAAGACTAACAACACTTGAAGCAGCATTTTGGAGAGACAGGAGCGGGTACACAGAGAAAAACTGCAACACCAGAAGTGACAAACAATTAAGTAGTGCCTAAAGATTTCAGCAGTTGGATAGAGAATCTTTATGCATTTCTATTTAAAAAAGGAACTGCAGAAAATAAAACCAAACAGTTTAAGGATATGCTTTATCTCTCAGCACATAAAGTCATTTAACTAAGAGTATAACAAAAGCACTGCCTCCGTTATCAAAGAAAAGTTAGTAAATAAAATCCTGAGCAGTTAATGCTATTTGAGTACATAAAATCTGTCCCCTTTTGTGTGCTTCACTGATAAAACTGCCAGTAGCTAAGGGCGAATAACGAAAGAGATGACTAAATAAGTACTGTAATTCTTGCATCATTCTGCCCCCAGAGGCATTTCATCAACATATGCTTTCACTGCTTTAGACACAGAGAACATCCCTTCAGTTATGGATAGCACAAAAGGTTTAATACTTTCTACAGTCAAGAGAACCACCATTGTTCTTTATTCCAGAATTAAGGTTATATACTAAAATGCTTCTCTGAAAGCACACTTACAGTAATGAAGAATTAATTACCTAACAGACACAAAATATTCTGAATGAAACTCACAGTAAAGTAAATGTTCTTGAAATCCATACCGAGTGATCAAGTTACTTACAGGTGTAGGCCTTGGAAAAAAAAAACAAACAACAAAACAATATAAGTTAATGACAGGAAATTGATGTGGAGAATCCATAAGTAAGAAAGGTTACTCCAGATGGACAAAACTACAAAGTGTCTTAGCCTCAGGGTGCTACACTGATGTTTGAAATAGTCTATAAGGTTTTAATTTTGAATTACTGTGAAGTTATATCTTACAAAGCTACTATAATTATTGTAAGGAAACTTTTGCTCTCCCAAGTTTTTCTCTTCCTACAAATTGCCACAGAAGCTTATTGCTTTAATAAGAAAAACTTATATATAATCACATGTAGTGATCACATCAATATGTAACTGACTAGGAAGCCATAATGATAATTAAGAGTGATAATGAGGACAGATATTCTACAAGCAAATAAAAGAACTATGGATTAATATTTTCTTCAGCCAAAAACCCAAAGTATGTTATATATTGTATATTGTTATACTTCCCTTGTTCTCGTTTCAAAAGGAGGTTCCTGTTTCTAACAAGTGAGTCTAAAGTAACTGAATATTTCACTTAGGAACTGAACTTAAGGGAATCTATACATAGGTCTTTATATTTTCTTTTCTTTTTCAATCACAACTGGATTTGGTCCATAAAGACCTATGGTAAAAATCTTTTAACACGTGGTTGCAGGCATTGTAATTTACCGAGTAATCGCAGTGAAGAGACCACGGATGCGTGCTCGATGGCGGGACACAAAGGCTTCTGTAAAAATCACCCCACGGTTTTCCTGGTCTAGTTGCCCATGAATAATTCTGCCCAAACGCCTGGATAATGCCTGTAAATAGACGAATTTAGCTTCTCTTAGAATGTCCTCTTCTATCAGATATACTTGTATCTAATGACGACAGAAAACTCTGCAGAAGAAATAAGTGTGGTTTGGAGATGCACAATGAAAACTAAGATTTAATCTTTGTCTTAGTTTTGTACGAACCAGTGACTGATGAATTCACTGGCCACTTTTTCAAAAATTCAAGATAAAAATTAACAACAATAAACACGAAAAGGTGCAAACAGTTTATAAATGTGCATCCTTGCAAAGTGAACTAAAGCCAGGAGATACTACCCAAGAAACAAAGAGAAATCACGTAAAACTTTCTGTATGTTAGAAATCTTTTTGTAGAAACTGATCATGCGACAAACATTAGAGGGAATTTGTTCACATATTGAGAGTCAAGATGGTTGGCTGTGGTACCTAATACGACTGCTCACTTGACACATGTCACGGGATTATCCTTTGAATAAAGCATCTTCCAAATAAAATTCAACCTTGACTGAAAGTCAACAAAACAGAATTCTCCCTACCCTTTTAAACACTCTGCACTCACTAACTAAATGTAAATAGTACTTCTGGTTCTAGTTTGAATGCCTGGCTTCAGTTCCTAAGAATTAATATTTATTTTATCTTTTTTGAATAAACTAAAAGGATTCTACCATCGTATTTCTGCTTCCTGGGTAGCTAATTAGGCTGGTGAAATTACCCCTACATCTTAAGTGTTTCCAAAAAATTTTCAGATCTTATGCTAATCTAAGGTGTTCCTAACACTACTGATCCTAATCTGTTCCTAACAGTCACAAAGATTCAGAAAAAATGTTGCCAGTAGTGAAAAAGCAAACATCAACCCCGACCTGTGAACAGCTGTTAAATTGCAACCTTTATGTACCTGATACTTTTCTGCTTAAAATGACAAGCAGTTCATCACAATTAAAGCAAGCAATGGATAACGCAAAGATAACAAAAGAAGATTAACACAATCAATTCTGCATTTGCTAGGTTGGTGGCTTGCATCACCTGTATCAGGAAGTCTCCTGGAAGGTCGTATGCCTTACAAAGTTCTGATATTGTCACCTGGCCAGTTTCCTGAAGTTTATCATTTATTTCTTCCGCTAATTGATCCAGGTAAGTCCTTATTTAAAAACAAGAAAAAAAAAACAAACACAACACATTAAGTGTGAAATTCAAGATCAGCCTCGAGGTGACATGCTGAATTAGTTATTGACCTCTTCTAATATACCTCTTTCTGCTGCACGTTTACAAAAATAAACTGAAAGTTATTTTAAATGAATAATGGAGAACAATGTAAGTGAAAAGGTGTGGTTTCTTAAAAAGCCTGCTAACCAGGTATTAAGATGGGTCATTTATCTGCTTGTATGAAAATGTCAAAAAACAGAACGAGGAAAACATGTCAATGAAACTTAGAAAAAGGCTAGTGAGCAAGACAGGTCTTATTTCAAGAGAGCCAGGAACTTAATATTCTTGGATATAAATAGATCCTGCAGCTTGATAAATAATAAGAACCATCCATAAGAGTACTATTTCAGTGGTTGTTAGTGTGCTGAAAGCCATGCAATATTTAGCTCAAATATCTTAGGCTAAGAGGTGGGAAAAAATGAGAAGGTTTGTCAACAGCTGAGGTATTTAGCACAGCCATAGAGCAAATGAGGTGTGGCTGCTGTACACAGACACCACACTGGGCAAGAAATGAACTCTCTTAAGTGCAGGACACTGGACACAGACATTCCATAAGGCCCTTGCTCCATGGATTCACTGGATGCTTTGCTGAGATAGGCCTCACTTGCTGTTTGGAAAAGTAGCATTGATCACCACCAAGCAGCCCCAGCACCAGCCAAGAAAAATTTATTTCACTTCAGAAGCAACAAAGGCTGGACGTTATTTTTAGTCTGTGTTTTAAAAAACAAAAAAGATGTGAATTATACACACTACTCCTGAAAGTACTCACTCATTTATAAGCTGTCCCAATACAAGCTGAATAGTTTTTTCAGATTTAACGATGTCATTAGCTCTGTTTTCAATGTGTAGAAGGTCCACATTTATTACCTAAAAAAAACGCCAAAACCAACAACAAAACCTCTTATCAGAACTTTAAATAGAAAATAATTCTCAAACATTGAGATACTACTTACACACTTCTATGTCTTGAGGAAAGGTGCTTTTATTTTTTTCTACTATTGCATACATACAGACTTAATCTGTGTTTTGAAATAAAGCAGCAGTGCTTTAGGGGAAAAAAACACTCTTTTCAACTGTTTCTTTTAACCCTATAAGGTTAAAAGAAACCTATATAATAAACAAATACCAGAAAGCAATGTCAGAAAATAGTAAATTGTCTTTCAGAGAGGTTTTCTGATTCCAAGTAATTTTGCTTAAGCTAGAAGGGAAAATTAGTCACAGAGGAAGACTACTGGAGGATAAAGATTAGAGGACACAAGAGATTAATGAAGAGGAAAGATCCAAAGAGGCATGCAAAGTTAATTATGCATGCTCCTGCAGCTTTCAATTTAAATGGGAAACCTATTTCTTTTCTGTTTGCCCTCCACAGTTTACAAAGAAAAGAATTCATAAAGAAAATCTGTGTATTTCAGCGGTGATTTCAGAAGTCCTAGATTAGCATTAAGCAGAGAGGAGCTTTCAATAAAGCAATAAATGGATGGATTAAGTAATCTGCAGAACTCTGACATGAGCTACCAGTTCTTCATAAAGTTTGTTCTGCTTTAAAAAAATAACTTAGCTGGAGTATAACTAATGAATGTCACATTTACAATATATATGGTGAAAAAAGAAACAAGCACATAGTTTTATTAGTAGAGTTACCTGTTGTAAGTCGACAATGTTAACTCGACCTTTAAGAAAAGTACAAATACACTTTTAGTACATAAAATATATTTGAACAAAATTTAGAATACTGCATAGTCCACTGTGCACACAGTATTTTACTTTTTTTTGTAGACCAATGAAACTAGTCCATGAGTACCAAAAACTTTCGTCGAAACTTTCTACCTTTGCATGATGCTGCTAACAAAAGACCAGCAATTTTGAATTCAATCCAAGCTATCACACTGATATGATACAAAATGGCATAACACAAACAGGCATTCCTGTGGTAATAGTAACAAAATAACTAATCTGTATAAACATAGTAAGAATTTAGTTTTCCAAAAACGTGATGCATGAAATTCACCCTTAATTATAAGTTAAAGTACAATACACTGCCTATTCATTAAAACCACTGACGAAAAGCAGCCTGAAGAGTATTTGCTTTCTTATATATTTAAGTCAGATCTTACAAGGCAGATGGCTCTTCACACTGGTAAAATAAAAGATCTGTTAATGACAAGTTACAAATATCATGATTACTATGGCAC
This sequence comes from Manacus vitellinus, assembly GCF_001715985.3. NCBI lineage: Eukaryota > Metazoa > Chordata > Aves > Passeriformes > Pipridae > Manacus > Manacus vitellinus. The sequence goes on from NW_021940604.1 coordinate 28,608,737, forward strand.
AAAAGGAGAATGATTTTGAAATTCCAAATCAAGGCCAAACATCTGGGCCAGATACTTAACCATATTAAAAATACCAAATTTCCTTCGAAAGGGTTCTTAGACAACGTTACCTCAGAAATTCTGCATGGGTGAAAATAAACCAAGTAACATATCTTGATATGCTTACCTAGAAGCTTGACACAGATCTGAAGTGAAAATAAAGTAACAGCAGGTGAAATAATGTGTAGGTAAAGCAAATGGAAACGAGCTGACTTTTCCTGAAATATTAAGGCTACTGAAAACTTTCAAGCTCTTTCTGTAGTCTTCAAAATTAACTTCCAAATCCAAAGTAAGAAACCAAATGCCACACTTACCACCACAAACATGAAGCTCATCCCGGATCTCCTTACTAATCTGTGCTGGAGTGACATACTCCTTGCCATCAAGTGTGTGCACTACTTCCAACTGCTTCTCTGCAATCAGTTTAGTGACAATTTCTATACAGTTCCGTTCTGACAATCTATCAACAGCACAAAGAATAAGCAGTTATTCTAAGTAAGTACTTGCTAAAATTATCTTTAAATTGATGTTCCCAAAATACTAAGTACAGGAAGTACAATGAAGATTACTTGCTGTTCTGTGCGAATATACTTTTTCAGACAAAAACCCCTACTGCCTGAATCCGTTTTATCACGCACCAAATCATCCATGTGGCTTCACTTACTCAGGTCATCTCTCCAAAACAACTTTTAGTCTCCTCCTGAACAGCTGTCAGCCCCGCCAGCTGACAGAATGCACCTGCTGGTGAATTTTGGAATGGTTGTGCTTAAACAATTCGTGTCTTTCATCCTTCTGTCCCTTTCTATTTTATTTTGCGCGTTCGGGATTTATTTTTTTTTCTCTTTAACAAAAACAAAGTTCTGGGCAACCTCGACTGGTCAGCCGGACGCAAAGAAGAAACAAAGCACTGGAGATGTGCTCATGTCGAGCAGCTTGAACACACCCAGTCGCTTTCCTGGGCCCGCACGTACCTTGCGGGGTCCCAGTTGCCCCTCGGGGCTCACGAGCACCAGCACAAGGGGAACTACGGAGGAGCCGTGCCCGGCTGAGTCCCCCGGGTGTGTCCGGGCCGGGGCCGTGCGGCGCGCGGAAAGGGAGCGCGGCCGGCGCGGGGAGGGGCGGCGCAAACTGGCCGCAGCGACGGCCGCGGCTCGGCGGCGGTGCCGGCGCCGCCCTGCTACACCTGTGGGCCACCTCGGCGAACTGCGCCCGCTGGAAAATCGGCCGCCAGCCGCCGGATCTTCCTGCCCGGCGGCGCCAGCGCCGCGCCGACACCGTTCACCCGGCCGGGCGGCGGGCGGGCACCGGGCGGGCACTGCTCCCGCAGCGCCGCCTGGCGGGCCGGAGCCGCCCGCGCCTCCTCACGGCCGCCGTACTGAACACAAACAAATAAACAAACAGCAAACCACGGAAAAAGGGGGGGAAAAAGTGGTTTCTCCACGCGGGCCTAACTCCAGGAGCGGGAGCCTAGCGGAGGTGGCCACGGGAGCAGACATACGGTGTTGTCAGCAGCGCCGGCTGAGAGCGGCTTGTCCGGCGGGGCGGGGACTGCTTAGGGTGGGCCTGAGATGTGAGCGGGGCTTTCAGCGTGTTTGTGGAAATGCGAGCTGCCTTTGGAGCCGCCGTTGCGGGAAACCGAAATGAAATTTAAAGTGCAAGTGAGTTATGAGGTCACTAGTGTCTCCATTTAGCAGCACCGCTGTTACACGGCGAGGAGCAAAACAAATCTCTATGTACGTGAGACCAGAGCTGCACAGAGTTAAAGGCCTTTTCGGCTGTTCCATGCAGTTGGCTTGTCTGTGGCGATGGCCGAGAGCACTGCACAGGGAGTGCTCCCGCCCCAGGGCAAGGAGAGGCAGTCTCAGCCGTCAGTGCACGGCACTGTCCCCGCGGGACAGCAGCAGGAGACTGCGAGCTGCCCAGCACCGGGAAAGGCTTCCATGCTGCTCAGGCTGTGTCATTGTCCTTCCATATTTCTTGCGTAACCACTATTTTCACTGACACCGACTATCTCGCTGTGACTCTGCCTGCCAGAAGTCACGGGAAAATCTTGCTGGCACAGTTGGTGTCATGCCGGGTGCAGTTTAAATAGTGTGAACAAATATTTTGCAAGGTACTGGCATAGTAAGTTGTAACAGCACGTTTATGGAGGGATAAGTCCGTGGCTTCAGTTTTACTGGTCCTTTTGTCTGAGATGAGAAACTAGGCGCAGGATTCATTTTGCTTAGACGTCTGAGGTTCGCTGTTGAAGTCTGGCCTTGGAGCCTTCATAGGCAGCAAGACGCACTCCTCAAATTGTTGTGAAGCTCTTCCTAAAACATACATCTAAACCGAGTTCGCTCATTACTCACAGGAGGGAGATGCCTGTCTTCCTCCACAGCCAAAGAAGACAGCAAGGAAAATTGCTTAGCCATATCCTCGATTTAGACATATTTCTGTGGAATGAATAGTGTATTGGAAGGATAGGGAAAAACGTGATAGCAATTGTGGGGGCTATTTTTATGAAAATTATATAGAAATAGGCTACCATATGGGCCATCAAGAAAAAGAACTGAGAACTTAAAACTGGATTCCTCCTACCTAACCTTGAATGTATCTGAAGTGCTTTAATTATGTATATAGTCTGCAGGCTACGGAGATTCCCTTTCAGCTAAAGTCTGAATCTGTCTTTGGACTGGCCAAATTGGGCATTGTAGTTAAGATCCAAAAGTGAAATATAATGATGGACCTTCGCTTCTGTGTATGACTTGAGTTCAAGCCACAGTTGCCAGATATCCATATAAATACAGAACAGTTGTAAGCATATAGATATTTCCAGATTGCGGGCTCTGTTTTGAGTCTTCAGTAAAAGAAATTTTATAAGGACCCTTTTCTTTGGAGATGTATGTACACATGCACAACATGTGCATTAATATTTTCTATACCTAATTGCTATTGAAGTAACAATTCAGATTTATTTTTTTCTGCAGAAATCAATTTTCTTTAGACAGCTAATAGATTAAGTTAAATCTTCTTGTAAAAATATAGTAGCTGATTCGTTTTACCATACATGCACAAACCTCTTGCAGTTAACTGAGCGCTAATGTTATTAGCATCTGTTTTATGCAATAGGGATGATGCTGAAAAATAAAGTTGATAGCACTTATTTTACTGCAGTACTCCTGAGTTCACTGATTTCAGATCCACCACAGTAACAGAAATGCTTTTGTTTCATTGTTGCAGGTATATAAAAAAGGTGTGAAGCTTTTTGTAGCTTTAATGATAGTGAAAGTTTAAATAAACCTTTTCGTAATTATTATAATATGGATTTATGGCTATATTTCATTGATACAAAGCAAAGCAAATAAGCCTTTCTTATGAAGGCCATGCACAGAATTGCATCGATTCCCTCTGGGAATATTAGTTACCCTGTCTTTACTGGGGACAATAAAAGCAAATGATGAGGTTATTAATCCTGTCAAAATGAATCAATGCTGTCTGCATGACATAAAGTACATTATGAAATTTTGTATTCTAATATTAATGTAATAATATTATAGTTATAGTATGTGGATTTTTTTGACCACGTCAAGTATTTTTAACAGTTCATAGAAAATTCATAGAAAGAATGAGTAAGGAAAAATAGAGAAGAACAAAGTTCGCAAGAGGCTTGGTTTATCAGAAAACTTTTCCTTTGGCATAAAAAGTGAATTAGAGGAATTCTGATGTGCATAGTATATTTTCCATTCACTCAGAAAGAGCAGTGCCACACCTTTTTAATCTGTGAATTGAATCTAGCTGATATTTAGAGGGCAGTTGGACTGTGTGCAGACTATATGTTTTTGATATAGGGAATTTATTAACATAAAGGCAGGAAATAGTGGTGTAACCACTGTTATGATGAAAAAGTAGAAATGATGCAGGTGGAAATGAGTAAATAATTGTGTAATAGGATGTCTGAAAATAGTTTGTAAACTGAATGAAATGGCGTATAAATTACATTTTTAAGTGGTTCTTTCATTCCATATTTGTCATATTATCTTCATAACTTGCTGGTCACCTTTTCCTACCAGATGAGTTTGTGAATTTAAAAGGTTTAGCTGTCAGGTTTTGCTCATTAATGTGCTTACTTTGATTTTAGCAATCAAAAAGGTTTCTTCACATCTCATTTGCTTTTTATTGTGCTGATATTCAAAATTTAAGTAACAATTTTGATTTGGCAATTCAGAAGGATTACTCTGATGAAGGAACAGGTGTCTAATAACCCCTTCCTTTATCAGAGAAAGCTGGCAGGATAAAGCCCAAGCTTTTTCTAAATGATAACTGATTATTGGACTTACACTGGAAGGATTTTCACCCTGGCTGTGTGTGCCATGGGCAGCTTTGGCTTTTTTCCTTTTCACTGTCCCTTTTTAATACACAGTATAAATAACAGAATGGTTCACTTTTCACTGTACTCTTTTCTTTGTTCCTGTCATGTTGCATGGTGGCTGTGCTAGTGGGAGGGTGCTTAGCTCAACCTTACATAGCCTTTTCTGCATAATTGGTTCAGTTAGGAAACAGCATACTTTCAATTAGTTAGTGTGATTACCTACCTAACTGTAGATAGGAGAGATTTGGTATTCATTTGGTTCTTTCTTGGCAGTGAATATTCATATCAATAATAGAGTCTTCTCTGAGCCAAATATTTATAGACACAGGGTATGAAACAGCACATGTATATGGAAAGTCCCACAAACAAATCCTAAATGCATCAGCAGCTGCCTTGATCGTATGCTTTATGCACCTGGTTCAGACAGGTATTTATAAAATTATATTCAGTATCAGTTTTTTTACTGTTTTAAGTAACTTTTTTTCGCTAATACACTTTTAGTGGTAATGAATTTTTCTAAGCTTAAAGTATTAAGTTCAGTTTATATTCTTTCTTGGCAAAGACAGCTTAAAAGACTAAATGTAGTGAAATGTTTAAATGAGCCAATTCCCACATTGTTTTTGACCAAATCCCTTTTAATCTTTTCTGAGGTTAAACATAGTATACAGAATTTAAAGTGACCATTTGTTTGACCTGATCTTTGAACATAATTCAGGGGAAGAGGCATGTATTCCTGCAGGTTTCAGTCATATGACCAGTGAAAAATCAGATGTTTGTATCTGTATTTGTAGAACAAATTGAAAAGAACAAAAGCCACTGTAAATACCCATATTTTGTCATTCCACTGAATATTTTGATTAATGCTAAATAGAAGACCAATTTGTCAGTAAGAACATAGCATGTCATGCTGAGACACTGCAAGCATTAAGTATATCTTACTCTGATATACTGAGCTGTCATGGAACAGAGCATTGAAGTAGTATATAAAATTTTTGTTTGTAGTGAGCCAGAAGTCCTTGTAAAATTTTGCAAACAATATAAAATATATGCTATTGCATAAATAAACAAGCATTTATGTGATCAAATGCAACAGAGAAACTTTTAAGGTCAAAATCCAATGCCAAGCAAAGACTTCAGTAGCATTTAAGATCAGAGAAAGAAAATAAAAGCCCATAAAGATAGAAAGGAAGTACAGATTTATTTTGAATATAATTTCAAAATGCAGTATTGACAAATATGCAAATAAAAAGAACACCAGACATTTTCGTCCCCAGAAAACTTCACAGTAGTATATTTTCATAGTTCGATGTGATCTTTATTAGGCCTATGTTGTAGTTGAGCTGTCATTGATCCCATCCTGAAATAGGGAACTGAGATTCTGCATATTCTTGGCAGGCACTGAAACATCAGCAGAAGTGCCAGCTCAGGGCACAGGGTAGATTCAGGTACTAAAGGTGCTGAAAGTCTATTGCCATAAAATGGAAGAGTACTTCATACAAATACAGCATTCTGTATTTCACATAGGAGGGGGAATTTTAATGGAAATGAAGGAACCAGGTTTCAAGCCTGCCTGCCTGCCTCTCTGTCATCTCTTCACCCCTGAAATTGCCCCTTTGATCCATGTGGTTTCCATCACTTTAAAGGGGAAGAGGCTTTTGACTGTAGTTTCTCTCCCATCCTCCTTGGGCTGCTTTCAGCCCTGAATGAGAATAGAAACTTTGGATCACTGGTTTGCCTTCTCTCACATCGCTTCACAGGTGACCACATGTTCCTTATTTCGAAATACAAATAGTAATTGGGTTGTTCTCTCATCCATCTGCAAAGCTGTTTTGGAGTCAGTCTATCTAGATTATTTCATCTGATTTACAGACTGACTTAATTAATGAGCATTAGTGTTTGTGTCACCGTAACACTTTAGTTGAATTAGTCTACTACAGAATCAGTGTGGCCTAAAAATATGTAATATTTGTGAAAAGTGTTAGTATGACGCAAGGATGCTTCAGATAAGATATTTCTGGTAAAGATGGGAGTGTTGATGCTGCAGAAAATGGTTAATGAAAGACAATGGTTATCAGAATCATGCACAATTCTAACTGTCCAAGCTTAAAAAAAAAAAAGGAAAAATATCCTGTAAGACCTGTAGGTACATGTTATGAGGACAAGGGAATGGAGGGTCTGTTTTACAAAAAGGATCTGTCTTTGCTTTTAAAAGTCTGAAATATTATTGAGCCTTTAATCAGAAATTAAAAATATGACATATAAAAAAAAGGTATAATTAAGTTGGAGACAAATTTGGCAAAAAAAATCCCCAAACAACCAGAATAGCGAGGTTCTGTAACTACCTCAAGATGTGAATGATGAGGCAAACAACTGAACTGGTTTTCAACTGGAATTTTCTAGGGGAAATGAAACTCAGTTGTCTAAACTATCCAGGGTCAGGATCACCACAGGAGATGTGTCCTGCGTGGTAACCTGCCAAGTCGCAGTAGCCCAAATGTTTCTGCTTGTGTTCTTGCATACTATTTGCTAATCCATTTCCTGACTGCTTTTACCAAAATCTGTTTACATGTGTAAGTTAAATAACCACTTTGGCTTTTCTTTTGTGAACTGAACAATAAAATTATTTGAAAAAGTGAATTTTAACATCTTTCTAGAAAACTAATTAAACAGACTCAAATAAAAGTATTTTTGGAGAAAGCCTTCAAAGAGTGAATTTTGTATTATTTTTTTGTTTGTTTCAACTTAGAGCAGCATCAAGCCTCTGAAATTATAGGCATACTCAAGCAGAACAACTGTTCTATTTTAGCTCAACATATTAACATATGAAACTTGCTTTCTTGGTGTCTCTGAACATATATTCCCAATGAAAATGGCTATATAGATAACAGAGTTCAGAAAATAGATGTTTTATGCAACCTTCATCCTATCTGACTTAAAATCTGAGAAGTTGTCTAAGTTTAAACACTGAGTTTTATAGTCAGCGAAGTGACTCAAGTGTCAGCAGAGAGTGATTCATCTTGTCTAAAACACCAGATTTAGGATGAGATGAATTATCTTCTGAAGGTGCTCATTTGTTCTCTTCATACATATAGGGCTTAAGATTACTTGTTTTGAAGTAGTCAGCTAACTTCCAGCTGACTGGAGTTGGTGATATTAATCTTCCCTTTTGTAATTGGAATGTGGACTTCTGCAGATGTGCTAACAGGCTCTTGAGCTTTTCATCAAACCTGCAATGACACTGAACACTCAGATTTAGCTTACAGATGGTAGATGTTTCTGCTGGTCGTTTGGTATTCCCTCCAAAGCAGTATCACAGGAAATGATTCAAGTTTGTCCATTACTCAGCCATGAGACTACACAATAAAACTACTTAGAACAGCTTAAATGCATTTTGGAGAAAGAAGATATGTGTTGAGTTTAATTATTCATCACTCATGGAGACTGTCACCCCAGGTGAAATTGGGAAGTGTCTATTTAATTTGTAACCAGTATCTCCATGTGATTTTACTTGAGTTTGCTGTGAGGTCAGCATGGGCAGAAGGAGCATGTGGTGGTAATGGTGTTAATGAGCTAAGTGAGCTGTGGCCATGAGGCGCTTGTGGTCATGTTTCATTTTACAAGAACGAACCTGCTGGTGGAAGGTCTTGCACAAGAGTGGGAGATGATTGTGCCTGGCTCCTGCTTGCTTTTTAACTGGCATTTCAGGAGTGCAGTGACTGGAGTGCTGCAAACAAGAGCCACAAACAGAGGCTTGGCAGTTAACTTCCGTGGCAATCGAGTGAGCAATAGTTGTCCCTAATGTTCAGCAAAACCTGAGCTTAGCTCCAGAATTATGAGTTTTTGCTTTCTATCTATATTTTTGTTTTTTATTGAAGAAATATGTTTTGAGTTCTTTATTTGCCTTTTTGTTTTACAGCCTTTTTGGTTCACTCCTTATGTTTACTCAGAAACCATGAAATTGGAGTTATGGAGGTTGATATTATTCCAAGAATAAAAAATGAAACACATGGAATTAAGGTCTAAGTAATATACCAGATTTCATGTAATTCATGGTTCTGGACTGTAAAAATAAAAACAGCAGAGGAACTCCAGACTGCTTTTTAAAGGCTGCTTTTTGAAGACATTTTCCTCCATCTCGGTGGCAGGTGTTGTCACAGGATTGTTAAGATTGGAAGAAACCTCTTGAGGTCATCTGGTTTGACCATTCTTAGAATAAAAAGATTTTTTCTTCTCTTTGGATGGAATCCCTTGTATTACAGTTTATCCTAAGAGTGGGCACCACTGAGAACAGCCTGACTCCCTTTTCTTCATTCCTTCCCTTCAGATATTTATATACACTGATTAGATCCTCCTGAAGGAGGCTGTGACCCCATGGGAAGCCCAAGGTGGAGCAGGCTCCTGTCAGGACCTGTGGACCCATGAAAAGAAGAGCCCACGCTGGAGCAGGTTTGCTGGCAGGACTTGTGACCCCATGGAGGACCCACACTGTCACAGTCTGTTCCTGAAGGACTGCACCCCATGGGAAGGACCCACACTAGGGCAGTTTGTGAAGAACTGTAGCCTGTGGGAAGGACTTACATTGGAGAAGTTCACAGAGTTCATGTCTCTCGTGGGAGGGGCCCTACACTGGAGCAGGGGAAGAGTGTGAAGAATCCTCCCTGGAGGAAGAAGGAGCAGCGGAGACAACATGTGATGAACTGACCACAGCCCACATTTCCCCTGCCCCGAGCCACTGACAGGGAGGAAGTAGAGAATTTAGGACTAAAGTCAAGTTGAGAAAGAAGGGACGGGGGGGGTGGGGAGGTCAGGAAGGGTTTTAAGATTTGTTTTTATTTCTCATTATCCTACTCTGATTTGATTGGTAATAAATTAAACTAATTGCCTCAAGTCACATCTGGTTTTCCCATGATGGTAACTGCTGAGTGATCTCTCCCTGTCCTTATCTTGACCCCTGAGCCTTTTGTTATATTTCCTCTCCCCTGTCCAGCTGCAGAAGGGAGTGATAGAGTGGCTCAGTGGGCACCTGGTATGCAGCCAAGGTCAACCCACCATAATGTGGAGGTAAAAATCATGTTGTGGGAGAAGTCTTAGGGAATGGAGTTTTAAAAAATGGAGAAAAAATGGAGTTCACAAAATCCTAATTATATAGTCAAAATTTGATATTTCAATTCAAGTGCTGTATAATAAACTCAGATCTGTTTGCTGCAGATTTCAAATCTCAGAAATCAGCTATGACTTCTTTAAACCTTTCTTCCTCTCCTTGCAACAAATTTTATTTAATGAAATCAGGAATCTAGATTTTTAAAGCCAGGCATTCTAGTTCCATGTAGTAAAAAACCTTATGAAATGAAGTATGAAATACCCAATGAGGGAAAATATGTGTACCAATGAATTAAATATGCTTGTATAAAACTCTGATTATTCTGCAATGGGCTATGAGGTGTGTATGTTACATGACAAGAATGCAGCTTTCAGGTTGCTGAGGCAATAATCTTTTAAAAGATTGGAAAGCAGAATGCACAGAAATAAAAGTCACGTTTTATAACTGTTGAACCGATAGCATCATGGATGGTTTATAAATAAGTTCCATTACTTTACTCCTGGATTTTGTGCAGAAGAATGGTGTAAAATAAATGCCAATGAATTAGAGTAGCTGCAGCATAACACTGATAGTACAGCTTTTCATTCCAAGACATTTCAGAAACTCACAGATCTGTTTTATAGAAAATAAATTCACAATAGTGAAGACTGATTGAAAGTAGAGGAAAAAGAACACCATTTATAAATTTATAAGTTAATTCTTAAATCAGAGGAGTTATCCACTTAAACACATTTGCTTTGCTGCTTGAAGTAACATCTGGAAATTGGAGCCAAAGCTTGGATTCTCCCATTCTATAATCTAAATTGCATTGTTTATTTAAATAAAATAAAAGATCCCAGAGTGAACCTATTCCCTTTCGGGATTTTGTTTGCTGTTTTAATTTTTCTTGTGTTCTCCATAGCTAATCAGCTGCCTGAGAAGAGTAACTTCAGAGGTGACTAGTATGGCCACCAAATCAAATGGACTGATATTGTATAAGAGGAATAGGAAGGGAAATCTGAGACCACATGTGTTGGGCAAAATTTTGTATTACTATGATGAAAAGATTTACAACTCCAGAAAACAGATCATTTAAAATGCAAGATCTGTAACAGAAGTTCCTTTGGATCAAAAGGCGGAATTTGTAATTTCTGAAATGGTGTGTTTTGTCCATGCTTCCCAGCGGGACCGAATTGTTATGGATCATGCAGTGTATAGTTACACAAGATGTACAAGAGATGCTCCGCATGCAAGTGCTGTTTGTTCCCTGTTTGTACTGCATTGTCAGCAGTAGTAAAGCTGTGAGTGTTGAAGAGGCACAGCTGGCCTAGAGCAGAAATTTGGTCACCCTTTTTTATATATTTCAGTTCTTGACAGAATGCTTCTTGGGAATATTACACTTATCATCTCAGTTTCCCTTATGGCAAGCCCAGAAGGCACTAACATTGTTCTCCTGTTCTTCAGTCCTCTGCTGAATAAAGAATCAAAGCAAGTATGAATATAAGAAAAGAATAACTGTGCTAAGATATTGTAATCTTTGCAAGTAGCTGGCATGTGAGGTAAAGAACAATTAAAATGCTTTAATAGGGACATGTTAAGAAAACAGTCCTTTATGTAGCTAGTTTAAATAGGAACACGTGGGCCCACATTAAGCACAGTATTACAGGTGTAGACTTACCGAGAGGCTAATGGCTTTGTAAACCCAGACTAGGATTTGTCTCTGCCTTTCTAACCACTTAGGCAGTTAAACCCTTTCCTTGGGGGTAGGGTGGAGGAGTGTAGGTCCGTGAAATGTCCTCACTACATAAGGTATTAATTGTCTCTCTGAAGAAAGCACAGCAATGTTTTCTTTTGTATGCCTATAGTCTTGCTGAGATTGCCTTCCAATACCTTGAAAAATGCTCTCTACCTCACTATTAACTGAAAGTCAGATGTCTTTCAGCTTCATTGAGTCAAGGGTAAGTTGCAAAGGCTAACTGCTGAAAAACCTCAGCTGTGCATCCAGCAAACACACCACAGTGGCTATTGGTTTAGTAGATTTCAACTGAAATATGAAAAATATGATAACATCAATAGCTTTTAACCACACATGGAATTATAGCTCAAAACTGTTACCTAGAGCAGCACTAAAAAATGATGTGCTGAAATAAATATGGGTCGTCTGAGTTACTAAAGAACTAGCACATGGAATACAGTAGCACTGGCATTGCTCAGTGGAAGCAAATGAGTTTCTGAGAACACAGTCCTGATACTCCTTTCTCTGATCCTCTGAGATGCAGGGAAATGAATATTTCCTCCAGGATGCAGTCTTAGAAATACTTTCTATTTTCTCAAAAAAACATTGTAAAAAACCAAACCCACAAAGACCTTCCAAACCCCTCACCTAACACTTGAATGTATTCCATTTTAAAGCATTAAAACTTGTCTGTGTTGTAAAAAGACTTTACCACTGCTCATGACTGCTGACATTTAATTCTCCCAGGCAGCTACCTTCTGGATTTTACATTTTAATCCTATCACTGTCTGAATCATATCAAACTTCCCTGTTTCTTAGTTTTAACTCTGGAGAAAAGGACTGAATATGGAGCACCTATTATAAACAGTATTGCAATTTAAATTAAAAACTTAATAAATACCCTCTGAAGGAAATATTTTCAGTGATATTGTCTCGTCTAATAATTTTATATTTAACTAAATCTTGTTTTGCTTATTACCTGTGACAATTGTGCCTAATGTGCCGTTAACATCATGTGTTTTGTGATCCTGAAAAATGGCACAGAGGTGGGTGCTTTTCAGAAACATACCTATATCTTTAAAATTTATTTCCCGTATGAACTGATTTTCAGGATAAATTTATCTCAGGTCATTCCAACCCATCAGCCCTTTGTCCTCTCATTCTCTCATTTGCTGATGTAATCAGAGATGTCTCTGGGATATAGTCAGCTCCTTCCTGCTACAGTTGATGTCAGTTCCTCATGTGAGTCCGCTGTGAGGCTTTGGAATTGTTACCTGTGTTTCTCACTTTCTCTTGTCCTTTCCTCAGTTGGTTTTTCATTTCTCTATCTATACTGTAAACTCCAACTTTTTTTTTTTTACTAATATTTTTCTTTACATTTAAAAGAATTAAATGTGCACTCAGTCTAGGGCTCAATCAAATAAAGGATTAGCAAGAGACTAGGTGATCAGTGCAGGATAAGAAACTCCGTATTTTTGTGCTGTTCTTGTAGAAAAGGGGTTTGATCTTAGCAGTCTACTCAATGACATGGGTTGGTAATAACTATTGGAAACACTGGTGCAAAGTGTTTCCAATAACCAATAACCTAACTCTTACACTAAAGGATATAAATAAAATAGTGAGGAACTGTAACTAGTGAATAGAAATATGTGAATGGAATGAATGGGCAGAATTTGTGAGATTTCCTTTTAAATTCATCTGGTCTGGAAGACTGTTTGCTTTCCCTAGCAGAAGAGAAAGTTGGCCTAAATATTATGGCAGATGCAACAAAATTTCCAATCCTTGCCCCATTTGGCAAAATTTTAAGTAGTTATTGCCTGTGAGTCATTTCTGTACTGTTTGGCCAGTGCTTTGGTGATGTGTGCAGACAGAGTTTTCCAATACAGTGCAAACTTATGCAGAATGGCTTTGTAGATTGGAATAGAATCTGAGCATGTGCATTGACTGACCATAACATTAACAGGCCAGATGTCTATATAATAATAGACATCACGAACCACCACAATGATAGATGAGGAGAAAAGGTAACTCTACCCAGATATGTGCATCAATCATTGTCCACTCTAACTTCTTTTTATTCAGTTTGCCTCCTCTCCATTCTTAGGTGTGCCTGTTATTTAGAATGAAGAGCCATGTCCTTTAAATTTCCTTGTGGGCATTTATACACTTTGTAAGGATGCACATTATACAGCTAGCTGATCACCAAGAGACAGTGAGGAGAAGAGTGCTTCAGGTAAGTGGCATAACCAAGCAGACATATCTGTTGTGCTTCAGGGTATATATAGCCCTCAAAGTGGGATGTGACTGTCTGAAATGGGAGTGGCAATATTGTTTTTGTCAGGAATATAAGTGTGTATATATATATACATTCTTATATAGCTCACATGGTTTATTACATTTAGTACTCTTAAGGAGCTACTTTTCAAGAGATTAGGAGGAATTGAGAAAGATGAAAGGAAAGCTGCTCTCTCTGACATCCCATTTTCAGCCAGTTCTGACAAGGAAAGTATGAGGTGATTTGTTGGCAGTTTATTAACATAAAGAGCTACCTTCCCTGTCCCATTCCTTGCAATCCCTGGGAGATATCGTATGGGACTGAATGGACGTTCTGAGAGCATACCTGTAAAACATGTGTTAGAACCTTACCCTCTTGAGTGTCACAAATGATTATTATTAATTTCAGTAATGGTTATTTATAGCACCCCTAGAAAGAAACAGGTAGAATAAGCTGATTTATCTTGTTTTCACCTTTGTGAGTACACCTCTCACCTCTCATTCAGGATTCTTATTTTCTCACAGGAGGAATTAGGGTACTTAAAATAATATTTCTAACCAAAGAACCAGCATCCTACTCAGAATCAGTTTCATACCTATTTCCATCACTGTTTGGAGTTCCTGCTCTCTGAGGACACAAAACTACTCAGGACCAGGGCACAGATCCAAGTAAGGTCCAGCACAATTAACACTCATTCTAGCATGATTTGGCCCATGTCAGGTGACAGCATTTCAGACTTCCCGGACATAGTCTGGAGAGCAGTATAGGCCAGGGAGCATTTCCATTTTGAAGGAGGTAATCCTGTGTGGTGGAAAGAAAATTAAGCAGCACAGCTTCAAGTTGCACTTTGGCACGTCTCTATGACGATAGTCTCTGCTGCAGGCAGCAGAGGTATGAGTCCATTCATTAGAAGGGAACAGATCGCAGCCTGTGCAGTAAATAATCCCTTTAGTTTTACACAGAGAGGTCTAACCAGTCTTTAGTGCTCAGAGAATCCTCCTGTGCATGGTTCTGCAATATGACTCTTTCAGATGCAGTTTGACAAAGTAGGTGCAAGTGAGGCTTATTAACCTATTGAGCAGGAGGTATTGGGAGTTGGCTTTTTCAGCTGCCACCATCTGTGAGGATGGTGGGGCTCACTGATCAGACACTGAGCAGACACTTGTCTTCTCAAGCCTGTTCTCCACCATGCAGCATAGACACAAAACAAGGTAAGGGAGTGGTGGTTAGTTCAGTCAAGCAGTACCCCAACCAACAGCATGGCAATAATTGGCTTAACCCTTCTGGATCAATGAAATATAGTAAGGATCTATTTGCTGTCATTCACTAGCAAGCAAAAGAGTTGCAGATCAGCCTGTTACTGGGACCACAACCATGTTTAGAGCTCAGTGGAACTAGAAACCATTGATTTGACAACAGGCCAACAAAGAGAAAGGAAAGAGCAATAAGATGAACTTGAAAGAAAACAGCACTTGAGTGTGAAGAAGCAGTAACTATGCAGTGGAGGGAAGAAAGAAGTGAGAGACTTTTCTATCATACTCTTATTTCTTGCCCCAATTCCGCTTGTTAAAGTATGCATGAAAAAGTATGATCTTCTAATGGTTGTTACTTACTCCTAATTGAAATCTATAATCCCTTTACAAATGCATCTGGACACATTTAATCAAACCATATCTTGTTGAGTAAATTGAGACTTAGTTTCATAGCTCATTTCTAAACAAATTACACGCAGTGTGAGAGTCCAGGCACTGAATTAGGCATCTTGTAGCAAATGCTGCCAGGTCCTTCAGGTTAGCTGAGAAACTAGGTTGCTGCTGTTTGCAATTTCTAAAGCATAGCAGTATAACTCATTTTCCAGGCTGCCTTGGATTTCCAGTTAGGCTGCCTTATGGGGATATTTTGTCTTCTGCAATATTCTACTGATGGAGAGAGAGAAGCTTAAATATGCTTCCTTTAAGACTTTATTTGAGAACTGGCAGTCTTTTTCAACAAAATTGAAGGCAAGGCTGCTCAACTAGAATATCTTTTATTCTGCTGACCATTATTTTTCAGACATGGAAATTGAAATGGAAATAAATATATTCTGATAAATGTACAGAATAGCAGCTCCAATTTGCTTTCTCATGCTAAGTTCCCCTGTTCTGCCTTTCAGTGTAAGATCTGATTTTGACCAGTACAGAAGGAAGACACTTACAAAATTCAAGTTTAAGATTGCCTTCCGCCTGCTTGTCTGCTCTTTCACTTCTTCATGTCACATACTCCCCTGAATACCAATACCTCCACCTCCAGACAAATACAATATTTTTGCTTGAAAGTTACTCTATTATTCTTGTGTTTACAATGTCATAATGTTAGACTCTAGGTGGCAGCATCTGGGAGTGAATATTAGATGTTTTACTGAACTGCTGATTTCAAACATGTCTCACTCAGTAACCATTGTAGATTAGTCTTCCTTAAAGCATTTACTTTTTCTCTTCCTGCTCTTTATTTTCATCCTATAAAACCTAGTAATATACTTAACATGCAAGCGCTGAAAAAATTCATATCAGCATGTTAACAGAGTCTTCATGATAGTTCTGTTCTTTGTTGTATCTTGAGGCACAGATGGAGAGCAGCACAGATTGCTGAGCCATTCCAGTCTGAAGGAGGATGGATAAATCTTGGGTAGAAAATATGCAATTTTGCTGCTGTTATAAAAGGTAAGGTGCATCTCTATGCCTTGATTCTTCATCAGCTGCCTGTGCTGTAGCAGTTGATGCCTTATCAGGGTTATAAAAGCCCAGGCTGGGGGCATATCTATTCAACTATTTTTCACAGCAAAAACTATTGCTCAAGGGATTTCTGGATGTTTTAAGTGCCTGTTTAAGTGTACAGAAAGTGAAGGAGGGTTAGAGGATGTCCGTGGACTGTTTCTTGCACAATGTAAGTCACAGTCATATCCTGACATCAGATTGGGCAAGTGACTATTGATCTCCTCTAAGAAAGAACCTTAGGGAATATGTAAAGGGTTAGGATTATTGGCTGCTCCACAGTAGAGAACAATATGGGAACAACAATGCGCAGAGGGACAGAATTCATTCCAACAAAAACACAGACCTGAGAAAATTAGGGAGGATGATTATGATTGCAGTCTAGTGATGATTTGAGATACACAAAGCAACAAGCAAAACCAAGCTAGGTATAGAGCTGAGCACAAACACATCTACAGCATAATTCAGGCAAGGAGCTCAACTGCAGCTCCTGGACATGGGTGGAGGTCAAAGCAGTTAAAACCTACTGATGCACTGAGGACCATGACAATTAATTGTCTAATTCAGGCTGTTATACCACTAAAACTTTAATTCAAATAAAAATACATTCTTAGCTTCATTTATATGTTATGTTCCCTTTTGCCCATAACAGGAGTTTGAGTGTAACAACGTCTCAATCCAGCTCTAAGTATAACCCTGTTGCCATAGGGCAAGTACACTGACAAGCCTATGCCCTGATGTAGTATGAACATGACCACTCACTACCTGGGTAAATCTCTTTTGGGCTGTTTCCAGTGATACTTCTTTAGAGCATTTGTACAGATACTGCCTTAGGCCTGGACAATTGGATCCCGGACTGCAATGAACACAGCCCCAAAATAGGTTTCTTGTAATGATCTGGTGTTACAATGTTACGCAGAACTACTGTCACTCAGGTGGAAAAAAGAAAAAGAGAAACAATTGAAAAGATAGGACATCAGTCCAAACCCATATCTGCACATGTACATATGCACATAGAGCCACATAAATTAAAACAGAGGATGAAACTTACTTGCTAGGTGTTCCAGAGAGAAGGGAGTGAGCTTAATAGGTGAGCAAAATCAGTTAACCTTTGTTTACCCTCAGCTAAGACTCCTGCTCACCTGTCTCCACACCTATGTAAATAGAAAGTTTCTCTCTGTAACCTATAAAAGATGAAATATAGCAGCTGCTGCAATTCATATTTATCCTTAAAAATGTAATTTGTCTCCGAAGGTATCTAAACTTCTCATTAATACCAACAGGTAAGGACTTGAAAATGGAGCTGATACTTTTTTCCAGCTGCTAACATGTGTTTAGACTTTCCATTGTGATACTCCTGCCTCTGTGATTAGCTCATGGCTGGGCAGGCATAGATTTACAGACTAGAATACTCAGAATTCCTGTGCGGGTAGAACAACAAAATATACCACATACCTACTTTTGACTCAGTATTATGCTCTAAGTGACAAACAACCTGAAGAACTTTTCAATATCATCTAGCTGAAAACTATCACATTTTCTTGTTCTTTAATATTTTCATTGTAATAATTAGTGATATGCCCAGTGATACTGTGCAGTTTTATAGGATTTATTTTTTACACAGAGCACAGTGCATATACATTATGCTGTCCTTTGAATAAAATCATTACTGAACATGAGATTTAAATAATAATAAAAATAGGTTAAATGGAAAAGTTAAAACCAGTCATTTAATATACAAGATCTTATAATTTACTCAGAATATGGCTTTAAAAGTCTAAAGATGATAATGCAGAATTTGAAAGAGGATTTCAAAGTAATGCTTGATGCAGAATGCAAAACAGTGGTCTGAATTCTGACTTGATAAATGGATGCTATGCTCAGAAAAGCAGAAGCAACATAGGTATAAACTGGGTCAGCTTCATAGAAAGTAGTCCAAAGGAGCAAACTAAATATGAGCTGTCAGTGCAATACTATTAGTACTATTCCCAGAACCATTGCTGCCATAACCATCCTTATTTATGTCAGAGCCTTTCAGAGAGGCTCCCTATTTCACTTATATTGGTTTGCTCATACCTAGACAAGAAAGTGAGGTAGGTTTTAATCAAGTCCCAGTATGAATGCACTACCCTGTTTGGTTATATTTAGAGTTGGATCTCTCTTGCTCTTAATGAGCTAAACTGAAAAACAGAATCTGAGCTCCCTCAAGTTATGAAAATTAGATTCTGCTTCTTACTGCAGAGAGCCTAAGGCATAAGCATCTCCCTGAGAAAAGAGGGGTTTATTACAAAAGTCTCCTAAACAGGCATGTTCAGACTAGCGCTGTTCAGTCATCCGCAGTTTGTTTATGGAAGATTGTCCAAACAGTCAGAAGCAACAGAAAAGTTATATTTATGTTCTCTCAAATATAATCCATGTCATGTGTCTAGATTTACAGTCCTAAAACTGTTGTTTTGATGCTTTTGCTGCAGCACACAGCAAACATAAACACAGATACTGTGGTGATGAGTATAAATGAAATTATACAATTAAATAATTATGTAGAAGAAATAATTATATAGAATTTATTTATTTCCTTGAAAGTCACTGTAAACACTGATGGTTCTAAGGCTTTTCAGTTGTTATAGAAAATACTGGAGCAGACTTGTGTGCAAGCATGCATATAATGCAACAGAGACTCCATAAAATAATGTCACACAAAACAAGAACATGTAGGTTTTTCAATGTCAAAATAATGTTAACAAGATTACGGTATTTGCTGCTGTATAATGGGGAAAAAGAAGGCCATTCCTTTACAAGGCACCTTGTTAAGGCTAGTGTAAGGACTCCTTACTAATGGTACCATGCCAAGCACATGAATCCACTATTACTCTGACGGTTACTTAAGGCTAGTAAAAGTGGAAACGTCTTACATGTTCAAACAAATTACTGTATTTCTTTCAACACAAACTCTAATGCAAGGTGACCCTCAGAAAAAAAGCTTGCCAGCCCAGTCATGACAAAAATTTCCTTGTGGGAGAATTTCAGCTTCTTTTGGCAGTCCATTACCAGCCCCCTGCAAGGCCAGTTCTGAAATTTCTTTCGTGCAGCTCTAGCCTTAGGCAACAACTGCAGTTTGACCAAGGACAGGGCTAGGAATCAATATTCCTAAGAAACTAATTTTCACATAAGTCTTTACTTAACTGTAAAAGATGTCTTCAAAGTATCATTTTATTATTTCTCTGTCTCACAACTGTAACAAAAGCCGTAACACCAAATCCTACACCTCAGTTAAGTGTCACAAAAGACCAGATAGACTTTGTCCATACTGAAAACTGTCCAAAAGAATATTTTTTTTGGAACTCACAGTTCCCTTTGGCAGTCCCTTTCCAGACTTAGTCTTCCTGAAGTTCTGGACTAATTATTTTCCTCAACAACCTAATATTTACTGAGTATCCTAAGACTAGCCTGGACCATAGGAGAGGAAACCCTCACCATTCAGACAAATGCTTAGACAAATATGATGCAATTCTCCAGTTGTAGCATCAGCTCTTACTTAACAGTAGAAGGTACATTGCGCTACAACTGCATCTCATACACGCACATGAGATGCACATACATGCACACTACAACTACATCTCTGATTTCTCTTTGTCTCTAAACCTCCTCTGCCTCTTCTGACGCTAACCTAAATGCTTGGCTGATACATAAACCAAAAACAGTACTCCATGCAAAGATTCAGTGTTCTTCCAAGGAGAATATTAGAGTCTACCCATGGGTTTCTTTGTCAGCTGCTGTCCAGATGGAATCAAACTCAGCTGTGGACTTTCAGTCAAAAATAACTTTAACCCAAAGCCTGAAATGAACCTTAGAAAAAAAATGCCAGTGAAGATGAAAAATTCCTAAGGAAACAATTATTTTTGCACCACTTACTTTCTTTTTCAACTCTAGTGATTGAGAGAAAAAGCCTAGAGCTACAGCTTGAGTGGTGCAGAAGAAGGGCTCTCAAAAAAAAAAATCACCCTGTGGGCTAGATTTTCCCCTGAAGTAAATCCTTTTCTGGGTAAAATGAAGAAGGGAAGTCCCTAAACTTATATTATGTTTGGGATTATACTTAGGAATAAAATTGCAGTTAGTAAAAAGAGAAACTGTAGGATAGCTGTGTTTAGGACAGTGAAAAATCCTCTAAGAAAAGGAACTTCTGATACTTGAATTTTCTTCTCAGGAATGTGGAGCCTTTGGTAGGAGCAGGAACCAGGGCAAGGGCAGTCTGCTTATCACTTGGTATTCCTAGGGATCATGAAAAAATATCCACAGAAATCTTGTTGAAGGGTAGCTTCAAAGGGACTGCTACAAGAAAGATATAGGCTGCAGACAGAATTGTCCCCTGGAAAACTTTTTCATCTGGGCTGTGACATTGGTTCTTGGGGTGCAGCTTAGCCAAGACAAAGTTGGTCAAGATCAAAGGTTTGGAAAGGGAGAAAACCACAAAGTGCAGCTGTGCCCAAGGAAGGGGTAGGCTGCAAAAAGGATTGTCCTATGGGAATCTATTCACCTGGACTCTGGCTCAATCGGTTGCAACAGAATCCAGGCAAGACCTAACCTTATGGTTGTGGTTACAAAAAAGAAAAAGCCTTGTGCTGTGGTTGGAGTGATGCAGCAGGGATGCCAAAGGGAGGTGTGGACCAGCAAAAATGTTGTTCCAGAGCATTTTTTAATATGGGTTGTCTTTGAAAAAGCCTCAGATGGTGCTAGGATTAGGGGTAGGGAGGAGACAAACCTTAAAAATAAACCATCCAAATTAAGATGAATCCTATGCCAAGACCGATGCCATGACCCAGATGAACAACTTCTCTAAAGAGAATGTTTTGTGCAGCATACATCCCTCATTGGCAGTGTCTCTGTAGACCCACTGTAAGTGCAGCCGAAGGCTTGGTTTCTTTTCTGGCTTGAACCTTAACCCTACCTTAGGTTTTGGCCCCACCTCCACATCAAGTTCTAAGGGGACAATTCCTTCTGAAACCTACACCTTTTCAGGAAGCCCCTTTGTAACCCCACCCCAGTTCCAGCTGTAGGTTTTCTCTCTTTCCTGACCCTACCCCTCTTCCTTGGCTGAGGCCTTCTCCTTTGCTGAACCTTAGCTCAATGCCCAATACCACAGCAGGAATGAGCAAGCCTTGAGGGAACAAGTCTTTTGACAGCCTTGTTTTGTCAGCCTCTTTGCAGCCTCTGTCTAAGCACTGTTGTAGGCTTTGTCTCTTTCCCAACCAATACTCTAACTCTTAATATGGTTCCTGGCCTTAGCTGAGCCTTTGTTCAAGACCCAGTGCCCTGGCCCAGATGAAAAAGTTCTCAGGGGACAATTCTTTTTACAGCTTTGCCCTCCCTTTTTCGGCCTGTTTGCACTCCCAGTCCGACAGGAGCTCTTTCCCCTAACACTAAGGGAATCGTAATCCAAATCCTAACCTAGAAACATGTTGTGCTTTATATCCCTATTCCCAGACAAGACCAAGCTGACAAAATTTTCAGGGAATTTACTAATTCTTTTACCACCCACCCCTCCCCTCCACCCCCTTTGTTTTAGCTTTCCCTTTGTAACCCTGTTTCAGTTACCAGAGCTCTAGCTTTTCTCTCTTTCTTAGATCTAAACCCTAACCATTGACCCTGATGTGCTATCAGCCTTCTCACAAGTTAAAACCTTACCATGTTCTGACCTTTTTGCCACTGTTTCCACTCCCATTTGACTATTTCCATATGAGAATTGCTGCATCATCTAATCCTTCTTGGTTTGTTGGAGCTTTTCCAGAGCCTTCAAGGCTGTATCTCTGGGATTTCCCTTTCTCTCTTTCGTTATTCTTATGGACAAAGACACTGTCACACTTCATGGGTGCTAATATTTGAGGACCATTCCATCCATCCAGTCTCAGCTCTTACTTTTAATTATAGGATCTTTTTCTTGACCAGGAAACTTTGAGTTTTCTTTTTGTCTCAACTCTGACCATAATTCAGAATAGAGGAAGTTTATAGGCAAGGAAATTCAACCCTTGCCCAGATAGAATTTTCTCAGTACAGAGATCTTTCTACAGGTCACACTTTTCTTTGTCAGCCCCTTTCCACCTAGAACTCTGTATTTTGTTTTTCTTTTTTTTTTATGTGGACCAAGTTGTTAATCTACCCTACCAGCTAGCCAGTGTGTGTGCTCTGTCCCAGTGTGCAGTGTCTTTAAGTGTGAATTTTACATGTGTTCATAATTTCTTTTTCCAGCTCTGTTGCAGACCACCCTACAGTATTATCTTCAGGTGTTTTTTCTTTCTTTGAAGCTGTTACTTCCATTTTAAATGTTACTTCTGTTATACTATGACAGCATTGTGTGTCATTAAAAAACTTGACTGATAAAGGAACATTTGAGGGAGAACAATGGGTTTCTGCCTAGGTTTGGTATGTTTGCCCTTAAGGCAAAACTGTCTTTGAATTCCACAATGGGCTTCACCCTATAGAAAAAGACAATCATACCTGTGTGAGTTTTGGGAATCCTCAACAACTCCAGCCAGGAGGTACTTAAAACAGTCAGTTGTGAGGCCAACATGCTGCAGTACTCAGTTATAAGGACCATCCTTGAGTTAAGTGATGCTGCTTTTTAAAGAATATTAACACTACTTGCTGCCTTTATATATGGATAGAGCAATACGCAAAATATTTTTCCTTACAATAAGGAAACAGTTCTTGCTAGTTTTGTTATCTGTTTATGAGTAGTTTCCTATTGCTAAATTATTGGTTAATGCCACTTTTCATTTAACTCTCAGCAAGTTACATGGATATCCATAGAAAAGTCCAGACCTGTAGGGCTGTCACTACAGAATCGAATTAAGTATCCAGAATTTGAATCTATGATATTTTCAATTTGACTTAAGAGAATGAGTTTTTGATGGAGTAAATAAGCACACAAATATTTTTTCCCTTCTGAATTCCATAGAAATAATGACAAACAAATCAGTTTTCTCTGTTTAGGAACCTCGTTGATAGTGTTTGAATTTTATTTTTATTCTTTAGCTGCATAATGAACTAGACTATCGTATTTTATTTAAATGGCTTGACTATTTTCAAGCTTAGGAGAGAGAATTATGGGTTGGGATGTGGCTGTTGGCCGTGTTAGATGATATATTTGAAGAAACTTTCCTTTTAATCACTAGATACAGATGGTGGCAGGAATAAAATTCTGTTAAGAGTTTACTGAAGGAAGAGTCCTGTTTTATCTATGTTTTCTTTTGCTCAAAATTCTTAAAAGAATATAGCTAGTTAAAATAAAGAATTTTTCACCTTTCCGTGCCCCCTTCCCTGTCTCTTCCCTATCTCTTCAGATTCCTTCAAAATACAATCTTCCTGACTGAAAGTGCAGTAGTTTGCTGCCACAGTAATAAGGAAGTCAGCATTTCAGCAACTGTGAGGTGACTTAGTAATTAGTTGTCATTTAACCCATGCCTAAGCTTGCATAACTTGTTCATATACCTGCATATTTTCACACGTTATTCCTCCCAGGTGGTGTAAGCTTCCTGACAGAGGTGATTGTTTTGGGCAAGCAGGTGTTTTTTTCTGAATTATGTAGGTCCTTGCAAGGGCTATACACTGTGCAATTTCTAAACTATGATGAGGCAGAATTGATTTTTCCTTATTGACAGGTACAGGAAAATATGGAAAACTAGCAGAAAGTTAGTTCAAGGAATACAAGAGAAGCCTGGATTTTTGGCATTGGAAACTGGGAACGTTGTGTATCTTTCTGCTATATTAGATCTTGAAACCTTCTTATCTAAGGATTCTCAAGTGAAAATAAAATATAACATAAAACACATACATCTATGTCCTTTATTGTCTCAAAGGTTATTTATAAGCTGAATTGAGCACTTGAGAAACAAGTAGGACAATCTGAAGCTTTCATCGAGAGAATATTTGCTGTGATACTTTTAATATTAGTTGTGATTTCATTGGAAAATAGATATAACTCAAAGAAAACTTGCTGTGTATTGAATCATTGCTCAGGGAAGCAAACTACAACTGTATGTTGTTTCCCGTTATAAAATGTTTCAAGATTTTAATGAAAGTTCCATTTCATCATGGCACATTCATTCACTTCATATCAAAGATTTACACTATGAATTTCATGCAGTACCTGGAGATGAAAACTTAGGCTGCTTTTTATTAGCAGTTGTTTCACTCAGGAAAGCTTGATTCTTTATTTTAACTTATTAGAGAGTATTAGTGAAATGCTTTTTACACACATTACTATTGTAATTTTAAGTAAAGTGGCAAAAGCGGAATTAGCCTTCTCTATATTTGATTTTGATCCTCAACTTTTTGCAAAGATCAGTGCAACTTTATACATTTCAATTACTTATATTCTGTCACTTCTGGTAATGCAAAATTATTAGTTATCAAAATTGGTGTAAATTCTTAATTTCTATCAAAATATGGAGAATTGTCACTGCACTGTGTTCATATAGCAATATATACCATGCTATTAATTTTTCATGACGTGAAATATTAATTAGATCATATTTGTAGAATTACAGTCCATATAAATGATGACTCCAATTCTTAAGTGATTTCAGATAATAGATTACAGAATATTCTGAGTTGGAAGGGAACCATTAGAATCATCAAAGTCTAATTCCTGTCTCTGCTGCAGAATCATCCCCAGGCATCACACCATGAGCCTGAGAGTATCGTCCAAATGCTTCTTGAACTCTATCAGGCTTGGTGTTGTGACCACTTCCCTGGGGAGCCTGTTCCAGTACCCAATCACCCTCTGGGTGAAAAACCTTTTTCTAATATCCAGCCTAAACCTCCCCTGACACAACTTCATGCCATTCCCTTGTGTCCTGTCACTGGTCACCACCAAGAAGAGATAAGTACCTGTCCCTCCTTTTCCCCTCATGAGGAAGTTGTAACTGCAATGAGGTCTCCCCTCAGTCTCCTCTTCTCCAGGATGAACAGGCCAAGTGTTTCCTAATGGTGTTAAGTTCTGCACATAAATCTCCTAGGTTGTTACCTCTCCTCAAATATGAAAGAATGGCCACTGCTGTCCTGTCAACCCCAACAATGGGTCTTTACAGTTTTCTGTTTCCGCAGCAACATACCTTATTAAATCTGTAATTTAATTTCAAATGCTCTTGCTTTTCTATGAACTCCTTCAAATTCATAGGGATCTCTTTTAGTGATCCTGGGAGATGAGTATGTGCTATCAAAATGCCATGCCTTCTTCCATAATGTGCTGCATTTGGGAATACAAACCTGAATTTTACAAATCAGTTTTGCAACCATATCACGTTGCCAACCTCTGTGTCATTCACTTTTAGATTTCACCCTTGGGACTTCTCTATCATTAATCTTACCTAGACCTCTCCACCAGACTGAGTATTTCTGTATCTGTTTTTAATTGGATTCCCCCAGGTGTATTAGGATGATTTTCTTTTCTTTTTGGAAGAAGCAGCTCATTTTGCAGCTTTTGCACAGATTTCTAGTCTTTCCAGGTCTCTTTGTGTCATCTCATTTAACTCATTGCTTTTCACAGCTTCATTAAAGAGTGTTTTCAAATTACTGTTCTGTTCACTGTAGCTACCCAGTCATCCCCAGAGAGCTAACTGGAACCAGCACTAACTGATCTCCAAAGCCAATCAGTAGGCTGTTAACTTTCACTCCTATTTGGGATTTGTTAACCACATGATAATCACTTTTACTACCCCATTTGGATGATTCCTCAAAGCAATTTTTTCCCCATATTATTTCTCATTTCCAGGTATAAATGAAGTCATTCCATACCTGTCTGCTGAAATTGGCAGCATTCCTCTTAGTCCGTCTTCCAAAATGGGCTGTGGGTGGTATAGAGCACATTTCAGTTTCATCACTGAGAATTTTACATGTGCCTTGGCCTCCATTCCTTGTTTCCATCTAGGTATTGGAACATAAATTTATTATCTTCATTATCAGTCTATGACTGCAAGGGATGATGAAATTGCTGGATTTTGCAGTAGAAAAATGTCTTCTATGTCCAAAATATCCATTATATATTTCTAGTTATTCCTGGATGATTAAACTACAAATGGGGAGGAAATAATCTGATTTGCATAATAATCTGAATGAGTGATTGTTTATTTTTGCATATCTGTGAATGGTAATATTTATTTATTTATTATTAAAAAATAAGTTTTTCCTGACATTTAAGTGAGACAAAGCTTGAATTCCAAGTGACTTTTGTGCTCTTCAGCTGTAACACTTGCAATATAAAGAACTTATTAAAAGACAGAAAAATGTGGAAGATTTGTTTGATTGAATAATTCAAATCTTTTATCTGATTAATATTAATTGCGCATGAAATTTTAAATGGCTACATAGAAAGGGGTGAATAAAATCAAGTGAGATTTGAACTAATAAAAGGCATCTGTCCTGTAAAGTCAAATTTTATTTAATCTGTTAGTGAACCAGCCTTTTAATGATTGTATTCTGCAGCTTTGGAGTTACTAATTTTATCCAAAAGCCATATAGGCTGGTTTTCATCTGTAAGTGCTTCAAATTTGAAACACATCACTTGGATCTAGCATTCTCTATTTTAATTCCCGCACTGGAATGAAAAGCCACAAAATGTCTCATTGTGCTATATTATAATGTGAAAATTATATCAGATGCTATAAACAATTATATTTTTTTTTTGTTTCCTTATCATCTTCAAAGTCATGGTTTAGGTTCTGATCTGCTGCAAGGTTGTGTGATGCCTTGTTGTAAAGCAATAGTGATTATAGTGAAAATGGGTTGCAATTACATTGAACTAGACTGTCCATACTCATTTTTGGTTATTATCTGCATGTGGAGTGTTTTCATTATCTGCATGCTGGAAATACCCTGAATCGAATAAGCATCTTCTGCTGTTTAATTTGTGCCTATGTATGTGTATATTTATAGAATGGCAGAATAGCACGTGGTCAAACGTGAAATTCACCTCACAGAAACAATGTACTGTCAGAAACATCAGTTTCTACAAAACCTTTTAATTGCCAAGAAACCATCAAAACATTCATAGCAACCACTGTCAGGATGGCTGACCAAGTGAAAAAGTCTGCTGTGAGCTCTGTTACTATGTATATATATAAAAGACATGCAGGAGTTCCTAGTTAAGCTTCATTTCTTATTAATTCCAGACCTTAGGTATGTTGCTTATAGCCAAACAGGTCTTTGATTGCTGCATCAGCCTCATTCAGCAGCTGCACAAAGCCAATAAAAGGACACTGAAAATGAGTAGCTGATAATTCCCAAGGAGAGAGGAATTCTCAATTAGGATATGTTATGGAAATATGAAAGGAATAGGAAGATAATCAAGGGTGTGTAATAGACAGAAGCAGAGTGAGACCTTGGATGAAGTAAAAGATGGGTAGCTATATGGTGTTGCTGTAGGATTGAGACGTGTTCCCCTTAAGCACGGTACAAGTGTACTCTTCTCACCTGTGTGGTACCATACCTGAGAATACTCCTCCAGTTCATACCTTGTGTGGAGGAGCAAACTAATCTGCTTTTGATGAGAGGTGGCTTATGAACGGTTAAGAATCTGTCTTTTGGGGACTGAATTTCCTAAAATTCCTCCTATAACCTGCTACCTGCTGCAAATAACCTTACATAGGTCTCTCAACTCTGTAAGATATGGAGTGCCTCACAATTTTTGCCAGGTATGTCAGGCTTTTTTTTTTTTTATGAGGTTACTGGAAAATAGCGGATATATTAATGATTTATATTTTCTCATCTCTGAGTTGAATGTGTGAAATACTAATGCATTAACTATACTTATGGATGCTATAAAGAAGATTAATTAACTTGTAATGACCACTGATGAGCTGTTTTTCCTTAATGCTTCATTTTTTATAAGAAGATTTAAGTACCTAGCACTTTTTATTCCATGGAGAAAACACAAGGACTTTACTCCCTTCTTCTGTTATTTAATATGGGCATGAAAGAAGGCTGATGGCATCTCGTGCTGCAATAGACTGAGTATTGCCAGCAGGTCAAGGGAGGTGATCCTTCCGCTCTGCTCAGCACTGGTGGGGCTACATCTGTAGTACTGTGTCCAGTTCTGGGCTTCCCCCACCAGAAAAGAGAAAGGGCATACTGGAGAGTCTCCTGATGGGCTACAAAGATGATTATGGGACCATATAGGACCTCTCCTATGAGGAAAGCCTGAGAGAGTGGGGACTGTTTAGTCTGAAGAAGGAATGCTCAAGGGGATCCTGTCAATGTATAGAACTATCTGATGGGAGGGTGCAAAGAGGATAGAGTCAGGCTGTTATCAGTGGTGCCCAGTGAAGGACCAAAAGCAATGGGCGCAATCTGAAACACGGGATGCTCCCTCTGAACATCAGCAAACACTTTTTGCCACTGTGAGGATGACCAAATGCTGGCAAAGGTTGCCCAGAAAGACTGTGGAGTTTCCATTATAGAGATGGATGCACAGAACCCATCTGAACATGATATTGGGCAACCACCTTTAGGTGGCCCTGCTTGAACAGGGGGTTTTGACAAGTTGACCTCTGGAGGTCCCTTCTAACCTCAGCTACTCTGTGATCCTGTGGTTAAGCTAGAGTGGTATGGGTGAGGATGGGATTTTGGGAGAGTTACAACAGACTTCTACCCAGAGATGATAAACAAATGCTGAAATTACTCTAATGGGACATGGTATATGACTTTTGCACCTCTGAAAAAGAAATCCACAAATACTTCAAAAATGAAAAGTTTGGTGTGGCAAGAAATAAGGAATTTCCAGTATGTGTAAAAAGTCTTACAGATCCTACTAATTTAATGACTATTATCACAAGTATTCATTTATCCTGTGTCTTCTCATTAATTTAAACTCTTCCGGTTACTTCCTTCTGTTCCACAAACCAATGAATGAAACGTGAAAAATCCCAACAAGAGGTTACTGAATTTATATAAAAAATAGAATTGATCAACCACTGTTTACAGCCGATAGAAGTAGCACTCTTCTATGGAGACTTGCCTCTTGATTCTCTTCCTTAGCAAATCCTGCCCAGAACATCATAGTCAGTAGCCAGACTAAACCAGTTCATATCAGAATACCTTTGTCATTGTTCGTGTGCTGAAAGCTTTAAGAAGCTAAAAGGATGCCCAAGTATAGAGGTGGCTCACAATAAGGAAGCACAGAATGGCCAAAACAAAGGACCTGCTGGCTGGAGTCCTGTTCCTGCTATCCAGTAGCATATGACACTACAGGAGAGACTCAACTGTCTACTACTCCTTGCTAATCTGCCCTGAGAAACTTGAAAAGGCATAGAATTTGATAAAGGTTACTAAGACACATAGAGCTGATTCTAACTGAAGGGTGCTACCTATTGTATTTAAGTACCTAGACCTTTCAATTCAGACAGAAGGAACATACTCCTGGAGACTTCAGGTTTGTAAGGGTAAAGATGCAGGTTCTGACAACCTGAATTCCATTTCAGGCTCATTTTATGGCTTCCTATTATCTACTCATCTCTGAGGACCTACCAGTGGGAAACAGAAAATACTGTGCAGGAGAATTGCAGTGTAATGTACACCACCAGAATCTGTGCTCATGTAAAAGTCCTAATGCTTCAAAAGTCCTAAAAAGATATAAACCCCCAAGTCAAAAAAGGAGAAAATCAGTCATGGAAGAGGTGCATGATAGCATCACATTAACTCAGAATAAATACATACCATACTTACTAGAGGATCATTTCTCTTGGAGAGAAAATGTCAGACAAAAAGTTTATTTTACGGAGAAAAAAGGAAGATAGAAACATCTTTAGCAATCTGTGTTTGTGATTTGTGGTTTGCTGGAGGTAAAACCCAATGTTTACAAGGAAAGACACATGATGTGACAATTCTATGATAAAAAAATGGAATAAAGAGAAACTGAACAAACAATACATTTTGATTTTTTTAAAAACCTAAATCTCAGGCTCTATTTCTCTGTCATCAGGGCTAATAATTTTGCTGGTCCTTGCTGAACAAAGGTTCATTGCTCACTTATGGAATCATTGAGCAAACCTAAAGAGAGCAGATATAGAAGGGAGATTTTTTTGCCTTTGCCTCTGCACTCTCCATCTTCAAACAGGGAAGTGTGTAAAGCTGGAAAAGAAACCTAATATTTTTTAACTTCCCAACATGAAAGTGTTACAGGACTTCCAGGCACTAGTTTGGAAACAGGACCTCAGAGAAGGACCATCAGTGGCTTATCCCAGCTGAGGAGCTGATGTGCTGCATTGCCGTTTTCAAAGTTTGGTGAACAACTTAGAGAACCAAAGATACTGAAAATTGACAACACTACTGCTTGCTTGTTTACCCTCTAGTAAACTTTGCAATAATTACAAATTCTGGAAAAGTGTTAGAGAAAGAAACCATCAGCTTGCAGAAGCAAGCTGTTGAAAGGGGGACTGAGAAGCCAACATGTGCTGGCTACAGTTGCAGAATATATCTAAGTCTTAATAAAGAGGCAATGGGCCATCAGAAAAAAAGATCTTCTTATGTATTACTTAACATGTCATGTAAGAATGTGGCAATATTCAGTTGTGTAATATTCATGCTTAGGAAGAGACTGTGATAAACAACTGAACATTACAGTCCTGAGGAAGAAAAAAATCACGCAGCTTCAGCTGAACCATAGATTTAAATATCTATGCATAAAAGCAATGGATGCAAGAGTTGTGTGTGTATACAGAGCTCCCTGTGATAAAGATTTTTAAAAATTGAGGTATACCTTTTATATATTTTAATGAGAGAAAAAATAAAGCAAATAAGTGGAACATCATTTTTAGAAATGGTGCCTGAACACAGTAGAGAGCAATTTGATGATTTCTGCGACAAAAACTGTGGATCAAAAAATGTTCAAAAAACATGCATGGTTAAGAACTTTACTAGCCCTATATGATTTCAGAGAAATAAATCCCTAATCAAAGGCTGAATCTCTTGTGGAGCTTGTGAATCCAGCTTACTAGGGAGATTTATGAGAGGAGAACCTTTATCTCTGTAAAGATATCTCCAATTGAATTTCAATGTGAGCACTAAAGTAAAACAGCATCAGTTTGGAACAAGAGTATTAAGCTAAAGGAAGGCAAGAAATAAGACAAAGATAGAATAACAGAGAAAATAACCCTCATAGGCTAACATGCTGGAAAGACCATCAAAAAATTCAGGAAGAAAAAGCACACAGAAGAGGGAGGGAAACAAATCCAAGTAAAATCCCAAATTGCAGGTAGCCTAAGGATAAGAAATTCTCTATGTATCCTAAATGAAAATATGGAGCTATATATTGCACAGAAACACATGTCTAGCAAATCTATATGTTCTCAGGGCACAGACTTTGCTGCCAGCAATTCCACTGACAGTTTGCTGATCAGTTAGATTCTTGCTGGAGAGTTCATAAAGCTCAGCCGAGGTGGTAAGTGGTTATGTTAGCTTAGAAAAATGTGATGGAATGGTGTTGATACTTTTAAAGCATTGCTCTCTAGACAAATAGACATATTGATAAGAATCTCATATAATAATTTAAAAAAATTACTAAACTTTGGGAAAACCTTCTTACACAATTTTCCTTACTACAGAAATTTTTTTCAAAAATTTGGTTGTCAGCTACCTTAAGCTTTTATTTTAGACATAAAAATAAAACTAATTAACAATAAAATATTTTATGTTCATTTTGATTTCTATGGGAAAAGTGCTTGGGATCCTACAACACATATTAATACAGCTTTTGGAGTTCTACTCTTCTCTGGTATATTTTCTACAGTTGATGATGACTACTATTTAGAGTCAAGTCTCCTCAACTGAAGACTCATAATGTATTTATCTCTTCACTCCTAGCAAAGAAGTACTCTTAAAGCGTCTGGTTAAATTCCCTGTATAGTTAAGGCAGTGGAGCAGATGGTCTATAGATCTCTCTGAAGAGAGATCTTCATGATCATAGGTTAGGCATGAAGGTAAGCTGGACAATAACTTCTGAAGGCCTTCAGAAACACCCACTCCTTTCCATTCAATGATTATTATGCTCAAGCACTTAAACAGCATCACTAGGCACCTAAAACTGAGGTTGAAATGACAGACTTGAATTTGCTTGATTAGACTGCAGGCTAGTTCTCTAGTTTAATGAAAATAGATAGATAAATGTAGGAAAAGTAGTTTTCATGTGTAATACCTGAAGCAAAATCACCTCTGGAAGCTCATCCAGTGGAGCCACTGGACAATCTCTATGGGAAATAGATTGACTTTCAAGTTGGATCTATAATTTCTTTTTTCACACAAAAAGTCTATGATGTAGGTTAAAGTTCATGGGAAGCCAGGCTTCCTCACTGCTGGAGCCTGTGAAAGTACACACTTGTTTGTCATAAGGTTGATCCACAGAGTAGTTGACACTAACAATTGAGTATGGCAGAATTACACATCAGTAATGGGAAAGTGCCTATTCTGTGGAGCAACTTGAGGTGCTATGTTTGTCACTAGAACTAACTGATGAAACACGTGATACACTTGAAATGTCTGATATAATTAAAAAAGCTAAAACTCTGTATTTTACAAACTAATACATTTAATTTTACTGGAAATGTTGAAAGCTAATAACTTCTTCCAAGGCTACAGGATTGCAATCTGAGATCGTGAACACAGAAGTAATGTTATCTAACTTTGAAAATTGTTGGACTGAAACATTATTTCTCTTGAAGCCATCAAATCTCCACTTAGAGACAGCGAGGGAAGATGAATTCACCTTTTCCCCAGTGTTTAGATTGTTACAAATGTAAGACTTTTTCCAGTTTGAATGCGACTTAATTTTTCTGTTAGATTTGAGACACCTTTAGTAATCATTGTTATTCAGTAACACACGTACAGCCTGAACCAGTCATCTTCCGTCTGAACAGGGGCTGCATCCACCCTCTACTGCAGTAGTTGACTCAGACAGTGGGAATCCTAAGCCCTGTTCATGGCTTCTATGTCCACAAAACAGTCTCTCCTATATATATGGCGCTTCACACATATTTTAGTGTAATGTATCCTGCCTGAATGGACTCAGTTTACTGAGCAATTTACCAAGTGTGATGGTGTTTCATCATCATTATTTAGCATTCCACTTATTTTTGTATCTATAGATATGATTTTATCAGCGGGAGTTTTATGTTATTTCCATACCACTGAAAAAGATACTGATTAGTGTCAGCTATATTGTCAGATTACACAGAATTTCCATAGAAAGTAGACATTGGCTGGTATATTTAAAGGTCTTTTGCACTGGATTATATTGATATATTGGAATTAATAATCCTTCATAGATTGTGCTGGTTTTGATGAGAATTTTGCAGAGAGGCTTCTCAGATTCAGGAATGTGTAATGAAAACTAAAAATAACAGAATTCCTTTCCAGAATATTGAGAAACACACCTCTTAGGAATTTGGAGAGTCTAAGTTCAGATTTCTCTCTCTTTTTTTTTTTTAATTCATTTTAAGAATTGGATTTCAACCCAGATTATCCATATCCCAAATGAAATCTCTTATTACACCGTAGTCATTCTTAAAAGGGTCTTGATAACTGCTTTTTATTTTATATATAGAGCTAAATAATCACTGAGTGAGAGGAACAATGTCCTCTCTGGTGCAAAGCTTTAATTTTGTAACAGTTTTTACCACAAAATGCTGATGCTTTTGCATTGCATTGCATATGTCAGAGACAGGAAAATCTTCTCTACTCTGTTTCTGAAGAAGCACTAGGCGATGATATCTACTGACTCTTGGAGGTTTATCAGTTGGATGATTAGTTCATTGCTCATACAGATGGCTAATTTTTAAATTGGAATGTTATATGTCAATACTTAATTATTCAATTATACTTCTGCAGTTATCTTTATCATCCAACCTGTAATTTCAACCAAAAGGGAATCTTATTTGTTTGACAAGACCTATTTTCATTCTAGCCACACCAAGTGACATTAAATGTACTCTTATAATTTAATTCTCTCTTATCTGCATCTTGTTCCAACCTTTTCAAAACAGCAAAGGCAAGGGGCGTGATTAAGAAATGATGAATTACTTTATTACATCAAATGGGAAACATGATGCAATAGAGGGTGAAATTGCTTATAAAAGAATGTAGTGTAATGAAAGAGACATGACTCATTCACGATCTCAACTACATTTTCAAACACAAACGATAAAATAAAACCAAAAAACCCATCACAAGCAAGAAAAATATCCTGTTCATTTTTGGGAAAGAAATTTGATGTTCAGAAAGCAATAGTACAGGACATGTAACAAAGAGCATAAAAAGACCTCTCATCTCCAGTTTTCATATTGGACTGATTAGAAGATTATCTTTCTTTGCCTTTTTTGTTAAGTGGAGATAAAGCATAAAGCAATACCTCAGTGACCCTTGGTTCTCAACATGCCCTCAATTTTATTATGCTGTGATATGTAATAGTTTTTTGCTGATATATTTCTGTAGAGTTCACATAAATGGGTTGCTCAGATGAATTAACTGCTTTAAATCAGTTAGTAATTTAGCCTGAAATAGATTGTTCCAGTTACAGAGTTATCAAACATCAGAATACTCCAGCCACATTGCCTGACATCCTGCCATCTGACTTTTTTAAATAGTCCAACTATTAATGCTCATCCTGCCTTTCTGAAGCAGTGCCTTGTGTAAAGTCTCTACACAATCAAAGAATCAAAGTGAAAAAGTTTGTCATTTTTTATAACTATCTCACATTTTCCTGCAATAGTCTGAAATCATCAACTTGCATCACACCAAGAGATGGACAGGAAAATTTTGTTTTGTTTCTTTTAGCTAAAGGAGACCAACTTCTACACAACATAAATTTTCTACAAAACCACGGGTTTATGTTGATGATTTTAAAAAAAGTCCATTAGGA
This sequence comes from Manacus vitellinus, assembly GCF_001715985.3. Taxonomy (NCBI): domain Eukaryota; kingdom Metazoa; phylum Chordata; class Aves; order Passeriformes; family Pipridae; genus Manacus; species Manacus vitellinus. The sequence continues at coordinate 28,643,868 of NW_021940604.1, forward strand.
ATACTTAAACACTCCTTTTTGCCAAATTTGAAATACTAGCTTCAATTCAGCATTTATCTAGATCTCCTCCTGTCAGTGAAATTTCATAACATCTGTCCATTAGGTGCTTGGAGTCCTGCCTCCAGGCTTTCTGGTAATCTATGTTCCCCAGATGGATCATAACTCCCATGATTCCATGTAGTAGCCTTTTGACTGAATATGTGAAGTATGAGTGTCAGTACATTGTGAAAGATGAAGTCCTGACACTGAGCACTGCTTATGAAGTAGATTATGAGCTGCTGATGGTACAGCTCCTGTGAGACCATGTGGGATGACAGATAATCCAATTTAATGTCAAACTGACTTATAACACAATATTTAGCTATTTTTGAATCAGAGTTTTTCTGAACTTTTTGATGAGAAAAAACCCTCAATATTTTGACATTCATTTGGAACGGGAAGTTGCTTTTTCAAAGGATTAGAAATTCAAACTTTTGCTTATATTATTTTTGCAGTATAATGTGATACTGCAAAGGCTACAGAACCCTACTGAAAAGGCAATCTGACTCACAGACTACCTTAGATCATCTTATTCCTTTCTTCTCTATCATCCCACGGAATGTTTTTTTAATATTGTCTTCCTCCTACTACTTAAGGGATGAATTTTGCAATCTTTATAAAAAACATCTTTGGTCAGTGATAGTAACACAACCACATTTGAAACACTGTAAGGGAAACTATCGTAGGTGGAGAATATAAATTTTTTATATTTCAATTTTTTTCCTCTAAAGATAAGATGGTCTGAACTTAATTCAAAACCACTACATCCCTTTTGCTTCCTAACTAGTAACTCTTAGTGGGAAATTGGGCTTCTGTGGTCATTCCCAATTTAAATGATAAATGAGCTACTATTCACAGAAAAAAATTAGTACAGCTTGATCACAGAGAAAGGGTCCAAAGAAGTCTAAAGAGCCTTGCTGCAGGATAATGACTGTCAAATAGAGATAACTCTGGGTGTCAACAAATAACATTAACAATTCCTATTTAATGAATAGTAACTTGAACTACAGTGTGACACTGCAGGGATTAAAAAGCTCAACACTTGCACGATCTACAGCTCTTGTTTTTGGAGTTTGACTGCAATTTGCAGTTTTGACTGCTGGATCAGTTCATAAGTTAAAGGGACAAAGTTTTCTGACAACAGTAGCTTTATATGGTTTGATATAAGAAAGGAAAAAACATTCCTTTAAAATGAACCTGCCATTGTGGCTTCACTCAAAAATTTCAGGCATTAAGTAAAAGAAATTTTATTTTCATATGGAAATTGGAGCATTTGGTTTTTTTCTAATGTTACTTTTTTAAAAAAAGGAATTAATTAATTCCATCATCTAGCATATGTAAAGCTTTATAGTTCCCAGGAGTATTATATATTTTTAGATATTTCTATACAGATTCTACACACAAAATGCTTGGTTGTCAGCTGCTCTTGGCTTCCCCCACAAAAAAGAAAATATAAACTGTGGCCAATTTTAGCTACATTTGACAGACAGATAAAGATATGAAAGGTATATGTTATAGTTGTCATGAAATAGAAAGATAAAAAGAAAGTGAACCAGAGTATTTCTTCAGTAAAGGAAAGGGCAAAGCCACAGATGAAATTTATTAAAGGCACCAAAAGATCTACATGGAAGAAATAGGTAGGAATGGACTGCAGGAAAAGCTTTTCTCAAAATTCATGTTTTCAGTACACATTGGCTCATCCAAGGACAGGCCGTAGACCCACGGGAAACCTGTTACAGCTTCAGGTTTGTCCTGACATCAGAAGACATGGAAAAATTTTATTCAGGCTTCTGGGACAACACTTAGAAATTTTCTGTATGAAGTCGTCCCAGTTAGTTTCACAATTCTCCAAGGCCAAGAAGTGTAGTGTGTCCTGGTCAGTGTCTGGGTATTATGGGGGGCAGGAAGAAGGGAAGGAGCAGGGGGTCTGCATGGCAAAAGCACCACTCTGCAAGAGGTCCCCATGGTTACGAGCAACTTTCTCATGCCTATCACTTTAAAGGGCTGATTAAATCTGAGACATTTCACACCAGCTGCCTGAGAGGATGACAGTTGCTCAGCAGCTTCTCTGTCTCAGGCACCAAGAGTTGAGTTTCCAATGATGCTCATTGTAAAAGCATCAACGTAAAAGTGAAAAGCTTTCAAAGTGTTTTATCCCATCTATATTATCTATTATCTTTGCACACTACACATCTCTATGGCTGTGGATATAAATCAAACACTGCGGATGAAAATAGAGTTGAAATGAAAAAACAAACCCAAAAAACACCAACACCAACAAGCAAAAGCAAACTCCACCAAAAAAAAAAAAAAAAAGCTCTGCTGCATGCAGATATCCTTGGGCAGTGGGAGCCCATATCCTCATTTTCAAAAAAAGAAACCAACATATGAATTCCCACATATTGCATTTTTCCACCAGTCTTGGGTCTGTGTCTTCCCACATAGAAAGCAAGTTGAGTTAGGCTTCCCTCGCTGGTATTTTATGTAAAGCATTTGGGACTCCATCTAGTAAGAAGCTCACTTTAGTGTGGGTTGAGCACATTCATGATCTCAGTGAATCAGGTCTTTGGTTCTTATTCTACCTTTTAGTCTGGGAAAGTGCAAGAGGAAAATTGTTTAATAATCTGTTCTTCTAGGTCTGTTAAAATGGGAGTCTTGAAAGTTGAAGTTATCAAGAAATAGAATCTGAATTTTTATTAAATTTGCACCTATCCTCACATTTTTCACCTGTGTAACTATACTGGGATTTTGTCACACAGTACCACCTTTTTTTTTTTTCTTTTTGTTCTATTCCCACTTCAGGTTTACATTAAGGAGTCAGTAGAGCTCAGACTGGACAGATCATATTTTGCTTTTCTTCTGATTTCTGAGTTTTCTATAAGAGGTGAGAAATTCTGACACATGAAGAGACTTTATACTTGCTTAACAGTATAAAAATTACTGGCACATAGTCAGACATTATCTGCCCTCTCAAGTACATAATACTCTGAGATATATAATGCAGCCTTATGAATGATTTTTGTGTCTAATACTCTGTTACATGCCAATACTTTGACGAGATATGCCAAGTCCTGCACCTGAGGAGGAATAACCCCATGCTCCAGTATACTTTGGAGGCAAATCAGCTGGAAATCAGGTCTGCAGGGAAGGGATGGGGATCCTGGTGCACAACAGTTTGAACATGAGACAGCAATGTGCCCTTGTGGCAAGGAAGGCCAACAGCCCCTACACTGCCAGCAGGATGAGGGAGGCAAGTCTTCCCATCTGCTTAGCACCAGTGAAACACATCTGGAAAGCTGTGTCCAGGTGTGCCTCCCCAATAAAAGGGACAGATGGGAGAGAGTGCAGCAAAAGGCAGCAAAGAAGATTAAGAGATTGAAGCATCTTTCCAATGGAAGGAGGCTGAGGGTGGGGGTTGTTCAGCCTGAGGAAGGGAAGGCTCAGGGTCAATGTTTGTAAATACCTGATGGGACAGTGTAAGAAGGCAAAGCCAGACTCTTCTCAGTGGTGCTCAGTGACAGAAGCAGAGGTGATGGGCACAAACTGAAGCACAGGAAGTTCTATTTAAATGTAGGAAAAATCTTTTTTACTGGACCTATGAGTGTGACCGGCAATCAAAGCATACCAGTCTTTTATCCAGACCTTGTGACTATGCAGATAGAGCGTAAAGGAACTATTAATTATTACAAGGGTTTCTTAGAGAAAGATCTCAGTTGTGTAACCAGGAGTACTGGTATGGCAGGAAAGGAGTAAGACATTCTTGAAAAAAAATCTGTGATAGAAAGCAATTATTTTTCCAAGCATAATCAGTGGACATGAACACTACTCAGCATAATTGCTTGTGTACCTAATAGTGAGTGCTCTTGCATGTTGTATATTCTTTGTATCTCTTTCATTTAGCTGTGTTGGAACATGCTCTCAGGAAGTGTTTTCACCAGAATTTAAACTGCCCATAGTAGGGGTGTCAAGGTCCCATCTTCTGCCTCCAGTCATGTAGTTCCCACATTCGCCTCTGGTACCACTGCTGCTTGGGAAGCTGTAAGAGTTGGGGAGATAACAGGCTGGGGAATAAGAGGTGCTGCAACTCCTTGGTTTAAACCAACTGCAACTGCACTTGGATATGATGCCCTAACCCTTTAAAGTCATGTTCAGTTGTATGTCAGTCTGAACAATAAAATTTGACACCAATAATGACTGAGCAGGCAGGAAAGTTGACATGTGATGTGAAGCCAGTCACATTCCTTCTTATAACCTGTCATTGCATGCTAGTATGAGGAATGAACCAAATCTTGGTTTCCTTCAGCTGCCTCCGACCTCTCCCTGCCTTTCTGTCAAGGCTTTTTCAGTCCACAGTACTCTCACAGCACTTGTATTCTTCATAGCTAAACCAAGCTTGCTTATATATAAAAATGAACTGTAGTGCAATGCAATATACAATTTTATTGCTATTTTCTAAAATAAATTACTCACAAATATGGAGGGTTTTTTGCACTGTTTGATTAGTATGAATCAGGAAATGTTAACTCTCAAAGAAGTAAGAGGTGAGCCACGTTTTTGTTTTGTATCTTCTGTATCTTCATAAAACGAAATCCCACTTTCTCTAGAGCAGACTGAACTTGAATTTTACTGAAGGGTTCTTGGTTTTTGTAGAATTTATGCTCTGAGATTCCTGTTGCAGAAGCAGTCCAATATAAACAAAGGTTTTATTACTGTGAAGAGAGAGGCTATAATCTCTCATGTCTCTTGTTATCTACTCAGAGTTAAATTGTTACAGTCCCTGCTCCACAGTGAGGAAAATTAGTTATCTCTTGCTGGTGACAGTTTTCCTCATAAGAACAGATTCAAGATTTCCTATGGATTTGTTTCTTTGTTTTGACATCTAATAAGGGGTGAATTTCATTGCAGTGGAAACACAAATGGAAGACGTCTCCTCTACTTGGCTTGTCCTCATCCTGATCTCTGAGCATGTCAGAAGTGAGCATCTTTGAACTTTTGTCTTTTTTTAAGTTTGGTAGAAATTGGTCTCTGTGTTCAAATACTTTGAAGGATAGATACATAGATGAACACAAAGAAACAAGATCACATAAGCCTCTTCCTCTGAAAATGAAGCTGAGAAATGGATGAATCTTGATGCAAAGGAAAAGCCCACTTTTAGATACTGATCCTTAAGACTGGAATAATCCTAATGGCAATGTGGTGATTATTATGAAAGCACTGAGAGGAAGGAACTGACTATCTAAAGAGGAGAAATCTGAGGGCTAGTCCATGGTGCAAAGCATGCTGTGAGAGAAAGGCAAATGATAAGTGGATGATAGTATAATTTCCTTCATTCTTTGGTAGACTTTCACAAAAAGACTAAACATAGTGAGAGAGATTCTTTTGAGACTGGATCTCTCCCACTCTTTCTTTCTTATAAAGAAAGTGAAAATGACACTTTCTCCATTTAGTCTTCTCAAATCACTTCAGATTACCTATATATCTGTGTGTGTGTGGCTTTTGGGGTAAGTGATACCTGCCCACACACACGGATATATGCATATGCACAGTCAGACTTACATGCAGGCGTGAGGTATGTTTTTCTATGCCAAATATTGTCACTGACAGATTGCCATTAAAGACTGACAAAGCAAAATGATGATGAACAGCAGCAAGGAATATGCTGACTCATTCTCTTTTAAGCTAAAGTGTTTGATGTTTTGCAGATTTTCAGTTTGTATTTTTATTGATTTTTTTCATTACTAATAATGCTGAATTCAACACAGTTTTCAGGTATATATTTAATAAGATATCCTTGTGATATTCTCACTATAGTGTCAGGCATAGTATGGAACTAAAGAACCTTATTTTTTAAAACATGTTCAATCATGTGAAATTAGCACCTAAGAACCAAATTTGATTTGTTGTTCATGATCGGAGGAAGCTGAAGATGAACTCTTATCCCTAATAAATTCATCTCAAATTGCCTTCATCTGGATTCTGTTTAAGTTTTCTTAAAAAAAGGTCTCCAGACCTGTAAGTCCTGGGAGAGAAAAGTCAAATTTTAAATCTTCATAATGTAATAGTTTAATATAAAAGAGAAAGATACACCTAACTTTTTCCATACAATGTTACCAGACATTGTTCTTCATATAGAATCATCAGTACTACTGGGAGACTGCTTTCTGTTTTCTTTTGTTCTTTTTTCCTCAGACAACAAGGTCATTACTCCCTGGTATCTAATTCAGTCTCTCTTATTTCCAATTCTGACCCAGAAACTACATTTTATTACCAGATTATTAGTATGATTTTGGTCTCTTTTAATTGCAGTAAATTTTGCAAAAAGAACCAATTCAAGAAAAGGAGCAGATGGAATTTTTTTGACATTCCATGCTGGTTTGGTGATACCTGGATGTTTCTAAAAATTAATTGTTTTTATTGAAGTTGTAATGAAATTGTAGGATAGACCTAATGAGCCATTCTTGACAGATAGCCATCTACTGGAAATTTGCCAGAGCTTTTACCAGTTTATTTTTCTGATGGACTCCAGCTTTGCCTTCACTTTGGAGCACAAAAACAGTAGTAGTAAAAAAGTAGTCCAAAACAATGGACTACTGGAAGCTGAGGATCTATTCCCGCTTCCAGAAAATTGTGAACTTTCTTTTCTACGAGGGAAAAAAGGAATAATTTAAAATACATCTAAATCCCTTTTTTTTTTTGGTTATGCTCTGTTAAGTGTATTTAGTCCTTCTTAGACTGACATTAGCTTGTGCCTTTAAACTCAGTAGTTCCTCTGTCTGACATACAGTGAATAAATACAAAGTAAATATTTATATAGAAAGAACGGATTGCATACATAAACTTCTGTTTTGTCTTGTCAAAGTCAGAGTGTAATGAGGGACAGCTGCTCCCTAAAGAACAGGGAGTTGAGGGGGACACCAACCCAGGCAATGTCTTCACTGATGGATCTATCTGACAGGGTCTGAGAATGGTGGGACAGGGCTGGGTGCTGGTTACAAGGTCCATCCAGATGTGGCAAGTAGTGGGCCAGGTCCAGGATCTAGAAAGGATGTCAGATTAGGAATAGAAGGAGGCAGGGCCAGAATCAGGACAGCTGACACAGCTATTACACACAGCTGAGGGTCTAACTCAGAAAGAAGTTACCTACATCATGGGAGCTGGGCTCATCCAGCATGCTGGGACAGACACAGGATACTTGTATTCCTGCCATATTGCTGGGTCAGGTGCTGATGACTCCAGGCTGAGCAGAAATGGAACTCCTGGGCCTGTGGGCAGAGAATAAACCTGCCCTTGATCTATGTTAGGAGACTGTAAAGCCTACTGGGATCAGATCTGTAGAGCTGGTGCCCAGAACCTGATATCCAAACTGTTGATGTATGAGGGGATTTCACATCAGACAAGGAGTAGTTTCTATGTGTGAACTGCTCATGCTTTAGTAGCTAGAGCACAGGTTCTGCACTTGTGGAGCTCATCTCCCATTTTAATATCACTTGAAAGATGTCCTGTTTCTGTGTTTTGAGTCTACTTTGCTTTGTGAACTGAAGTATGGTAAGTGGGTACAATCTGGAGATTTGCTTAAAAAATACACTCTTGATTTAAACTAAAATGCTAAAGCAGACCACTCAAATCCTTCTTCAGCTTTATCCTACAGAGTTTTATCTCTGCCAATTTCCTCACGAAGGAGAACCGATAAGGTTTGAGCATTTTCTCCAGCTTCTCTTATCTCCACATTACCTCTCATTCAAACTTCAGAAATACCATAGAAAAGCACCCAGAAAACACTAATGCAATCTCTGAGACCTCTGGTGCTGCTCAGACAATGTTAGGCTGAAAAGTAATTCCCTTTGGTATAAATATGTCCATCAGACAAACCAATTTGGAAACAGAGGGAAGCGGAAGTGCTTAACAATGATGAAATCAGGCAAAGTCAGGAGAGACACAAATGATGTCTATTCTTTGCTAAAGGTCAGAAAGGCTGCCACCTTTGAACCTTTTAGCTCAGACTTCAAGCTTAAAAAAGAAAAGAGTCATGCACAATGGGCCTCTGAGGGTTTTAAATTCTGTGAGTCTCCTGAAGTTTATGTTGAACTTCAAAGGCTGAGGTAAGGCGTTATCCTGTTTACTTGGCATGTCTCTGCCAGACCTGCAATCTGACAGTGATCCATCTGGGTGGGTTGTTTTGCAGGCAGACTAACTAACTTATCTTTTCAATCTCTCTGTAATTTATCTGAGTCAGAATGAACTTCATGAGTTTGGCCCGGAAACAAGGCAAAGATTTGGGCCAGCTTTTTCTACTGCAGGCAGTGGCTCACCTTTCCTTATTTGCAACCTATGAATTTATTAATTATCCAAATATAAGCAGTGACCTTCTGTGACAGATGGTGAATCATGTCTTACTTCCAGTGCATAAATTAACATTTTAAAAGGCTTTTTAAAACACTGTTGACTTTAGCAAGTGAAACATAATAACAAGGATTTGCTGAAGTCTGATGCTGTAAGTTTGGATACATTGAAAATTCATTATCTGAGGAAAAATCTAGTATTATAGTGCCAGTAACAAGGACATTGCAAGCTGTCATTTGTTTTAGAATGATGTACAGTTTATGATGTTGAAACTGCCATCGCAGAGAAGTTACAATGGTTTGCCTTAAAGATTATTTATGAATCCTGACTCTAGAGGAAATAATTTCTCTCACACAGCTTGTTGGAAGTCAGTTCTCTTGGCATTTGTTTTCATCAGGAAGGGTATCTTCTAGCCTCAAAATTTTGATCTAGAACCTCCTAAATCCCACATCTTTGATTTAATAAAAAAATAAATTTTCCCATTAATTTGGACATAAAGGGGTTACTTACACTATCTTTCAGCCTATTTTTTTTCATGTCGTGTTTAAGCAATATTACCAAAATATGGTAACACTCAATGCCCTAGAAGAAATGTCGATAATTAGGGGGAGCTTAAGTTACATATCTAAGCATGACTGTGAAGTAGAGGATCCAGTAAACAAATGTAAATATAAATGTAAATGTAAATGTAAATGCCTTGCAGCATTTTCTCTCCCTCTGAAAGAAAGTTGCCTTTGCACAATAAGAACAATACACACAGACTGAACCCTAAGCAGCTATTCAAACCATAGGGCACAAGTGTTATATATAGCTACTACGGGGTTTTTGTGTCTTTTCTCCATTTATATCATATGTGGGATAGTGCTCATCATTGTCATCTCTCACACTGAAACAGCAGCCTGCTAAATTTGAACATCAGTGAGAACAGAGAACAACTAAATGCACATTCTTGCCCTTCCTTCGCTTCTTTTCCAGCTGCAGGTGGGAGGATCTTTTTCTTGGATACAGAGAAGTTGCTTGATGAGATTTGGATTCTTTTTCTTCAACTGAAACTGCTTCTTTGTATGAGACACTGAGATACTTTAGTGAAATGGTGATATGTGAAGACTGGAAGAAGCACAGAGGATGTTAAGTATTGTTATATTTAAATAAAGCAACTCAGAAAAAAAAATGTATTTGCATGAATGTAAAACTATTCAACCTCTCTCTTCATCCCACATCCAAAGTAAGAAAATTCAAATTCTAACAAAGAGCTAAGAGATCTCATTAAATTGCAGAGCAAGAAATCCCAGTAGAATTGGAGTACATTGTACATTGTGTATAAGATGTGGAGAACTCAAGAAATCCTCATAAATTCTTGCATTCCTTTTCCTCTGTAGAAGTGCACCCTTGCCAAGGTGTCAGCATGCTGAAGAGGAAAGGACAAGATCTGACCTAAGGCAAATCTGTACTGTCATTAGTAAACATGAAGTAATGACAGAATATGTACAGACTTTTGTGGATTACAGTGTAATTACACTAAGCAGATCTAAAAGTAATTAATTGGTAACTGCAGTGCTGTTTAGAAGACAAAAAAGCCATATATTCATCTCATAATCACACAGATACCACATGAAAATTAATTACCACATAATTATATGATCAGTATTTACCATGTTCAAACAGTATTTGTGCCCCTTTAATTTGAAGTGCCACTTTATTTTAAAATATTAAATTACTAAACCTCCTGTGACTGTGATTTAAATCTAGAGTAGTAATCTCTGTGTGTGGTAAAGCATGTAAGAAAAAAAGTCACTGAATGCTGAATGACCCAGTTCACTTTTTACATGCGCTAGGAAAAAAATTAATTCTGGCTGATGGAATTTCACAGTGTCCCTCTTTTGGATTATTTTTTCATGTGCTCTTTATAAAATTTCTGTTTTGACAGAGCTCTTTAAAATATTTCTGTTTTAACAGACCTAGAAGTTTAATCTAGCCTAGTTCAAGACAGCATTTTAGCACATTCTCAAACCCAGCTGATCTGGTTGAAGACAGGAGTTTTAGATCATACTTTAAGGTTAGGGCAGGATTCAGTGCTGTGTTGCACAGAAATAAGTCATGGCTCTGAGCTTATGTTCTTTCAGAGGTAGGGCAGTGATTTTCAGCAGTGTTAGCAAAATTTAATATGCTGCTCTAAAAAGGCAGTTCATGTTTTGACCAACCTTGGGTTACTCCTGCCAGAGGAACAAGAGAAACAGAAGAAAGGAGACAGAGATGGACAAGGAGCCAAGGGAGGAATCCTGAGGAAACCGGCTTGCTATTTCAGTTGTGACAAGAGGAATGGCAATGGCAGAGCACAGGGTTCAAAGCTTTTATGGGGATTGGAGCACCAAGCAGTGGCCTTCACCTTTCAGCCTGTCCTAGGTGGCAACAGCAAAGAAAGATGATTTTCTCAGGGGTCTGAAATAGTTATCATGGACAGTGAGCCATATCCAGCTCATTCTCCTCAGCAGTGTGCTGCCTGGGGCATCTGCCTGCTTTGGGTCTTGAGTGTGCTCTGTTTACTTGAAATGAGGGATATTTTTGCCTCACATTGGAACAGTACAGTTGCTTTGTACATGAGATCCTGGGTGGTAGCCTGTTACACTGTCTCAGCATTGGAAAGCAGAGATTGCTTTTGGGGTTGAGAGTTAAAATTAGGCTCTGTTATTTTCAGTTGTCATTGAAATCTAATTGCTGTGGGAATTTGTTTATGATAACAATATCTGGCCTACACTAATTTATCTGAGGCCATCAGCTATCACTGATATTTGCAAGTTGATAATATCCAATCTTTCATCGACACTTTGGGTCATAGGACAGAAAGACTTTGCCTGCCCTGTAGAAAACCTTGAAAGTTAATACAATAGCAGCACAGAGCAAATAATTGACTTGGATCAAATAAAAGCTAATGAACTTCAGTGGAAAAGCCTGTAACATATTATCTCTGAAACTTTATATGGCTACCTCCTGATCACTGACTGTTTTCATACCTAGTTACAAGCGGCATATTCCATCAGTGCTTGGCATTTATGAACACTTGCATAACGCTCCACACAGATGAAATTTTGATGATTGCACACAACGCAAGGCAGCAGAGAATGAGGAGGGTGCTTTTCCAGAATCCTGAAGCACAAATGCAAATGTTCATCACTGATTATTCCTTTAAGGCAACGTATCTTTGCTGACCTCTGTTCGAAATCTCCATCATCCAGAGATCCTGGAGGGCAAGTGTAAGATGTACAGAAAATACAAACCAAGATCTGTGTGATATGGCTGGCTATTCCTAAACCCTCTTGATATTTGGGAGCTGAAATTCCAGGTCTTGATCTGAAATCTTCTACTTTCAATAACTGCAAAATCAAAGGCTAGAGGACTGCCATTTTCCAGAGCCAACTAGAAGTAGCATAATCCCTGAAGCTCCACCTTAACATAGGTCACTGAATATTTAGCTGTTTTTAACTTGTACTTTTCTTTATTGTCTCTTTTTCTTGGACACGTTTTTTGAGCATTTTTTACAGTTTGATTGTAGATTATAGAAGTAGCTATTTGAATGGTATTACTCATCATCCTTTGATTAGTTTATGAAGACATCTATGCAAGTACATGGGTAGGTCCATCATTTTTGTGCTGACAGCATGAAAGGAGGTACAGTGCTGGGCAAAAAAGCTAAACTTTGTATGGATATTCAAGGTTTCATATTTTTTTAGAAAAGAAAGAATGAAAGACATCCCCCCCAAGCAATTTTGAATGTATAAATACAGAATGTATTTTACCCTTTATTTTTCAACTCAGAGTCTTGAAATCTCCACATTCAATGTTCTCCTGTCAAATGAGATTAATTTTTCATGGTTATAACTAACAAGCATGGTGGATCAAATCCTGATATAAAGCAATAATTTTGCTTAAGTTAGACCAAAATTAATTGATTTTGCTTACTGCTTGTGGTCACAAACTCTCCTAGCTCTCAGTGGGGGATTTGTTTAAATAAGGCTTGTTGTGTGTCCTCTCCGTTGCCTTTCACCATTTTAATCATTCTCTGCTCTGAAATTCTAAGTTACCAAGCCACTAATTTCTTCTGCCTTTCTACATTGACCAAAAGAATGTTATGTTTAAAAAAACAAAATGCCAATCATTAATCATCAACAGAATGAGAAAATGGCTTCAATTAGCTCTAACCATGAGCAGTGAGTGGGATAGAATGAGCTATTTAAAATTACATTGTGGTTTTTAAATATAAACACTTGTTTACTCAAAAAATACTTTTGCATTTATCAGAATGACAGTTTCTTTAAAAGTTCTTACACTTGGGAAATTATTTGTTTGCTTTGTTCTACTTATCACAAGCTGATCAAGGGTTAGAAGCTGTCCACAGTTTTGTTTTCTGAATGAAGTTTTAGAAGACCATATAAAATATTCAGTTAGGATAGTCATATTTGTCCTCTAGTTGTACTGATAGAAATCCAGAGAGATTGTTTATTGAGAAGTTACTGTAGATTTACAGCAGTACAAAGAGCAGAACTGAAAGTCAGATGGTGCTTCTGTATTTGTATGTCTAGGGGAAGGCATTTATCAAATGACGTGCAGTACGAACCAGAACATTCACATACTGATAATGAGCTAAAAGATGCGGAACTCTTGCTACTTTTAAGTATTTTGCTGTTTATCAGAGCTCAACTCGGTTGCTTATCTTTAATATTAGAATAATATTGAATAATTTTGAGGCATATATCCCATTTTCAAATTATCAGTTCAAATGTGTTGGGATTTAACTGCAGCCAGCAACCAAGTCCCACACAGCTGCTTACTCACTCACTCATAGTGGGATGGAGGAAAAAATCAGAAGAGTAAAAGCAAGAGAACTTGTGGGATGAGGTAAAACCTGTTTGACAGGGAAAGCAAAAGCTGCACATTCAAACAAATCACAATGGGGAATTCATTTGTCACTTTCCATGGGCAGGTAGCTGTTCAGACATCCCCAGGAAAGCAGGGCTCCATCACTTGTAACAGCTGCTTGGGAAGAAAAACTCCATCACTCTGGAGGTCTCCTACTTCTTCCTCCTTCCCCCAGCTTTATATGCTGTGCATGACTCCTTATGGTACCCTATGCTAGCTGCTACGAAAAAAGTTGACCCCATTCCAGCCAAAACAAGCAAAAAATGAAATTTGATTAAGCATATAGGTAGGGACAAGTTAGAAATGAAGACAGGTATATATTTTGGTATTCTTGGTTGATTAAATCCATACTTGTGAAAGTGAAACAATCTGATATAATCTATTATTCATGCATTAAAATGACCATACTATACGGAATTGATATAGGATGCTTGATGAAACCCTTATAAAAAGTGAACAACAGAAAGTGGTGTGCTTTTTCAAGATCTTATACAGGCTTTTGTTTTACAGTAACACACAACATTTTTCCATTGAAGTTTTTTTGCCTGTGTTCTCTAATACTTGCTAAGGCACCTACACAAACTGACAGGCTTTCCAGACAGAGCTAGACTTTAAGGGCAGCTACTGTTGCTGAGTATCTGAAACCAGGACATTTAGATAGTCCCATAATTCTTAATGTTAAGGCTAATATTAGGATTGAAAAACTTTGGTTACTGTCTCTTGGAATGAAAATCGAGGATTATGTTCCCAGTTTTGCTTGGTTACTATATTTTCTCATCTAGACTTTCTGAGCATAGGAACTGCAGGTCATAAAAATACCGTCTGCTGAGACAAAGTCTACATAATTTGCGAGAAGGTGGCACAGCTACTGCCAGTACTGATGCTTCTTAAAACTTTAAACAAAAGCACAGCAACAGAATTAAATCAGACGTGAAGGTAATATTAATACTAGGGAAAACTGTATATGCAGTGACACTCAGGATGACAGTGTCACCAAAGATTGTGCTCTCATCTGTAATAGAAGCTTCCCACAGTTATTAACCTAATAATCATATTAAGGGCTGTATCTGCAGAGCACTTTGATACTCAAAGCTTTGTCCTTGTGGGACATACTGCTCCACAGAAAGGAAATGTAAAACACTTTTATGGTGCAGCATAAGGACTCAGCATGAAACTGCACCTTTCATCTCCAAAACACTTAATAAACAAAACCAGATACTGTAAATATCACTACTTCTCTTTCTATAGATGAGGAGAATATAATTTAGTTTCACACTGTCATGAATCATTCTGAGCAATTTCAGGACTGCTCACTTTCAATTTCTTTGCTCTTGACAAAAATAAGATACTACTATTGCAGCCTCTCAAACATAATTATTTCAAGCTACAGATTATTTCAAGATACAGTCTGTTTACATCAGATAATTCATGTGTATACAAAAAACCTGTGAAGGTAGGACAGCACATGTATTATGTGGTATATAGCACATGTAAAACTGAGGGAGAATGAATTAGAGATGTAAATTATTTGTCCTTTATTGGAAGCTTAAAATCCCACACTCACAATGTTAATTATTTAATCTGGATGTTTAGTGTTATGGTTGTACAAACTGGTAATTTTAACTTCATATATATTTATTTGATTATAATTAAAAAGAATTAAAGATATGAGACATACAGGATTTAAAATCTAGTGCCAATAACATGATAACTGCCCTAATAAAAATGTACATATGACATCACAGAAAAACTGACTCCTATAGAAGAGTTTAATAGTTTGCTTTATTATTTACTGACACATATATGCAGGTTCTTTGACATCATTGTCTTTCCAGAACACGGTCAATGTGTCCTTCACTTCAATACAGTTCTTATGTTTTGGGTTTTTTTTCCAGATCAGTGGAAATTACACTAACACAAAATTCCTCTTGAAAACTTTGTTGACTTTACTTGCTTTATTCCAGGCCACTTCTATGGCATTATTTATTGACCTAAGGCTGGGTTGAAAGTGGGGATATTCCACCTTATCCAGACTTAATAAGATCAAACTCCTTTTTTATTTTTTAAAGAATTTTGGCTCATTTGAGAAGAATATTTACTGCAATAACATGATGACTTGTGTATTTTGAGTGGAAAGACATAGATAAAAAAGCCTGTCACACATGTTGAGCAAAGTTAAGTATTTTTCTAGGTAAGTGGAGTGCCTCATAAGCAAGAGAGGCTGAGGGTGATTTCATTCAGCACAGTTAGAATTCATGACAGGTTCACTTTAAAAAACCAGATCTCCATTGGCAGTTCTGTTTTATTCCGAGTCGCCAACCCCTTTTTACAAAGGCACAATTCCTGTCATGACTTGATGAGGAAAGAAAAAGTTTTAACAACATGACTGCTTGACATGGCTACAAACAATGGCATTTTTATTCTTTGAAAGGATTTTTCTTACATCTAGATCAAAACAAAGTGTATAAGGAGACGACAGTGTAGCATGATGAGGTCTTAAAGTTTTAGCAACATTAATGTTTGAGTCCCACGTTAGCAATCAGACTAAAATCAATTACTCAGATCACAGTGAGTTAAAATACACCAGACAAAGAAAAGAAAACTTTAAAGATTTTAGGAGTTCTAAGAAGGCTCATGGGTAACACCTGTACATCTATCTTCACATTCAAGCCATCCAGACTAATAATTCAAAAAGAAACTGCAAAAAGACAAAAAGAGGAAAATCACCTAAAAGCCATACTTTTAGATATATAATAACCTTGCATATTTCATCAATGAAGTTTTAGCCAAAGTAGTCTTGTGCATGTATATTAGAGAGCAAGAGTAAGCAAAAGAGCTAGGAAATGTGATTTACTATAACCAATGAAGAATTCTTGAATATTTAGATCTAAAGATTATAGTAAGTTTGTTTTTCCCTGACAGTCTAATATAGTTGCTCTCATTTGAGTAGAAAGCTTTAAAGGTAAACATATATGATAAAATTCCAATAATTTTTTGAACAATATTGCAAATATATGCTATATATATGCTAAATATAAAATATTCCATTAATATTTTATATAAAATATTCCATTAATACTGCAGCAGATGGTATAGCAAGTATAACAAGAAAGTCTGCAGTAGCCCTTCAGTCTAGATATATCATAGTAAAATACCTGGTAAAAATATAGGATTTACATATTAGCCTATGGTAGAACATAGAGGCTGACATGGCTGACCAGATCAGTAATCTCTCCACGGGACCCACTGACCTAAGTCAGTGGGGTCTAGAGCTGCAAGGTCCATGCAGACACTAAATAAATCTGTGCCATGTTTTGATAATTATCCTGCTTCCTGAGATACCTCCTGCAGAACCACTGCAAGAATGCTCCTGAGTGTAAGAAATATGGATGAATTCAGAAGTGGACATCAGTCTGGTGTTGTAGAGTACTCAGAATACATGCAAAGTAGACAGTGATTTTTATTTTGTTTTTATGGTGGAACTTGTCTGTAGTACAAGTTCTGCATTTACATGTGTAAGGTTCCGTATGACAGTTATAGCCCCAAGCTTGAGCTCCAAGTAGAATTTTAAAATATCAGTAAAAGGCTGCAGCCTGACATCCTGGCTTACAGTGTTAGACTATAAATATTTATACATACACTTTTGCAGATATATTTTCATACTTTTACAGGCAGTTGTTCCACCTGTACTTTAAGCCAACAATGTACAAGCCTGAAAGCTTAAGTTAAACAGAAAGCACCATGCTTGGAGCAATACAGTAAGCCTTGCACAGACCAATGTGAGGCCTAACGAAGATATTTGAATTCTGGATCACACCTTGCTTGCATTCAGCCAGCTCTGAGTACAAGCAGAACAAGGTCAGGGCTGTCTGCAAAAGATCTGGCAGATCCTGAAATGAGGTAAATTACAAGCTCCTCACTGAGAGCTTAAATAATGGCTCCTCAATAAATAATGCTCCTCAATTCTGAGAGCAAGGGTAAGGCCAAACTGCATTTGAGCAACAGTAGCCTTAAGCTAGTATTTTCACTTAATTGTGGAATGCTCCTATGTAGGCCTAATACTGCATCCTATGGTGTGAATACAGCATAGATATATTTGAGGGTGATTGTCATGGTTTAATCCCAGCTGCCAACTCAGCCCCACATAGCCACTCACTCACTTCCCTCTGGATGGGATGAAGGAGAGAATTGGAAGGGTAAAAGTGAGAATACTCACGAGTTGAGATAAAGACAGTTTAAGCAAAAGCTGTGTGCAAAAGCAAAGCAAAACAAGGAATTAATTCACCACTTCCCATTGACAGGCAGGTGTTCAGCCATCCCCAGGGAAGCAGGGCTCCATCACACATATCAGTGTCTTGGAAAGACAAAGGCCATCACTTAGAATGTCCTCCACCCTTCCTTCTTCCCTTGGATTTATGATACTGGATATTCCTGTGGTCAGTTCGGGTCACCTGTCCTGGCTGTGTCCCTTCCCAACTTCTTGTGCAGTCACAGCCTCCTCGCTGCTGGGGTGGGGTGAAACACCTTATTGCAAGCACTGCTCCGCAATAACAAAAACATCCCTGTGTTATCAACACTGTTTCCAATCCAAATCCAGAATATAGACCCATACTAGCTGCTATGAGGAAAATTAACTCCATTCCAGCCAAAGCCAGCACAGTGGTGAACACCCTATGGTTCAACAAGTATATTTTTTAGTTATTTTTCAGTTTTTTAGACATCTCTATTTTTTTTTAGGCGTGGAAAGTCTTTTGGGGCAGAAATATGGTATCAGTATATATCTGTCTTTGTGCACATGTGAAATGCATCTGTGTATTTCTACTTCTCAGTGCATATATTTGTTCTTATTCTTAGATGCTCCAGGAGAAAAATAGTGAATGCATTAGAATAACAGAGGGGAAGTTAGACACTGGAGGCAGAAGGTAGAATTTTTTTAAGAGTATCAGGTGAAAGTAAAGGTAACTTGCTGATCTAAATTCCAATAGTCTGTTGTTTGTTTTTCAGTGTTTGTCCTTGCATCATTCATCAAATATTCTCTTACAGCAGGCAGAAATCATGTGGGAAGAAATCCTGAAATCCTTATGGTCTAGCTAAAAAAACTGTGAGAGAAATCAATGATTCCTGAGTGGATTCAGACCAGCAAATCTTGTTTGTTATCTGTTGTTTTCCATGAATTCCATAGGATATCAGAATGCTACATGCAGATTTCAGGTATAATTAGGTCCTGCTGTGCAGAGAAGTGCAGCAGAGGGGGTTAGACTCTTTGATGCCGAAGGTCTCATCTC
This sequence comes from Manacus vitellinus, assembly GCF_001715985.3. Classification (NCBI taxonomy): domain Eukaryota; kingdom Metazoa; phylum Chordata; class Aves; order Passeriformes; family Pipridae; genus Manacus; species Manacus vitellinus. The sequence goes on from NW_021940604.1 coordinate 28,662,446, forward strand.
TTCACACCTCCCTCCTCTCCACACTGCATTAGTGTAAGGCAGTTGATGGAAGGGGAAGGGAGAGTCTCTGTGACTAACCTGCTGATTTGGTTGTTTTCTCCCAAAGCAAGTCAGATACCAAGGATTGAGTTCTCATTCCCTGAGTCTGAAGATTCAGACTGCTGTGCTACCGGGGCAGTACAACTACATTCTGCTAGTTATTCAGGGCTCATAATAAATTTACAGTCTCGCCCTTAAAAAATACTGGATTTTCTTTAGGTGAGAAAAATATTCTTGGAGAGAAGAGGGGCACGTTTCAAAGTCTTGTAAATAGCTTAGCTATGATAAACTCGGCGGAATTTGACTGCTCACATCAGTTCAGGATTTTGATAATGTTTTGGCAGAAATGAGCCTTGAGGTTCAACCACAGTGAGTTCATTGTTACTGTTATTTTCTCTCCGGGTTTCACAAAAGGGAAAAATGAAATGACTGTGGAATCTTGTTAGCTATCTGAAGATCATCTGTATTTTCTTAATGAATGCTGCACTCCTCTTGGAACCATGAAATATGCAAAACTGTATGCTGACTCTAAAACAAATTGTGTGGAATTTAAACTTTGCAAATACACTGAACCTTCCTTTATTTAACAGATTTTCCTGTGAAATCTACCAACGTGATATTAATCATTTAGCAGCTGCTACAAGAAAGAGCTCTTAGAAGGTTTGACTTAATGTCTTGCATTGTAATAATTACTTAGTGGCTACAGGCACTTGATTTTATGTAGTAAGGAATTCTGAATTTTAACTCATTGCTTTTTATGATGACTGTGTCCTTTAGTGTAAACCTTTCATTGCTTGTAAGCAGCCTATCTATACGATAGCTAAGAAACACAAGGATGGGGGAGGAAGAATTATATGTGCAGCATACCAGAAATCCTTTGAAATCCTTTGAGGAAATCGTCAAATAGTACCAAATGTTCATACAGAATAGTGGTAAAATATTCAGCTGAGTTTCAGAAATGAAGATGGGTATTTCATAAGTGTCCCAGAAGACCCATGGAATGTCAAAGCTTGTAAGTCATTAAGTATTAGGCTGCTTTGATTCTGAATTTGGAATTGATGTGGTTTAATTTTTGCATTATCATTAACACAATTATGCAATACACTGAGGTTTCACAGAACCTTTTAAAAACCAAGATGGCATGAAATGTGGTTTGGGGAGAAGAGAGAGTCTGTGCCAGAGAATCTTCACTGCTCTCATCAAAATAATTCACACTTTATTATATGAATATTGTGGGATCTGGGACAGGTTCACAGCTTCTCAGAGCAGAGGCATATCCAAACCACAACCTCACTCACCATTGACAGAGACAGACATGCACTACTCTCATACGTCTGCTTGGCCCTGGTTTCTATTAAAAGAAAGTTTGTACCACTGAGTGGAAAACCCATGATATACTTTCTCACATTTTCCAGTTTGTACTTGAGGGATCAGGGCTGAGAAAGGGGCCACAAAACATATCTAGACTGTGAGCTAAGCGGTCAGGGAGACAAAGAACTTGATAACTCCAATTGAATTCTTTGCTGTAGGTACCTAACACTTGCTTGACCTGGTCTACTCATTAATTGAAGAAGTAAGATAGAACAATTTGACTTTGTAATCTATAAATTGTTGGTTTTGTAAGAAACCACCAACTACAAATCATGTATGAGAAAGAAAAACTTATATAAAATAAGAATTCAAACATGAACTGTCAGGGACCATTAACTTTAGACATTGTTACTGCTCTGTGAACATTGCAGTTAGACATCTGCTTGACTTTGAAACATTAAATAGTCCCAAATTAAATGAATTAACTGCTTGCATATTCAACAGTGAGCTTAAAACCTTTACAAAACCACCACCACAGTGGTGAATATAGACAGCTACTTTTGACTATAACTTTTGCTTATATGATTAAGTGAAACTTCTCCTATTCATTTGTATTCCTTCACATGGGACCATATCTTGGAGAAAATGCCACATCTGCATCTACATAACTGGAAGATAAGGAGATTAGGGCATCCTATAATACCTCTGTGTAACAGGGCATTTAATTCTTGAAGAGACCTTACCATTGTACTTGATGATCCTCATATGGGTCCCTTCCAGTTCAGTATATTCTGTGATTCTGTGATTTGAGCCTGGAAAAGCAGAAGTCCGGGTGCAGAAGCTCCACAATAATGTTCCTATATTAAAGCATCACAGAGAATGAAAAAAGAAAGGAGCCAGGGGTTCCTTGCTTAACAGTTTGACACTGACAATCAACAACGCAGTAAGTAAAACTGTGGCTTGAAATAAGTGGAGTGTGCTTACCCTTACTGGCCTCTTGCTTTCACAGTCCCTTGACTTTGTGGAACCATGGAATGTTTCCTAGTCATTGTGTTAGAAGTTTATTGTAATGATAAATAGCAATTAGATGTATATAAGGATTTTTGGACTGAGATGGGTTTGGGTGACTCTCAAATTTTGTACTTTTCAAGAGACACCTGTATATATGCTTGCATAGTATAGAATCTGTTAAATATTGATTTGCATGATACACACATTCCACAAAGAAAGATCAGGCATTTTGGAAATGTGGGTGAAGAATTTGGATATGTTCAAATGAACTGTAACTTCTATTAATTACAACTACTGAACTGTCTGTTTGGGCTGTGTGAATAACTGATATTTTGGTTTAGCAGTCAAACTGAAAAATTCAAAGTTAGGAGGTGCATGTGAATATAACTGAAATAAGCTTATTTTGATGTTCTCACTAAAAAAAAAAACCAATACAAAGTTTGCGTTTGATGCCAAATGAGAGACTTATTTTTCTACTTGGGTCATATTTAACAAAACCAGATCAGTGGAAATGTCTGGTAAGAATTAAGTACCAGGTACTAGCTCAGCTCTGTGTGGATGTATTCTTTTTACTGAATAGAGTCATCTTCTGTTGTTTATGTTTTCATGCTTGATCTCTTCACTGTGATGAACTGGGGTGGGAGTGTATATGTGAGGAAGAAACTCATATTTGAGTGGTGAACTCTTTTGCTGCCTAGCAGTTCCTTCTCCTTTTCCTTCTCCTTCCTGATGTTGGGTCTTGATATTCTCTTTCCCAGAAGTATCTCACAGAACAAAAGAGTGTATGAAAATCAGATAGAAACCCCTCCCACACAGATCAAAACACACGCCATTTCAGAAAAGAACAAAATGGGGTTACTGAGGACAAAGAGACGTGCTATTGTCAGGGAATGGAGACATTAATTGATGGGGTGGGATGAGTGGGCAACAGGAGTCTGTGCATGACTTGTTTTTTAGTTAGCAGAAAGGTTATGTAAGAATATGAACTTTAGGAGTAGGATTCTACCTCACCTCTGTGCCCATCGTTTCCAGGCACAATATGTAACAGCACACCTGGATCTCAAACCTGGAAACTTGGAGGTGAAATCTCACCCTGGCTCTAAGTCAGAGCAGAGCCTGTCCAGTGCCCCTCCTGCTGCTGATTGTACTATCCACTCTGGCTGCTGCAGAGGAGGTGCCTTAGCACAGCTTTGGTAGGTGTGTATGCCTCTTTGGTGACTTCACCTGAAGAGAAAACTTCTGCATTAGACAGAAATTAATTTCTGCTGTTGGTCAACCCCTGGATTGTTCCAATACACAACTTTCCAATTAGCTGTGCTGGTGTTTTCAGAACTGGGAGCTACTTCACTCTTTGTCTCCCTGGAATTTCATGCCAGTTCTTAAAAGGAACACTTGCAAAGAAAAACTGAATATTTTGTGTGGCTTGACTCTCAGTACAGACTCCAATGTGCAGGAATTAATCTCTGTTAAGATCTGTTTAGAATTATCCACCATGTTTATAACACTGTAATATATGTAAGCTGAGGAACTGTGTCATGGGTTGTTGTTTAGATCATATGTTCACTTGTGATATATGCATTGTTAATCCAATATTATCAGGTGCTTGAATGTGGATAGGATTAGTTACAGGCTCTGTTTTTGCAAGCAGGAAGCAGCTACTTAGGTTGCATATGTGTGACCAGAAAATAATATCAAATAAGACCAAATAAGTTTGCTGTTTGAATTAGCCTCTCCTTTTCACTGTTTGGACCTTGCCATGGGTTTTCATGGTGTTGGTGCAGACCTGACGGTCTCTGCACGACCATACAAGGGAGCCCTATGAAGTGGAATTTTGTATCTCATAATAATTCCATATTTTTTTCTGCAGAGTTCAGAAATCCTGAGCCTTCAGTAAAGCTGATTCCAACATGCACCTTTTACTGAACCCACAAGCACACATGTAGCACAGTGAGGGAGAGATTAATTCCATACGCTAGCAAGGAGTTCATCTTGTGACGTTGGATGTCTATATCTCATCTCAAAGTCAATCAAAGCTGAAGGCACTCAAGCTTCTCCAAGATCAAATAAAGAGAAATCATAATGTCTTACAGGAAGGGAAAAGAAAATACTCCATATTAACCCTAATCCTGCTTGTTTCTAGAGTTAGTTATTCTTTCAAAAGAACCTTGGTGCTGTGTTTTGTAATATCTAATTTACAGTAACTTAAATATCTCTTGCCCTGCCAACAATCCATTTGTAAGTACTCTTACTAACAGTATAGAATTTTGAATGAAGTGGGACCATGAAAAATCTCTCTACTTTAAACTGAAATCTAGGAATTAAATCAGGCCAATTAAAAATTACTGATGGAATTCTTAAGTCTACCCTTACAGTTAAGATGATTTGGGTATTAAATTAGCTGTAATGCCTCTGCCCATAAAATATCAGGTGAAGTTCTACACATACCAATTAATTGTTATTTTTTTCTCAATTCATGATGCTGCAAAACCAGGCTATTTTTAGAACTACAATGTTTTATTCATAAATGCACCTTTAAAATAACAATAAATTTTGAATGCTGCTAAAGCAAAAATCATTCAAGTTGGAAGCAGCTATAATTGCTTCCCTTCAACCAAAAGAATTAGATAGAGATTATAGTATTATTTATTTTAATTTAGTCAGAATTATCCTTCCCACATACAGGCTTTCCACATTACCTTTATTTTAAGAAAAAATAAAAGTCAAGTGTCCAGCAGACAGCTTAGCTTTGCACACACTTTAGAGCACAGAGAATGAAATAGAAACCATCTTTGCAGGAAGAGGGCTTCATAATTTAAAAGTGAAGTACACAAAAATCAATTGCTATTGCCTCATATGTTTATTGCTTCATATGCCATACAAAGGATGGTGCCACTCAAACTTTTTAAATAGCTCTTCAAAATGGCCTTCTTCTGTATGACTTGCAGCTGTTTGCAGTTTTATAAGTCTGGAGGAAATGCACAAATTATGGATAGATTTGCTCTCATTCATCTTTGTATCTCAAAGATATTAAAAAAAATTGACAAGGAAGAACAAACTTGGATAGACTTGACTTTGCCTCACAGAAATGGTACAGCAAGACAGCTAGGTTTCCTTTTCATCACCGTTAATTTATCTGAATGTCAGTTCTGAAAACTTAGTGGTTATTGGCAAGAATTTAAACACAGAAACTGGATAATAACATCAGGTGATCTTTATCACTGATGATAGAGGAAAGACAGAAGTCAGTTCTCTAAAACTCAGTGCAGGTCCTGAAAGTGCTACTTAACTGGTTTCAGCCACCAGAAGGAGTGTATTTCAGTGAGCACACTGCCTTCCTGCAGCTATTTTCCTGCAGCTATTTTCCTATATCCAGTAATAGTAATCCTTGACTTTCAAATCCCATGCTGCATTTGTCTGTCTGAGACACAAAGGGAAACCCCAACCCCATTTTCTTTAGAATATGTGATACAGTGTCAAGGTGAAACACACCTAAATGCTTAATTTTGTAATATCTTCTCAGATTTCAGCCTTGTATTAAACTTTATAACAGCAGTTGTGGATTCTTCTAGTTTCCAAATAGCCCTCAGGTATAACTAGCCATTTCATGTCTACCTTTCAAAACTAACAAGCAGAAAGCTGTTTGCATCTTGATTCTACCCCTTGCTCCAGAAAATTAACATTCCCACAGAAAATCCTCCTCTCCAGTATACTCTGTTTTACTCACATCATAATGCCTTCCCTTCCCCTTACACTCATTAGTCCTCTCTGCACACTACAACAGTTCTTTGATCATTCAAGACTGAAAAGTCTGTGCAAATCAAAATGATGTTATTTCATGCTGGACTTTCTAAGGTAGGATATGCTTCATCTAATTTAACTTCCCAGGTTTTATATATTTAGACTTTCAGCCATTCACCTAAACTTCATTTCCATTTAGTGGAGAGAGACAGGCATCTTCAAGTATACACTGGTCCTATATATCTAAAACACATATCAGTCATTCCATGGAGATATTTGAAAGGAGAAAGCTTAGGTGACAAGACTTAGATGTTAAATTATATGCCCAGCCTTAAGACAACTAAAGTTAGGTGATATAAAGCAATTTTACTAAAAATCTAGTTGGTTCCTAATTGCTGATTCCAGCTGGGAGGCCACTGTTCAAATTTCGAAATTATTTCCTGCTTTTTATTTTTTCTTTTCTTCCAAGACAAATCAGTTTGTGTACGCATATTTTCAGCCAATCTTTTGCTGGCTGTTGAGATGAGAGGCAGTCAAATTCACATCAGTTAATATAATTGAGGATGTGTTAGAATAGTTAGTTTTTTACTGTGGAATAACATAAGAAAGTAGTAAAAATTTCAGAAAAAGTAATCTCTTCAGGGTTGCTTAGCGCTACCCAGATGTTTTACATTGCTTATGATTTAGATTTTTTTTTTAAGATCTTTGATTTCAGTAACAGTTAATGTTTAAATATCCCTAGAAATCTTGTGTGCAGAACAAATGCATGGAATATCATAACAGGCACTGGCCCTCTATTATTTATTCCTTGAAAATATATGGAAATAGATTAATAAAAATGCAAGAGTCCTATTTGGACAGCACAATACCAATCAGGAAAAGTATTCTTTTTGGTCTTTTTTATCTCTTGAAGTATTCCTTTCTTTAAATTAATTTCTTTTTTTTTTTTTTTCCTAGCTGAACTGAGAAGTTGAATATAGTAAATTTTGTGGATTTTGAATTGTAATTTCTAGGAAAGGTCTTAGTTGCTTTGCAATTCCCTGGAAGATGCTTCTCTGAACCTCTCTGGCTTCTATACCTTTCAATCATTTTCAGTCTCATCTTTTACTCAATAAAACCCAATTTCCCAGTGTTGCTTCCTTCTGCTTATAGTTCTTCCAGAAGAGCAATGAAATTCTGCTCCATTTCCTGCTTGGCTGCTATGACACTGAAATTTCTTTTTTTCCAGTCTGAACTGGTACTTTATTCTGTGCAAGTAGCAGGGGCTGGTGATGAACTGTGGTGCTGCAGGAAGAGGTGTCTACTCTCTAGCTACAGCGTGCATCATAACCTCACATATTTGAGGAAGGATGTGGTAAGTAGGAGTGTTCCCTTGCCACATGATGGGATGTTAGTAGACAGAATTCTATGTATGTTGCAGCCATTCAACCTTATTCCCACTTCTGCTACCTGAACACTTTTGAAAACTACCTAGGCTTTGAGTTTAGACTCATGAGCTTCCTCATCTTCATTTCCTGTTGCAAACTGACAAGTGATGGGTGACAATTCTGTTTCACTCCTCCCAACACACAGAGTTACTAAATTCATGTCCTCATCTTCTGGGTTGAATCAAGGCCAGAATATTGATCACCTCATAGGATAGATCCCTTGATGAATGTATATGATGCACAGCAGCCCAGTCCAGCACACCATATTATCAGCCAAATAACTTTAAAGAAAAATCATGATGTAGTTTTTCAGTTTTAACTGGTTTTGATTTTTGTCAGTAAAATCTGCTGAATTTAATAACATAAAAACAAATAATAATGCAATCAACTAAGGTGACCAGATTACATTAATTTCTGTCTGTGCTAGCTGTTAAATTTTCTGGAGCAGTCCATTGATTTCACACTGTGAAGCAATGCATATTTAACTGTCAAATCTTCACCACATCAAGTGATACAGAAACAACACAGGGAATGGGATTTTTAGGCTGGAAGGACAGTTCAGGTTGTGTTCCCCAGCATTTTTCTGATGCTGATAATTTTCGAGCCAAGATATCCTCAATAATGTTTTGGATAACAGAATAAAGAATAAACTTACTGAAATTTTAGATAATGCCAAGCTGGATGATTTGAAAGCACTTTGGAAGAATCAGAAAGATCAGAACACAAAGGTTCTTTATAAACTGAAAAAATAATTTAAAATCAAGAAGACAAAATTCATTAAACATAAGTGTATAATTCAACATTCAGGAAGGCAAAATCAAAGGTGTAGGTACAAAATGAGTAATAACTGAGTTGTCAAAATACTGCAGTGAAGGCCGTGAGAGTCATAGCAGATCACAAATGAAACATGAATCGCTGCTGAGATGTTATAATGAAAAAAGGTATCTCTCATTCTATAATATATTAGCAAGAATAGTGTATAAAGGAACAAATTACTTCCTCTGTTAGGGGCTGGTGAGAAACTGGAACTTGGGCAACACATTTAAAGAAGAATCTATTAAAAATGGAGAAAGATCACTTAAATAAAAGAAAAAGCCTTTGGGAAACAGTTATGTTTGTTTAATCTAGAAAACAGAACGGATGGGAAAATGACAGCAGGCTGTGGCTACTAAGATGTTAGTATAAGGATATTCTCCACAGTTATCAGAGGTAAGAGAAAAGTTACCTAGGAGCAAGGAAGATTCAAGGAAAATTCTCAGAGGAAAAACAGTTTTATTCCTCCTTTGGATTATGGGAAGCTCCTTCCTGGTAGTTTCTGGCATTCCATTGGCCAGAGATATTTTAGTTAGAATCAGTTTGCCTCCAGATACCACATTCAGTTCTTAAGTTTTCTCCCTGACAAAAATGCTTTTGATTCTATAACATAATCTCTGAAAACAGTCAGTTTTTAAGAACAATGTGTGTTTTATTCATTTACTGTGAAAGTGTTTAATTGTTTTAAAAGAGATGAATATAAATTGTCCTAACTTGAGAGACAATGCAAGTACAAACAGAAATACATGGAAGCTTATTTATTCCATTCATAATTTACTGTGGAATCTTGCCAAGGTGAATTACTTCCTTCCAAAATATTTAGTTAAAGGATGAAACAGATGGGGAGGGATTTTTTTCTTGCTATGTGTCTATTAAATTATAATTTATGCCCACCAGACTCATGTGCTTTGTCCAACAGGGAACTCATACAAGTGCAGATGCAGTTCTACTAATAGATTATATGCTTAATGAATAAGTAGGTGAGCATGAATTGAAAATCAACACAAAATAACTTAGAAAACAAAGACTAAAGCCAAAGAATATGCTGACATAATTTTAGAAAAAAAAATCACTGAAATTAGCTTTATATAATTTTGGAAGCAAAACAGATTTTTCTCCAGCAGACTCTTTTTTGAATCTCATGGATCGTGTGCTGTTGCTGAATAATCTAGTGTGTGATAACTGTACACAGTCCTAGCAGCTACTAGTTCCTCAGTAAATAAACCAGGCATTCACCAAAAGAGGCTGCTTGGCCACAATATCTTGATAAAGAATTCTGTTTGTAGATATTACCAGTGGGTTCAGAAGCAAACTCCTCCTGGAAACTGAACTTGGCAAAATACAAGAGAGGGACCAAATAGAGTATTTTCCTGGATGAATTCAATAGAAATTAAAAAGTAAGCAAGTTGAATTATGATAATCAGTCTTGCTTGCAGTTGCATGAGGGTTTAATGCTGTCTGGAGGTATAATCCTGTTGCAGTGAATAAGGTCCATTCAGGAAAAAAGGTAAGTGAACATATCCCTACAGTCAGCATCACCTCAAGTTTTATGACTAGTGTGGGAGTTGAGTGTTGCCACCCCAAGAATGAAATAGAAGGACCTTATCAGCATACTGAGGTTTCTGCCAGAAACAGGAAGAAAGATGGCATCTGAGGCAAAGACAAAAAGTACATTAGATTTCAAAACATATGCCTTTCATTCTCACTAAGCAAGATATCAGATGGTATCACCTTGCTGCTGTGAGGTTGATTCAGAAAAGCTTGGGATACTGGACATAAATTCAGCTCATCATAACCTGATTTTTTTATAAGAGCTGGTGTTCATCTAGCTAGCTCTAATCAAATCTCATATTTATATGGAGCCTGTGTTATTATGAAAATTTCTTTTACTGAGTTTTGACAATGCTTAACCCATTACAACTTTAGAGAAGAATGTTGTGCCAGTCAAGAGTTTTGGGTGGAAAATCTTATTTTTTTGTACTGTAGTCTAAATTAGAACATGAGGAAATAGTAATGGGGTCATAAATACACTAGCACTGCATTTTCTTGTCTGGTGACTTTTAGATCTACTACGTTTCACATTCCTCACTCAAAACCTCAAAAAAACCCAAACCAAAACAATGTATGGCAAATTATTATAATTCTATTTTTTGATTTTTATCTCAAAGGTATGACATTTTTGAAACATGTTTACTTAGCTAATGAATTAATTTCCTAACTTCCTTTAAAAAAGTGAAATGCAATATGTGTAAAATAGGTAAATTTGAAAGGACTCTGAACTTCCGTTCAGTTAGGTTTGCATGCAAGCATTCATTTGACTCATTAATATCCTTTCATGTATGGCCTCTGACCTGTCATGGTGTCTTTCTCACAGAATCACAGAACACGCTGAGCTGGAAGGGACCCACAAGGATCATCGAGTCCAACTCTTAGCCCTGCACGGGACCATCCCCAAGAGTCACACCATTTATCCGAGAGTATCATCCAAAAGCTTCTTGAGCTCTGTCAGGCTTGGTGCTGTGACCACTTCCCTGGGAAGCCCATTCCAGTACCCAACCACCCTCTGGCTGAAGAACCTTTTTCTAATATCTAACCTAGAACTTCTCCTATGTTTCTATAAACATATTCGGTCCTCATTAAATTATTCATTAAAAAATGTGTCCCCAGATTCAACGAATATCAGCAGATGCTTGTCAGAAGAGCACAATTTCTTCTGCTTGCTTTGTTATTTCTCTTGACTACCAGTTCTTGTTCTATACAGCTTGCATTTTGAAATATGAACAGAATCTTGCCTTCTATTTCAATTATATGGAAGCTATTCTTTTTGCCTGAATAGATATAATGACTGAACTGTTTAATCAAGAGCTATCAATTCTACAAATAACTGAAGAAGATTGAGTTCACTCTTACACAGTTGAACTCTGCAGGAGGACTTTCATAGTAATCAATAGAAGGAAGGTCATCAAATAGCACAAAATTTAGACATAAATTAGGTCCACATTTTATGTAATAGCAGCTGTAAAATTTTGTTTTCATTCAGGAGAAATTACCACTAAAAAAGAGGTAAATTCACATTAAATACACGAGGGTGAATTGTCAGAACACTACCAAACTGATCATGGATTGAACTGTAACAGAAAAAGATTTTTCCTAAATGAGTTTATGGGTCTCTCAGCATAACATGATTATTATCCAGAGAGAATATGACAATGCCTTTTGCAGGTTATGATGGGATGGGATACTGTTTTAGTTCATGAGAAAGACCTGGTTCAAGAATTTAAATAAGTACATAGTATCAAATGCTTTAATCTGTACGTACCTTTAAATGCATTTTACTGGCGAAATATGTCCATGACCATTCTCTGGGACTAGCCAGTGTCCACACTAGTCAAATCTATCCTGCAGAACAGAATAGTCACATATTAAGTGCCTCTCAGCATGAGAGGACTCCTGAAATGGGCTAGAGAGGTACTGGGGCTGCAGCAGCTGGCCTGAAGCATAAGTGGAAGCAGCGTTCACTCTAATAATATAGTTACCTTGATCACTCTAACAATGTAATATAGTACATCTGATTAGAAAGCCTGGGACATAATAGAAAAAGTGACTTTGTTTATCTGAGTCTTACTGCCTGAATCCACCTTTGAAGATTTGGCCCATGGTTTCAGCAAAGGTGTATTTAAGAGAGATTTGAGCATTCCTCAGTCACTTTAGGGGCAGGCGAGGAAATAATGTCTGTGAGGGCAAAGCTGTGGGAGTCCACAGACCCAAGCAAGGACGAGTCTTCTGACACTTATGAGAAGACTAAGGGGTCTGTATCTTTCACTCATCTGTGGCTCCAAGAGGCTAGTGCTAGCTTTGGAATTAGTTGACAGAAACATATCTATATTTTACAGAGAAATATGGTACCAAAAATGTACTAGTGATTCTACTCATAATGTCATGATGCTGACAGTAGTAGTGAGATAGCTCTCTCCACACACTGCTGCTTCTAAGGTGGGCAGTTGACTTGCATGTCCCTACAGCGTGTTGTTTAGCACTTCTGTGAGTCAGTGCAGGTATGATCAGGTAGGATTTCAATTAACTCACTCAAGAGACTTTGCCATAAACAATGCCTTTAGACAGTCTGCCACCTGCTGCAATATCTGAGGCTGACTGAAAGAGATGTCACTGGGATTGCCTGAAGAGTGCAAAAAGACTGTTGTGCACTGTCTAAGAAAGGGATTTTAGAAGTTGCCTGGTGAATGTGGTCCTGCCATTGGTCTTCAGGAATGAAAATCTCTGGCGCCTGTGGGTCAGTTTTGAGATGCTGTTATGGAAAGCTCAACATGGTACTTTTGTCTGAGGACATAAAAAAGATGAAACTGGGTTAAACTAGGAGTCTATTTAGCATGGTGGTCTGCCTACAAGAACTGAGACAAGTAGATGCCTAAACATGCAGTATCGTAGGCTGCTGAAGAATTTTTTTTAATGACTGTTTGGCTGAATGCTTATTTGTGAGCAACTTCTGTTTGAGTGAACAGCTGGGGAATGGTTGTTCTTTAGCAAAAACTCTTAGCCATTATTCTCATGTTTAAAACATTTTATCTGGACATTTGTGGAATACAGGTTTGTAGGTGAGACAAGAAGAGAAATATTGTGTGAGAAGAGTTTCATGCAATTCTTATAAAATCTAGACAATCTGAGGAAGGAGGAAGAGGTTTGAAATTGGGTTAAAAGTGAAGCGGCAGTGGTTTCAGCACAGAGCCTGCCTTTGTCTTTCATATTTCTCCTTGGAAGGTGAAAAGTTGCATTTGTGTTTCTCTAAGTGTGTGCAAGTGGCACATACTGCTGTATGCTGTAAGGAGATATGAATCAGAATTAGATATTTTAGATATTTCCTAAGGATATGAGGTTTAAGTGATTATTTCCTCTCCTTCTCTACTTGTCTCTACCTGAGTTTCCCTTTTTGTGCTCTCTTTCTCGCTTCCTATCTTATCATCATATGAGCTGATTTCACAGTGTTAGTAGCTGCAAAGATAATATGTTCTTATTATGTTCATAAAAATGAGGAACTAGATAGTTCAAGCAGACCTCTGAAGTCCACCTTGTGAAAGAAAATCTGGTTTATGAATACAATCCCCTAGAGACATGAGGGAATCCATAGCAGACAACTATTATGAGTGTCCTAATTGTGAGAAAAGCTTTAATCAGACATCATGCCTAATTACATGCTAGAGAATCCAACTACAAGACCTGAATTCATAAACTAGGCTTCATTGCTTCCTTTACTAGAAGGTCTTAAAAGAAATATATGCTTGTTAAGATCATGGGGCAGTTGATAAATTTTGTTGAAAGACCACTGTGGAGAGGCATTGTTATGTTTGGCAAACAGAGTGAGAAAGAGCAACATGTTGGCGAGGTTAAAAAAGTGATGGTGGAGCAGGATGTTTTGAGAAATTTTAAAACCAGAACGTATTGTGAATCAAAACCCACAGAAGTAATTAGCTTCAAAGTAGATAACAAAGCTTATTAAGCATGTGTTCTTCTGTCCAGGGGGTGTATTATCATACAATCAAGATATTACTGCTAGTATTAGAACAATGTAATCAACAATGCCTTGAAATTAATGTTTCTGGACTGCACAAGCAGTTTCAATTATATTATGCTAATATGTTAAATTGGGAAAACAAAAGCTATGTAAGGCTTTTAGATAACATTAGGGTGTTGAGCTGGTAAATGAATGAAGGAAATTCTACTTTAGTGGGAATAGGTGACTGAGAAACTGCTAAAGGAGGGTAATTGGAGAATGCCTTCAAACTAAGCAATCAGCGCTTGGGAGAACAATAAGAAACCACTATAAGACCAGAGACGTCACCAATAAATGTCTCTTTGGAGTGGAAGACAGAAAAGGTATCAATAATTTTTGAGATTTTGAAACTGATATTACCAAGCTTCTCAAGTACTGTGTAGGTGTCTAGTCACTCAGATTCAGGAAAGACACTTTCTTCTTGACAGATAAGAATACCAGGACATGGCAAATCCATGATGTGAAAAGCAAATGAAATAACAAACGAAAAATTGAGACAAGATGTAACACTGTGGAAGCACATCATGAGCATAAACTTCAGGGAGAGAGAAAAGACTATTTTCCCTCTTAAGATGAAGACCTCTCACAAGATAAAATGAACTTTTATGAGAAGGATTGCTTTAACTTAAGAAACACTCAGAGTCCAGAGCAGGAAAACAGCTTCAGAAGTAATTTTAAGCTTAAGTATGAATAGAACACTCAGATTTGCTGATAATTGGTAGTTCTGGATGTCCTGACCTACAACATGTCCTTTCCAGTCTAGTCTTAAATCTTCTATATGATGTTGGCAGCAACCGTAGAAAAAAGACACAAGACTACTAGAAAAATAATTGGTGGGTAGAAGACAGCTATCTCTTCAGCAAGGGTTTTCCAAAACCTCTAAATGTTTCACTCAAGAAAAGTTATAGTTGTCTTAAAATGATTGTGCTGAGAGTTTAGGAGAAGAATCTCTGAAACATCTTTATTAATGTTGTGGTTAACTGTGGAAGTATACATTAATATCCACCACAGGGAGCTGCTCCCAGGTAATTTAGTCACACCTTTCATTACGGATTAAGAAATTTAGAAAATGGCCTAAGGCCTATTTTCTGACTAACTTTCGTGGAGGATTCTATAGATTTCCTGAGTGGAAAGGTTTAGCAGATCCCTTGCAGAGCTGCAATGGCTCAAAGTGAGCTTACTCAGCTGCTGGACCAGTGCAGACAGAGGGTTGTATTGTTACAGATCTACTCTGTACAGCAGCTGAGCTAGTTCATTCTGCTCATGACTGTACTGAGCTGGGCAGCCAACCAGCTAGCTAAAGTGTAGTATGTCATTCATCAACTCTGCCTCAGCTCTTTAATGCAAAGATGAAAACATGACACTTGTATTTAGACAATACATTTAATGGAAAAATAAAATATATTTTTTAAATAAAATATTTATGCAAGGAACCAGTTTGTTTGGAAAATAAAGGCTGTAATTCTGTAAACACTTGTGCAGATGCTTTATATAAGTGTGGAAGGAGTCTCAAAACCATTTGAGCCTACAATTTGCAATATCAAGGAAAAACATTTTTATAGATGCTGAAGGGTCAGATCTATTTCACTGACTCTTTGATCTTCTTGCTTGAATGGGACTTGGGGCACTGAGAATTATTATCATTATGGTGCACATTCCTGCATATTTTTGCTTATAAAATAGAGCTCATAAACTATATTTTCATTTACAAATGCATATTTGATCTTTACAAAAAAAGGTAAGCGAGCTCTGCCTTGCTATACAAGATGTTTATCTGTAAAATGAATTCATCTTGAACACAAACTAAAATGTAATGCATCAGACATGTAAAATCATTACAAAGACTAAAGTTTTGGTTTTGTAATATTTTAAGAGGTTTTGAATGATCATATTAAGTGCCATTGCTTACAGAGCTTTTCAATATCAAACAAATAGAAAATAAAAGAATTTTTCAGACATTCAACATGAAAGACTAAAAAATGATGAAAACAAAGAAAACTGCACTTTTGAACACACTCTGTTGATGACCTGGCTCTCATATGGCTACTGGGTGGCCTGCAGGCTTAATCCAACTCACCAGGCAGTGTTATCCTGCTCTTGGGAACGCTTGGAGGTGTGTCTGCACTTAAGTATTTCTGGAAAGCTTGTCCATTCTAGCCAGAAATAGATTTTTTTTAATGTCAAAATGCTGACAAAGAATGTAAACATATAGACACTGTAGAAGGACAGGACATGACATGGCTGAGGAAACCAATAGACATAAGGTGGACACAATGTCAACAAATGCCCAAACCTGTAGTAATAGGACTGAGCAGCTTAAAAAGCTCATAACTTGAGGTTGTGTGTCAGAAAGATGGCAATCAGCCATTAAATGATTGCTCCTATTGCAGGAATAACAAGATTGTGGTATGGCAACAAGTCTGTAACTATATGGAAATTATTTTGAAACCTTTTGCAACTCTTCCATTTTGATTAACTATATCCCTCTGAGTATGTGTTCTTCACACATGAGAGAATTCAGATGACAGAAGCCAAGAGAAGAATGGAGTTGATGACATTTTCCTCATTCAGGAATCCTGTCATAGAAAAATAGACTCCTTTAGAAAAAAGAAACATTTCAGAAAAAAAAGTTAAAATCAGCATGGAATTTATCAAATTAATATTATATAGCAATTACTAAAATATTAAGTTTTTAAGGCAAAAATTTTGAGTGATTTTGATCTTTCATAAAGAATCAATTAGAACATCACAAACAACTAATTTTGACTGAAAAAATGAAACCTGGTATTTTTTCACATTTCAATACAAGCTATTTTTTTTCTTTCAGTGCACCTCTAATACAACTACATGCAGAAACTTGTTCTGAGATATGTAAGGCTACCGCTAGGTCTTTCACCCGAACTCTTGTTATCTTATCTGAAGACTTTATTAGAATTAAAACATATGTTGAGATGACATATTTCTTGAGCAGGCTTCTGTTTTAATCAGTGTGAGAATTGACATGGAGTATTTTGTTTTTTGAGAGGTGCCAGCCTACTCTCAGACTCACACCGGCAGCACATTTGGTTCACTGAAGTGTTTTATGCTGAAGGATCAGCCTGTGTAAAGCTTATTTCTTTAAGGGCTTATTGCTTGTTTCACGACATGAGGAAGTTGTGCCAACAGCAGCCTTATCACCCACAGATGTAGTTTCAGCAACTGTAATAGCACCCTATTGCTGTCAGTGTTAGAAACCTGCACACCTTCTATGCCTGACCCTTTTTTTCTCCAGGTTTCACTTCAGTTCTTGCTCTCAGAAACATATCATTAAGCTACCTGCTTCTGACATTCAAGGGCAGAGACCTGGCTTTCCAAACACACAAGGCTTTGTGTCCAGGAGGTTGGCATATCCAGGGGAAGTTTGTGAAGAAGAAGAAATGGTTAATTTAAGAAAAAAAGTTCTGTTTGAAAGACAGAAAATTGTGTGTTCTGTCCTAGACTGAATTTTTTATGTGGAATTCGAATGTAAGAATGAGAAAAGGAGGGGGGGAGTGTGTGTCAACAAAATGTGGAAGGGACTTCAGCAGCACATACTATGGAAAAACTGGTCTGTCTCTGTAGTTGTTGAAGATGAGTTCAAGGTGATAAGTTTGCTTTGAGTAAATGGCAAAAATTAAATAATGTTTTAAAGAATGTATCCAAATTAGCAGAGGTTTATTAGATCAGGAGGAATGTAAATTTGCCTGCCTGATAGAAAAAATTTTTTTAAGACCCATAGCCTATTTTTCAAGCTGCACAGTAGCCAGACATAATTATCTGTCTTGGATAAACTGCAATTGTTGGGACCAAATGATCTTTTCTACTTGGAATACTGAATTATTTATTACATTTGTTTCCGTTGCAGCTGGAAATTTCAATTTTTTGCATATGTATTTAAAATAAGACTGACACCATTGTGTTAATCATTTGCTATTTTAGATACAGTTAATCTCTGCAAATGTAGATTATTTGTACAGTAGATAAAGCAGTGACATGATCATATAAATGATCATGTTCAGAAAACTTTTTAAGATAATTTCTTTTTGGTAAAATTACATAAACGTAATACGCCCCCCTTTCCAGGAAATAATATCTTATTAATTCAAAAAGTCAAATGATTGCTCAAGGAGTGCTACATAATTATATTGCTAAAACCAAGACAAAGTAACATCAATTGTAGGACCATGCTGCTTCAGATGTGCTACCCCCTGTACATAGCAAATTCATACGACAGTCCACATGAATTCTGTCTGACCTGAACACTTAGAGAAATTTCATGTGTAACAGCTTAAAAAGAATAAAAATTCTGTTCATAAGATCTCTGCCAGAAGGCATGGTTATGACTAGCAACAATCTTCAGACGAGACTCTTGATGAGACCTACTGCAAGAATAAAAAGGATGACATCAGACCGATAAAATAATGATCAAAGACTATAGTACACTTGGAATGTTCTCTTTTTATTTTAAATATACTTATTACAGTAATTTGTTAGGCTTATATAGAGCACTATTATTTACATGATTCAGTGTTTATCCTTTGGGGAGAATTCCAGTGCTCAATAAGTAAGAGTCAATGAGCTGCTTGTTAACCATCTTGGAATCAGTGTTCTGAAATATTAATTTCACATAAATGGTGAAAGTCCTTGAAATAGTTACAGTTACCTGTAGTTCCATTCAGTAGGTATCTTCGAACTGCAGTTAAATTATGTTGAAAACTCTGAATATAGCTATAGATAATCAGAAGAAAGTTCGACAACAACATCAAATTAAAAAAAATACCAAAAAACATCAGTGGCTGACATCTACATTTTTCGGATGCACCTCAGGGTGATGGTAGTGTTCAAAGGGAACAAATAACCATTTTTTGGTAGACTGCCTGTTATAAAATGTCTAGATCATGGGTAAAATATACAGTCACTAATAAATAAAAAATACATTTTTTTTCAAGATCTCCTTCTAACATGGCATCTTAAAATGTGCCTACAGTTAAGAATGGTTTTCATTATTTTTATTAAAATTAAATTTTCCATGGTTGCTATTTCTTACACATGAATTTATGCATTATACGTACTATATAAAACATATAAAAGATGAAGTTGTCAGTATACGGAATATCATTAGCTGAGAACATGAAGAAAAGGTTCATATCAGATCCCACTGAATGTTATGTAAGTTCAAATGTACAAGAAAGGGACTTTGGTCCTGATCTTGCACTAAGAGAATAATTGTAGTCCCCATGTTTCTATGTACAAAACTTACTATCTCTACTGAGATCATACGAGTCTCACATTGACAACCATCCCATTTTCATGTGATTCACCACAGAAAGTGAGTTTCAATCAGGACAAGCAGCTTGGGTATTTCTCTTAATTCTCATCAATGTGTTTCAGAAGTCAAATCCATGGCACACTATGTGAGTGGCTGAATATCTGTGATGTTCAGCTATGGCACACAGTTTTGTTTTCCCAACATACACAAAGACAGCAGGGAAATGCAGCTCATAACTACCAGGAATTTATCCTAAGAAATGTAACATTTTCATCATTATCATGGAGTAGAAACTATCGTTATTGACAGTGTGTCTGTTTTTCAACAAAACATCATTGATTGTAGTAGCACTACAGTTTGGCAAAGAATAGTTTCTGAATTATCTGTTACAGTTTTGAATATCTGGCACATTTAAGACACCCACCCACCTATTCAAATAATATTTTAAAGCAAAATCAATGTTTGATATAAAATAACAGTTGTGTTGCAAATGTGGAAAAATAGTCTACAAAAAATAAGTATAAAAGTGATCTCAGATTTATGAATATGCTTCATATAAACAAGTTCAGGTGACTAATCTGTGTTAGAAATGGCCCTTGGTAGGCTGTGTCACAACGGAACATCAAATTTTTCACAGTTTACAATAACACAGTGAGATTCACAATGTGATGACACCTTATATCAGAAAAATAGTATTTTACAAACTATCCATTTGGCATCTATTTTTAGACTTTTTTTTCTGTTTCTTTTTCAGTTTCTTTTTTCTTTTTCCTTTTTTTTCCTTTTCTTACAAAATAGTGCAAAATTACAGTGCGTTAATAGAGATTTTGCAAATCCTAATACAAAGTCAGTATATTTAATTGTTTTTTTCATTCACTGGAAAGAGTTTGGCACATTAGGATTTTGTACAGATTGAAAAGCTTCTTACTTGCTTCTCTTCAGTATATCCACTGAATCTTTAAAACATTAAATTGCACCAAGGGAGTTAACTTTCCAAACTTTTTAATCTCAGCTCTTGTAATATGTGCATTACAAAGTGTCAAATAAAATGTAGATTTTGCAGTTAATTTATTTGTGAAACCACATATATCAGACTGGCTTTTCTTATCATATTATAAAGAGAAGGATTGATGGGAACATTTTTCACCTTGTGACTGCTAAAATGTTTATTTACTGTTTCAAGGTTCTAAAGGAAATTTATCCCAAATTTTTTTTTTTATATATATATATATAAGAGTTGGTTTACCATATATCTTTCAAATTTTGCTATCAAGCATGTCTCTGTATCTGGATCCAAACAGACTAAAGAATAATAATAAAGAATAATAATAATAAAGAATAACAAACAATTGCTTTTGCTGCCAATTCGCAATGATTAAATTATTTTCCTACTAATAATTTGCTTAGGATTGTTAATGAAGAGTTCCCTCATGTATCAATACTTCATTTGTACTGACTGGTACACAGAAGGTGTCGGGTGAGTCTCAGGTCAGTTCTTTGCCTCCTTGGCTGAAAGCAGGAATGAAAAACCTGAGACCACTGAATTATCTACTAGAGGTTGCCAAAGAGTGGTTTGTACCATAATTCGGGCTGTTAACCTGAAGGTGAAAGGCTCACGACTGGATGTCTAAACTCCCACATAAGTGAATCTCTGAACTATTCACTGCACAAAGACCATTGGTTTCGGTTAATTGTGTAGAGACCGTGGTGACATAGAAGATTACCAATTAATTAGGTTTGCAATAGAGTAATGAACTGACTTATTCCAGTATGAAAACTGCAGGGTGATGTCTGTAGGCCTAGTTATTTCTCATAACTCTATGGTTTTATCATCTGTATAATTCTGTGGCAATTGTGCCATGAATTAAAATTAATACTGCATGGTTTGTTTAATCAATTTATTGGAATTTCTGTTCCTCTTATGAACATATCTAAGCAGTCTGCATTTTACACCAGTTGTCTGAAGGTAGAATTGGCTAGTTATTCAAATATTAGAAGGGAAATATCCATGAATAAGACAGGTTTTTTTACCCAAGCCCTTCCACCATTGGCTCAGTCCTTCGTTACTAGCACAGGAATCTCCCAAATCATCTACTAACTCTGGTGGAAGATTTGTCCAAGCAAGGAGTAAAAGATAAAGCTGAAATAGCTATAAATCATATTGTATAAATCATATTGATTGATTTCTAACATTTAAAAATCACTTCTGTTAAAAACAAACAAAAAGCAAAAACAGAACTGTCAGTAAAATTAATGAAAAAGTCCACCAGCTGGCAGACATACAACTTCCCCTAGACTCTCTTCTCAACAAAGTACTAATTTTGACCAAGGAATTGGTCAAAATCTGATTAACTTTCAGTTTTCATTAGTTTTAAATAGGTCAAAGGCACCCCTTTTTCCCCCTTTGCACACACAATGATTATTCAGTCTCACCTAGACTGAACCAAATACTTTCCTCCAAAAGGAAAATCAGATATCATTATGACTGACACACTCAGTCCAGATTAAAAGGGTCCACACATGACCAGGTTTTATGCTTTCTTCCTGGGACAGTCCTCAAAATACTATCTCAGCAAGCCTCAGCTACTCTCACCTTATGTCCCATGGAAGTTCAGTCACCTTGCATAGCACAGGCAGGCTGTAGGTTGGAGTGCTGTGCTGAGGGGGTGGCATGAGGCGGTGGTGGCACATATAGTATTGCTGAAGCAGAAGAGTAGGGCCAAGGTTTATTGTATAGACACTAAGCCAGAATCAAGCCAAACAGTATTCAGCGTGGAATAGTCAGTCTACTCACTGGATGGATGCACATGATGCAGAAGAAGTCACACAAATTGCTCTCTGTTGACTGTAGATTGCACTCTTTTGAACAATTCCTAAAGGCAATAAAAGCCCCAATGCATTAAAGCATTTAAGATGTTCTTAAAATTTTTAAGTCTTATGGTCACCTGCATGTGCTTAAGGTCTTTCTTGATTAAAGTCCAGAGAGTATTGCTGCATGAGGACTTCAAAATCAAAAAAGGAAAGAAGAATACAGACTCCTGAATCTAGATAAGAAGTATGATTAATTTACTGACAGACTTCACTCTGTACCCGAAAGTTATTTTCTGTCTAATGAAAAAGATAATCCAAGGGCAACAGGAGTCCCATTCTCCAATAATCAGGAAGAGTCATTGGTTGTTTAACTGAATCTTCCTTGATTAGAGATGGGAGAAAATTAGTGTTTTTTAAAACCTATTTTGAGAAAAAAATACGGGCAGCTAGAAAGAGTAAATAGTTGTTTACTGTGCTCGGTAGTGTCAATTTCCCGCGTCTTGCTCAGCCTGTATGAACTCTACATTCCTACTTTCTCAGTCCAGCTTTTACTTCATCTGTTCCTTAAAAGACAAATATGTTGCTGGATGTCTCACACATCCCGTTAGCCTCAGTCATCGCGAGGAAAGCCGTCTCATATGGAAAGAGGCATTCAAAGGAACTGTCAACAGGATTCACTAAGGAATGGGGACCTCATACTGAGCAAGAGCTGCTGTGGTCACTGAGTGTCTGAAATGACATGAAAAGTCTGCTTTAAAAGGATCTGCTGCCAGTTTTGTCTGATATCTATTCACATTTAGTGGGGTAGCAATGCGTCTGCAGTTAGTCTTTAAGTCTTATTTTTCACACTGAGAAAGGCAGTAGTATTGATAGCTCAGTGCACAACAGAGACCCTAAAACCATCCAAAATAAGCCATTGCAAAAGAAAAATAGTGATTACTTTCTGTCTTCAGTGGCTGCCTAGTTAACTTGAGACAAGTGCATATGCAAGATTATTGTGGGTTGGCAAGTAAAATAAACTGAATGTCTGAAACAAAATTGTTGAGAAAATAGTACTGGTGTGATTTCTTATCTTCTAGTTCTCTTTTCTGGTACAAGTATCTTCTTTTGCCAACAGTATCAAAGCATAATGTCTTGTTCTCTACTATGTGTCTAATTCCATATAATTTAGCCTGCCATAATTAGTTGATTTCACTCATTCTCCTTCCCAGGGATTTGCTATTTGAGTCTATTTATGCTAGCTGTTCCTGTAGAGTAGCTCACTGCAGAATAACAGACCTCACAACGCTGAATGTCATATATGGACTGGAAACAATCTTGAGTGAACTAAGCATGTAGGTCTATGTAGACAGCCTTTATGCATGTATGCACGGAGTACAAATGTTTTACATCCATTGCTTCACATCATTTACCACATGGGCTGGACATGCCTGATAATATTTTGTCTTCTGTCAGCAAAGCTCTTTATATCCAGAACTGATTAAGGTTTGATACCTGCAGATCACCTTAAAATCTTCATAAAACAGCTGTCTCACTTATGTTTTAGCCCACACTCTTCAAGATGTCAGTGAGGCATTAGGATCATATATATTTTTTAGAATTTGGTCATGATTCTTCTCCATAATTCTGGATTAGATTTCTCTCCTGTTTCATTAATCCTTGAAACAATTTTAGCAGTGTGTCCTGAATGCAATGTATACAAGCTTTGTGTGGAGTTTCTGCGAAGAGAACAACCCTCTTTCCAGTTCCATCAAAAGACTTTGGTACTCCTTGAAATTCAGCCGAAGATTAACCATACTGACTGGATCCTGTGCTTAGAGAGGTAAAGACATTACTTACAGTGTTAAAACTCAGTGTATATTTCAAAACTTTCCTGTGTATACACTAATCCATATTTGTAGCAACAAGTCATGTATCTTATTTTGCTTGCTTGTTATTATTATAAGAACTTATCAGCTGAACTTGCTGCCAAGAAACCAATCTGATTTGACCTAAGGACTTACACAGTATAACTCCCATGATCTGAAATGAAAAATGAAATTAAGGATTGTGCACATTCACCTTCCAGTGAGATCAGTGCAAAGAACTTCCAAATCCCAGCACTGAGGGAATCAGGTTATTGAGCCAAACCAGTGGTATGTTCAGTGACAGAATTTTTCAGTCCTCCCCAAAACAAAACGCTATGATGTCGCCTAGGATAGACTGTGAGCTATAGCCACTTGCCTTTGAAATGATAAAATATTACTCACATTACATCCATGTCAACACTTCATTTTTAGAAGATTCAGTTTCGTTGTATTGCATTAATTTTCAGTGTAAACTCATCTTTTTTCATTCTGGAATACTGGTGATTCACATCCTACTGAAAACTAGCTTTTAAAGAAAGCAATAAATAGTGTAAGTAAATATCTGGATTAGAATACAGCTTTTGAAGCCATAGGGAGAGAAGTGATTCTATCACTTTTCCATGGGGTTTTGAGTTTTAGAAATTTAATTACATTACTCTTACAGCCTTCTGTGTTTTTATTCCAGCCTGGAGTGAAAAAATAAATCTGACAAGTCACCTTACCTTTTGCTAAATATTTATAATTTTTTATCCCTTATTTTCTTACTTCAGCAGTGTTGCTGTCTGTAAGTTTAATCTTAGGTATTTGATTAACTACTGTGCTTGATCAGGTTCTTATACATCTCATAAGTTGAAGCTTTTACAGTTGAACTTTTTTCTTTTTTTCCAGTAGAAGGTGTGATCTGTAGCACTTTGACCTGAAAATCCAAGCTAACTGGCTTTCATTTGATACCAAAACATATCCATACATTTATGTCATTAAACCAACCTTGTACGTATAAATATATATGGCAATCATATATTCATGTCTTAGCTGAAATAAAGAAGGATTAAAATCAAATGACACATTAAAAGCAGACATTTTAAACAATCATGACAATAATCACAATTTCGTATTTGCTATTAGAGCAAATTTAGTACTTAAGAACCTACTCATATTATCAAATATTGATAGCAAACTGCTGCTCTGAATAGTGCATTTTTTCATATAAAATACTCTCAGACCCCAAAATTCATTAGCATAGTAAGCTGAAAGGTTGAATATGTCAGCCTGATAGCTTATTTACTGAATTTGAACATATTTCTTTCAGAAAATTAACTGTTTAGTCATTTTATCCCCCTTTCACGAGTCATAACATCACATTTTCCGCTACAATTAAAGTTCAACATTTCTTTACAGAACTGGGGAAAAATTCACTATTATTCAAGAAACTATACAAGAGAAATTCCTAAAATTTCTCAGCAAGCTATTTCAAAAATCCATTATTACCAGCTGAATTCAGTTCATGAGGCTGATGTAATCAAATACCTTTATTAAAATCTGTTTACCTCTGTATTGGTGTAACACCACTTAGAGCCCTGGTTCACGTTAATAATACTTGAGACACAATGGAGCTTAAGGGCATGCTGCATTTGAAAACAAAAATTGGATGAATCTGGGCTTTGGTCTCTAAGATTGGTCATTTTCTCTGTGTCTGACTTATTGTTTCTTTAGGGGGTAAGAACAGATATATTCTTCAAGCAACATAATGGGACTATCTGTTAGGAAACATCTTATTTTTAGAAACTAAAACTGTCTACTATTCTAATACCTTTAAAAAACTATAGTTCATTACCCTTAAAAAGGGGGACAATTAATGACACTTCAGTAATGCTAGGTATTGTACTTTACTGTGCTCTTAAAATGTAAAATGAACATATGAAACTTTACTGTCTTTTGATATATTACACACATTTTAGACTGGAATAGCAAATTATGTTCCTAAAGTTTTCTCTGGCATTTAAAAATTGTTTCCTCATTTTCCAAATAGTTAAACAACAAATGTAATGTTAAAAATAAAAAACAATTGTTAAAAATTACTACTTGGGGTGTAAGACTGGGACATATTTCACAGAAAATGTGGGAAATTTTGTTTTAAATTCACAATAAACAATCAAATATTCTTCAGTGCACATAATTAGTATGTCTATTATGATTTGAAACTAAGTATTGATGACTACTGTTGCTGATCTTTTAAAATCTCTTACAAAATATAAATAGGATAGCCAAGAGGGAACAGCTGATAAACCATGACAAAATATTCTCTTTTCCTTCCTTTTTTTTCTCTTTTCCTTTCCTCTCCACTTGGACTGAAGTTCCTTCTGGCTTCTTCAAAAAAGTGCACACACACACACACACACACACACACACACACACACAAATTAATTCCAAAACCATTTTTCTAAATTTCCAATGGACTTGTACTCCTGGTGTCTTTTCACATGATCACAAGCAAGACATGCATGTGATTCCCAGAACCTAGGAAGATGCACTGAAAAATCCTTCTTCCAGTTGAAATAACTAAGGTACATCTTGTTGTTTTTGTCAAGCATCAAAAGATATTCTGCCAGCTCTCTGGGGGAGAGAAAATCTTCCACGTGTATGAAAGAGTCTGCTGGAATGTAATTCTCATAATTTTCTCTGGAAGGGCCCAGTACAACTGGTACTGATCCAGCCAGAAGAGCATTGTAAAGTTTCTCAGTAATGTAATCTTTGTGGATTGAATTTTCAAAGGAAAGGTAGAATTTGCAAGTGGAGATAGTTGGAATCAAGTTTTTGTCATTGACGTAGTCTCCAAAGGCTTGTCCGTAGGTATGGATTTCAATGTATTTGCTAAGCTCATTATAATACTTGACTCGAGCGTGCTCGGGGTTCCAGTTACTTACAACCCAACAGACCAAGTTTTCCTTACTTGGTACTTCAAATGTGAAGGAACTTGTACCAACCATCATGAAGCCATAAGGCACCTGAATATCTGAATCACGTCGATAAGTCAGGGTCAGGTTAAAGAGGTGTTCAATGCCACTCTTCTGTGGAGTATGAGTTGGAGACTCCAAGTTCATCCAAATCCACTTCTGGAATGGTGGCCTGGCTTGCTGAGGTAAATTAGTCAGATCCCAGCTAATGTCTCTGTGATGAATGAGAACAGCATGGGATCTGTTATATAGCGAGCGGTCAATAGTCAGATGGCACCCAGGGATATTGAACATTGTCTGGCAGGATGTTAAATCGAATGTCTGGCCAAATGGCCAAACCCAGATCAAAACAGTAGTTTCATTAAGATTATCAGTTTTGGAAGAAAAGAAGTTCTTCATTTTCAAAACTGAACTGGCTGATTCTATAGGACCAGAAATCCAGCTATTTGTTGGTTTGATATAAATTAATATAAATGCCATGAAACAACCAAGGACAATGAAGATAATAAAAAATGGCCGGAAAATTCCTTTAGATGTCGATGTCATAATTTGTTCTGAGAAAAAAGAGAGGAAGAGAAAGAGATAAAAAAACATCAGGTCTTAAATTACATATATATATGTCCTGTTAAAGCAATCAGATATCAAAATGAATAGAACTTCTATAGCAATGATCTGTAACCTCAGAAATCTCCTTTGAATGGAGAGGGCATGAGTTCTTTCTTGCCATGCACGACAAAGTGATAATATTTCTCCTCTTCACATTAAAAGTTCATTGACATTAATTGAAACCAGGATTTTAATACATCTCATACTTGATGTGAATCAGTATATATATTGAGAAGTTTTTTTTTGCTCAGAACCTAGGCCAAGCATTTGAGACACACAATACAGACACAATTACCCTTTGATTCTATCTTTGTCTCCATGTAAGGAATAACATGCTGCACATCGGCATTCCATTCATATTTTTGTGTATAGGGAGGATATAGGATTAGAGGACTGAAAACGAAAGGAACTAGAACTTTAATTCTGTAATCAGTAAGCCTGTTATTAGAAAACTAGTTCATGCCTTATGGCTACATAGGCATGAGCATTGATGCCTTCTCCAAAGGACTCCTAAAATAACTAGAGAAGGAAAGCAGCAATAGAGGCTTCCCCTGTGCAGCCTCACATAGTTCCCACATAGAGAACAATAAACAAAAAAGAATAAGAAGATGTCCTTAAATATTTAAGTTTTTATGCCACAGTCCTGTGTTAAAAATTAGGAAATGTAGAGATAGCTGCATCTTTGTGAGGTATTGTTTTTTTCCACAGGGAAAAAGAGATGAGGACTTTATTATATAGCCTCCTTTGTCCTCTCTCTGGTTGTCTCTTCCTGAGAGAAGTGATCAATCTCTTTTCAGAACTTGTCTTCCATATGTTTTTTGTGAAACCTAACAAAGTCAGGGGTTGTTTATTGCTAACCTTTGCTCCTGAATGTAGTCACAGAAAGCAGAAAGTGAATTTCAGGCCTTTTAAACCAGTTTCATAACTCATGTCCTCCTACCTGTGAAATAAGTAGTTAAATTCAGAATGAAGGCATAGTAGAATGTGATTCAGAGATCCATTAATACCACATAACTGTTCTGCTTTTGTGAGTGTAAAAACCAATACGTGAGTGTAGCACTACAGTTACAAAGGAAATGTTTTCACATTCATTGTTGAGGAAAAGGAAAGAGGAGGGAATGTCATGCTTAGCTTTACTCTAACACTGTACCTTGAGGAAAAGGGATTTTTCCACAATATCTCCCCTTGTTTTGGGAAGGCAGATGGTCTTAATCCTGGTTTTAGTTACTGTGGTGGGTCAACCTTTTCTGGCTGTCAGACACCCATCCAACCATTCTCTCACTCCCTCTCCTCAACAAAATAGTGGAGAAAATAAGATGAAATTCTTATAGGTTGAAGTTAGAATGGGGAGATCACTTACCACTTACTGTGATAGGCTAAACAGAATCATCTTGGGGCAAAATAATGTAATTTATTGCCATTTAAAATAGATCAAAGACAAAAATTAAAATAATATCTGCCCCTCAACTTCACAGGCTCAAATTCCTCCTTCATTCCCATCTCCTCCACTTCCTCCCTGCCCCTGAGCAGGGCACAGGGATGGGGAATAGGAGTTTGTGATCAGTCTCCAATGATTCCTCTCAGCTGTTTCTTCCTCCTCACACATTTCCTCTGTGCCCTTCTTATGGGATGCAGTTCCTTCAGGAAAAAAACCTGGGCTCCCTATGGGATGCTGTTCCTTCACTATACATCCTCCTGCTCTAGCATGGGGTCCTCCCCAGGCCACCATGGGCTCTAGGGGAATCTCTGCTCTAGTGCCTGGAGCACCTCCTCCTATCCCTCTTCTCTGACCTTGGTGCTCACAAGGTTCTTTCTCACATTTTTTCCCCTCATTCCCCACTGGCTGTCCCTTTCTTAAATACACTTTCCCAAAGGTGCAACCACCTTGGCTGCAGGGCATAGCCGTGCCCTGCAGTGGGTGTGTGGGAGCATGCTGGAATTGGCCATGTATGGCACAGGGGCAGCCCTGGTTGCTCTCCACAGAGGTCATCTGGCAGTCCCCACTGTCAGCACCTGGGCACAAACACCTAATACAGGTATATAAAATGTAAGTGGTATGTTGAGTCTGGTGCTTTTGTCTAGGCCCTTTTTCTTAGGACATAGTTTAGCTGGTCCTCTCTACATTCAGCAAAATGATCCTGAGGAGAGTAAAGAAGAGGAACTTTTGTGTCTGTGGCTTTTCCACTTATCATCATCAGTTTAAATCCCTATGAATGAAATATATGGCTTTACGGCAAGATCACATTGGCTTTTTTTGGCCTATGTTGATTGTTGCTGGCAAATATGTCTAGAAGGGAGGTTATAACCTATGAGACCCAAAGACTGCTTCCTTGCTTCCTTGCCTTTCTACAGCGAAAGCAAGAATGGGATCTCTGAGGAAGAATGGATTTAGGTTGAACAACTCTAGGAGATAAAACTCAAAGAAAAAACATGAGGTTGAGCTGATATTCATGTAATGCTGTTCTTTGTTTCTGTGTTATTGAAACCAACACACAGAATAGGTACAGCTTTTCACTAAACAGATAGCATGAGCTGAGTTTTGACAATAGATTGGGAGAGGTGTCTATTCACAGGGACTGATCATTTTCTAGGAATTGAAAAGTGTGATGAAAAATCAGAAAAGGACTTTAACATTGTGCCTTGTAACACAGTCGCCCTCCAGTTAAAAGCCTCTTGACTCAAGTCCCTCTGATAGGGATTATTTTACACTAAGCTCCTCTTCTAACCAATAAACCCCCCTGCATCATCACATGGCAATTCTTGCTACATAGAAATGACCAGACGTTGTGTATACTTTTCTCTGCTTGAAATTCTAGTGTGTCCAGAGTGTTGCATTCGTGTAGGAAGCTTTTGAACTGTAGTGCCAATGTGAAGATAAACGCTTGTTGTTTCTGCTACCCCGAGTGCCAGTATTAACATCTCACAATGTTAAACAGGTGGGTTTACCTATTTTTGTCCCTTATGGATTGATTTCCTCTCATAGCTTTGCTGTTCTTTGAACTCATGTGCCTATGTTTCTTCACAGGGCAGACTAAGGAACTTGTGGAATAGAACAGCAAACTCTGCTTTCATGGCTTTTGGGACTGAGTCCTGTACACAGACAGGAAGCAATTAAGTACAGTGAAGGTATGTGGTAAACACTTATTAAGAAACACTATTTTCACAGCATAAAAAAATAGTTTGGGTTAGAAGGGATTTTCTTGAGAAGCAACTTGTCTGTACTGCTAGGACATATAGGTTATGGTCCACTAAAATCTGTAGAATATTTTTTCATAATATTCTCCAAAATCTGAAGACTTTTCCATATTTCTTTATTTCCTTCTTCTCTTTTTTTGCCCAAGATAATGATCAATCTCCCACTGTAATTCTCACTATAAAGGTGATACTGAGGAGACATTTGTTAAAAGACATCCAGCCAAGTAACCTTAGCTCACCCTTCCTCTTTCATGGTTTTCCTTCTACCACAGAATCACAAATTTCCTTTTTGCAGATCCCCTCCCCCATGCATGCTAGACTCTGAAAAGAAAACCTTGTCAAAGAGACGTGTTTACCGAGACTTTTGCCAGCTGGAAGAATTCTGTGCTTTTGATAGTTTTGTTATAAAGTATGTTTCAGAGTGTTATGGCATAGCAAGTATTTTCTAGGTGCTTTTTCCCAAGTTAAAAGTATAGTATTTCATCAGTACAAGAGTGTTTTTCTCCATACAAAACTTAGCAAGGCTCCTTTTAACTGCAAAACTTGGCATTCCATCAGCAAGCAACTCCATTTAGCAGCAACAAAAAATGGGAGATAGTTATGGGGTACCAGCAATGTTAACACCAAGTATACCAGACAAGTCTTGCAAAAATATGTCTATTTTGTGAATGCATTGTGTTCATTAAGAAACAAAACAGAATTTTATGGAAAGTGTTTTATCATGTCTTCATTGCAACTGAGACTTCTCAGTCATTCCAGATATGGTTTTTTTTCTGGTTATGTAACACTGCAGGCAGGAGAAAATGCAACATTGCTGGTCAATAATATCAACGCCCCTGGTATATTTTTACAGCAAATTTCCCTGGTTTCTCAAGGTTTTGTCAGTAGCCCAAAATACATCACGACTTGCAGATATATAACATTCATTACTAGTCTAATACTGAGATTTTCCAAAGGAAAAGGACAGTATTTTAAAAGAAAGCTGAAGCCAAGATTCTTGAAAGCATGGACACTGAATAATGAATAAAAAAATCACTACTTTACTCATCTTAGAATTCTTAAGCATTCAGGGCTAACTTTTGTCTTGATCATTACTTGGTCTCAGGATCACTCAAGTAGAAACACTTAACAACCTCACGATAGCGTCTGAGGATCACTCCCGGGATCAGAGTGGATGTTTCTGTTACGGTGGATTTGACTGAAGAGCAGAAGGACACTGAGGCTAACAGAGGTGTCAGAGGCCCATTTAGAAGCAGACAGCTAGCTAGGTAGATACTCCAGGAGTATAAAAGGACAGTTGAATGCGGAGGGAACTGACAGGAATGACAGGCAAACAATTGTTACTGTTAGAAGAATGCTCATTTGAAACTGTTCTCCCTGTCCTCTGGCATGTTTTACCAGCCTTGGACATAGCATATCTGCATTTATGTGAAGAGCTGTATTTTCTTCGACCACGTTCCCAATCAGCTGGAGCTTTTTCACCTGCATTTTAAAAGGAAATTTGATTATCTCAGGATAGCCATCCTGTGACTTCTTATCTCCAAGTCACTGCTGTATGGACATGCTCCAAACTGCTTTTGCTTTAGGTCTCCAAGACTGAAGAGTGCTTCTCTTTATTGGAATTAACTCTCACTACTCTCAGTTAAGCCTCCTCTGTCACAACCAGAATGGTGGATTTTTTCCTCCCCACTATCCAGACACAGGCTTGCTTCCACACATTTCCATGCCTGTCCATGGATTTCTGAAAACAGCCCAGTATGAAAAGGCTAAACAGAGCTGCATACAGTTAAAAGGCTAAAAGCTGAATGAGCTACTGATCTCAGACTGCATATTTTTATTCTATTGGTTACAACATTCTTTTTCTTCCCCTTTCCACCTCCTTTGTTTTCGGGTTATTTGTTCAATTCCTCAGATTCCAGTTTTGCACTTTGAGAACAGTTTAGAAGCTTTTTATTCAGCGGTGGTAATTTTTACTTTGAACAGTTTTAGAAAAATAATCTAAGAGCACTCTGAGGACAGGTAGCCATTAAGATAGATTTCTTAGGGGTGGTGCCAAAGCTGTCACTGGAGACTGGTAAGAATAGGTTAGACAAGCACCACTAAGCAATGAGAGATCAGATTGTGCCTCCAGGTCCTAGGGCTGGACTAGATGACCTCACTCGATTTCTTCCAGCCTTGTGTTCAGTGATAGTATTAATAAAATAAACAGTTTTATAAATAACAATGCAATAACAATATTATTATGAATAAATAATTTATAAATAATAATTATTTAATAAATAATATTAATAAAATCACAGATTTTTATAACATGTACCTAATAAGAATACAACTGGCAGTCTAAAACTGCAAAGAAGCTCTGAATAAATGAGTAAAAATATCCCCTATCTTGAAAGTTGTCTTGCAAATTACAAAATAGCCACACTGTACACAGTGAAAATGTGAAGGAAAGCAAAAAATTGTGTGGACAACAGCAACAACAAAGTCCCTATTTTCAAAGGCTAAGCCTAAAGCTTCCTATCAATTGCTAGGTGGGGTACTGCTGCTTTTTTGTGACTGAGTCTTGACCCCTCAGGCCTTGCTGAAGAAAACCCTATTCTCAGCTTCCTTCTCCAAATTGCTATGCAACACACCATTCTGCAATGGCTCAGCAGCCCCCAGCCTTCCCCCGTGGCTGTCATCTATCTTCTCCTTCTCCCCATGGCAGTCACACACTGTCACTCTCTAGCTGCTTATGCAACAGCTCAGTAGATTCTTTCTGTGACATTAGCCAGAGACTAATGTCTCAGTCTGAGTCTCTCAGAATAGCAGACAGAAATGGCTACAGAACTGTGGTACATACTGGAGTGACCCAATATCCACCCCCACTGCCACATATGGAAAAAAAAAATAAAGTCTTATCAGCAAGAAACTTTTCCAGACAACCTGGTGCTAGTGTCAGGATACTCCATGTGGCAGCTGTGTTGCTTTCTAATTATGAGCTTTTAAGTTTGTCTCAGAGAGTACATAAGCATTCTTCATTCCTTCCCTGGCACAACTGGAAAATAAACGCACGCAAAGCCATCAGAACCTCAGCAGCATTGCCAGCCTTGGTAACATACAGAGACAGAACCTTTTTTACCTTAACTTCCACGTTTGCTGGTCCACATCACAGCTAGTTTATGATCGATGGCAATCTGTGAAAGGGGTGGTGGCCTTCAGTTCTGTGCTAGCTATGAAAATAGAGTTCTTCACCACTGTAGCTTAGTAGCAAACTTTATCTGCCTTGCCAGGAAAGTGCTTTTCTTCTTGAATATAAAGCTCATCCTAGTTATGCAGCACAAGCCAGTCCATGCTTTTTTCAAAGCTCTGAAACGGCTCTGCACAAAATCAAGCTGATTGAAGAAAAGCTGCTCCAAAAGCAAGTGGTCTCTTCCTCCCTTCTTTCCATGTGGTTTAGGAACAGTAAACTGCTGTTCTCTCTATTTCTGCCAGAATTGCAGAAAGAGCTCTTCAGTAGCTTTGTGACTGGCTTGCAAAACTGCAGCTAGCCAGCTAAATATGGATAACATACCTGCACACAAGCTATGTATTTGTGATGGCCACCAGACCATCAGAAAGTCCTAATCAACTCACAGTAGCTGTGAAAATAGTGAGAACTAAGCCAAACAAGATGGAGCATGAAGCTGCAGAAGAACCATAGGCATTCCTGTGCACATACGCTAAACTCCCCATCCAAGAATCACAGTTGCTTCTGACTGATTTCCTAATACATAGTTCCCTAGTACAGTGGAAAAACACCTTCTCATGCGAAACAGACAAATCAGAATCGGGAAAGAGCAGAGGATACCTGCTTATAATATTGAACACTTACTGGTGAGTATATTAGTTCTGTGGTAAAGCAAGTCTTTTGGAGTTCTAAGCACCAGCTGTTTGTGCAGATATGATTAGAGGCTATGTGCAGTTACATTGCTGTATCTTGCTGCATAAGCAAGCCCAAAATTTTGATTGGGATTTAATGCTGCCTTTTTTTTTTTTTTTTTTTTTTTTTTAGATGCAACTGCATCGATTTGGAGGATTTTGCCAGTGGCAACATAACTCCTGAGATGGCTCTGTAGGTCAGAAAGAAAGCCTGAGAGGCTTCTGTGAAATACCATAAAATCCCCATAATCTGATCTCTATTTAACATTTCACTTCTCTGCCTGCCTAGCATCTTTTCCTTAAGAAACTCATTATACCTCTGGGTTTGGGATCTGTACTGACGTAACTGTTTTTTTTAGGATGCTGGTCAATGTTCTTGCTTTAATTTGCAAAGTCTTATGTGCCATGGATACTAGATGCTAGAGGGAGAACTACCCTAGAGAGAAAAGAAAGCAACTGAAGTGCTCAAATTAGTTTCAGTTTGCCCTGTGGCTGAAAGTGAGAATGCCATGTACTAATATAGTCAAAGTGGAGAAGAGAGGTGATGATTTATAGGCCATTTTAAAAATTTATATCCATATTTGCAAATAAGATTTTTTTCTTTTTTTTTTATTTTTAAATTTCCTCACAGGGTGGAAGGATGGGCATTTGCTTTACAAACATAACAAACAGAACTGTGTTTCTTGACTATTCTGAACAAAGAGGTAACTAAGTGTTGATCAACAGGACTCAGGATGGCCAAGAGCCCTTATCCAGGTTCTGCTCACTGTTGTCTAAATGTCTTGAGCAGAGCTCCTCACTTCTGGCTTTCTTGAAAGCCCATCAGTGACTCAAGACTTCATGTTAAAGTCTGTGTATAGAGAATACAAATCCATATAATAAGGTACTGGGTGCCTAAACCAATGGCTGCTTATTTTCCATCTGGGAAAAGTGCAATCTAAGTTAGTGATGCATTGTAAAGCACTTGTGAGTGTAAGGACACCAACACTAAATTAAAACAATGGAAAAACAGCACCAATCATTTTCCCACTGTGTATCAATAGTTAAGATTTCAAGCTGACTTGTGTTGGTAGTGCTAAACATTTCAAAGAAATAAGCTGTAGGTGTAAAATAGAAGGTGATTATAAACAAAGACTCTTAAATGAAATGCTGTGTCTTGCTGAAGCAAACAAATTAGTAACTCACCATAAAGATTAGTCAAGTTTGGACACTGAAAACAAGAACTGAAGAGTTTTAAGAATCTGATCTAAGTGCCCACAAAGTAAATTCAGAAACATTCCTAATAAGAATTTTAAAGGTATGCATGCACACAAACAGAAGCAAAAATATAATCTCACCAAACCTAAAACTTGACATAACAAGAATGAAAGCATATTTAAAAATAATACATATTTTAGATAGCATATATTATAAAACCAACAAAAATAATCCCTAAGCCTCTCAAATTGCACACTCTTCTGAGAAAACAAAATTGCAGCTGAGAGAAACCAGTTGTTAATTTCTTGGAGTGTCTCTTTGTGTGCATAACAAAAGGAACGTCAGAGAGGTGGAACTACTAGTATAACAAGCTAAGAAATGTAAAGCTTAAAAAAGTCACTGAAAAGACTTTTTCCATAGAAAAGAAAGAAAAAAAAGAAATCCTTCAGTTGAGAAAGAGGAATGGGTTGAAGGAACAAATATCTGAAAAAATCCTCCAGTAGTTACAACCATGTTCTACGTGTTCTAAGGTGATGTTTTCTTTTTACTACTTCCTATCTGGGTTAACATATACACCGATGTCTCTGAAAGCAACTCTCAAGGTTAAAATATGAGAGTGAAGAATATTCTGCACAGGCTATTGACAATACATTGTACAAAGCAGAACAGCAGTTAGTGCAGAGATTATACTTCATTTGAAAAGACTCAAGCTATTTGCTATTTCTTAGTTTGATGTCTTCCTTTTATGCTTGTTATAAAGTGGAGTTAAATATTTGCAGTGTTAGGTTAAAGCAGTTGATTCTAATGTTCAATTACAAGGTTTTAGTGTCATATATTATTCTACTCTGAAAGGAGAAAAAATCAATAATGAATTAGCAAAATTTTTGCCACTACAGTAACAATTCAATGTAAATTTTTTTACTATATCTTTTGCCAAGCAGTCTTTTTTCCATCTTATGGTTTGCAGCCCATGGTCTTTCTCTGGTACAACTTTACTGTACATATTAAAACTAGGTATTTAAAAACTGGAAAGAAAGTTTTCCTTTTTTCTTAATATATGAGGAAGAATTTATATAGCAATCTTACCCAGAATGTAGCTTTCTAAAGAAAGTCTGCAGAGATAGCTAAGAGGAAATAGAGGGAAAAAGCAGGGGAGCAAAGGAAATAAATTGAAAAAGTGTAAAAAAACCAGGTCAGCATTACTTAATTCTGTATTCCTTTAAAGACACCGGTGTAAAGAAAGTTGATGGCAGGCCTTTTCAAATAGCCTGTGACTCCATGCAGTTAACACAGTTTAGCAAATGTGGGTAGGACTAATTTGACTAAAAGAATATGAAGGACCTAAACTCCTGGTTGATTGGGTTATCCTTACTTCTAAGAAGCCCCAAATCAGAAACAGGCACTACTAGTAGAGATCAAGGGAAATTCGGGTATCTGGTTCTGAAAATCCAACCCTGAAAACTTCTCTTCTTAGGGCTGGTAATGCTTAAACTCTCTCTGGCCCTCTGCCTTACAGACTCCTGTGCTCTTAGCTGCCTGGTGCCAGCATATCCCCAGAAGGGGCTCATTCTTCACAGGGAAGGGCCATTCAAAATCGATAAACTAGCTATTACCCCAGCTCTCAGGCCTGAGGATATAGATGTGCCTGCAAGAGCAGACTCCATCCTAAATGCAGTGGTAGCAGCTCCTTTTTGTTTGTCTGAATTTAAAAGAAACAGGCATAGGATGAAGTCCTTTTTGCAGCAATTGAAGCTATTACCTATTAGATATGAATCTTTCTTCAGCATGAGTAATTCAGGCTTGATATTTCAATTTCCTTAAGGATTTTCTAGCTCCTAGACAGCAAGGGATGTTGATTTTACAATGTGTATTGAGCTTTAGGGTTAGAGGTGAGGAATCCTTTCCTCCTCATTGGTGGCCTAGTTGCTAATCAAGGCACTACTATTTTCCCTTGACCTCTTTCTGCCTCCTGCCTATTGACTCCCTAATGATTTATGCCCAGGGCACATCTGCAACAGTAGAGCGTAGACTCAGCTTTCTTCCCTATGCCGTTTATAATCCTGTAAAGAGATGGTGGAAGAGGCAGCTTAAATCTCCTTTATTGGAAAGATCACAAAAAACAGTCTGTATTTTGTGAGTGCTTTCCTGATTGTGTTTCAAAAGCTGTTATTCCCCAATTTCTTCATAAAAGGAAGGGACTAGCTCTCTGCTCTAAAGTGAGGATTCCCAGCCATGAATTCCAAGGAGGATTCACTCCTTCAGAGCACTGTATGTGTCTTGCTGAAGGATGGAAGAATACACATCCCAGTCCTGTTCTGGACAGCCTCCCACTGCTTTGTGGCGTGTGCCTCCATTCTTAGGTGCCTATCTGATTTCCTACATTAGATAGGTAGTCACCCTAATGAAGCTTTTGGGCTAAGGACTAGACCTGCTAAGGCTCAGCACAAAAACCTAGTTTTTGAGTGCAGCCTTTGGTTTGTGTGATCAGTTGAGGTCAAATGTCACACAAAACAAATGTTAAAGTACCACAAAGACTTACTCTCAGACAAAGTAAAAAGAATTCCTGCTAGAATATATATTTATCATAAATTCTCATAAAGGGAGTTTAGTTGAAAAAAATAATAACAATGTTAGGCATTCTTTATCTTACTGACAAGCACATTGGTCTGCTGAAGGACAGAAGAGTTTTACCAGGGCAATTAGAGCCTTCTGGTACCCTGATGAGTCTCATATATAGGACAGACAACAAAGTGGTAGGAGGACTTCCCAGCTTTTCTATCACTTTAACCTGAGTTTAGTTGAGTGGAATTTAATTTGAGTTAGGCATTAATCACTTTATATTTCATAGATACCTATGGCATGAGAGTAATGAAGTTTCCCATTCTTTAATAAAATACTTTAAAATCTATACCAATTGAAAGAACCATACAAGCAAAATAAAATGCTGCTCTAGTGATAACAATACTTTGACTTTTGAAATGTCTTTTCCTAAAGAATCTTTTGGAGTTTTACAAGCACAATTATTAGTGAAACTGCCTTATGTGGAGTAAAGAAGGGGTGGAAATCAAGTCCTAGAAAGATAAAGTAATTTTTGCAGTATCATGAAAATTTGAACAGGTATTTGACAACTACGACTTAAATTTGCATCAAAACAGTTGAGTTTGTGGGACAGAATATTTTCCTTCAAACAAACTTCACTAGAAAATAGTCATATTACATTTATTTATATCAGATATCTTTGTTATGTATCTTTGTTTCATCATCATCATGGCTGGGCTTCGCAAACGAAGATTTGGGAAGGGCTCTACCCACATTTGTTGCAAGCGCGTTGGTGGCTAAAAAGACCAATATGAGATAGGCATGTCCGGTTGCAAAAGGCACAGTTTCAAGTCTCTGAAAACACATCCTAACTTTCTTGATGGGGTAAATTACTATAGGGAAATGGGAGATTTAATCAGATTAAAGTTAATGACCTCTTGATCTTTAAAATAAGAAAAACCACATCTGTTTTGCAGAACTACAGATTGAAATTCTATCAACAAAGCTAGATTTGCTGAAAGATAAGGAGTATCAGAGATGAAATCTTGCTCACAGAAACACTGGAAAAAGTTCTACTAATTTCAGTATGGTTAAGGTTTTGTTCTTTCAGTTGATTGCAGCAACATGGAAGAAGAGAAAAAAAAGGGCTCAAAAGCTATTCCTTTGTGATTAAAGTTAACTTAGAAGTAAAAAACCTGAGGCCACCCAGGAGACAACAAAAGAGATGTAAGTCAGAGCTCAGGGAATCTAAATGCTGGAACAAGGTACAAATAACAAACGCTCTCCCCTATACAGATAAATACACTGGCACACACAGTCTGTAACTTCAGGAAAGATTTAATCACCTGTTAGAAGTGATTCTCAGTTTTCACACCTGAAACATTTTATAAATATTAATACATACTTATATATATATGTATATACATATACACACACATACCCTATTTATGTGGCATTTGTAGCACATAGGTTCCCTGAAATGTGTTTATCAATTATGCTTTATATTTCTTTGTGGGGGCCCCCTAGTGGTCTAGTGGTTAGGATGCAGCACTCTCACCGCCATGGCCCGGGTTCGATTCCCAGTCAGGGAACCCCTCCGGGCAGATGGAGCTCGGCAGCCCTCTAAGGCCATCCATCTAAGAGAAGGTCACTCTAAACAAACCTACGTCCTGAGGACCTCGCTGCCACCGTCCAAGCTTCGCTTGGCCCCGGCAGTTGAACCTCAGGATTAAAGGGTGGGCTCAGTTCAGCGCACACGGTGTCTCACCTAAAAATCCACTGCGCAGGCTCCAAGGGTAATGACCTTTCCCAAATCTTCGTTCATGAAGACTGACCATACTTATACATACTTATATTTCTTTGTGTCCACACCCTTAAATACACCTGTGCATATGTGGTATATACACAGGTAGACATATCCTTATGAACGTATCGGGCACCACTGCCCAAGCTGCTGGCTGTGGAGAGAGACAGTGGTCCTAATGAGATGTGTTCCTGTTGTGTTGCCCTGATGAGATGTGCTGCAATGTGACAGCAGCAATATAGTGACTGCTCTGCAGTGTGCAGGGGGCAATGGAGTGACTATTACTGCCATCCTGGCAATTAGAATAGAGGAAAACAGAGCATTGAATTCACTAAGGCACTGAGCCGAGGAGGAGTGGATGGGAAAAGGAGGTAGAAAGTGGAGACAGGGATTATTATATTAGAAATAAGATCTTTTTCTTTCTTATATATCTTGACTCTTATCAGAGAGGGTGAGAAAGAAGGCATTGCTCTCAAATAGTTCTTTTAACAAGAAGCACAGCAGCAAGCCGAACTTGCAATCCTGAAGATTGCATCTCATGAGATGCACGAGACCTCTGTATAAATAACTGGAGATGGGAAATCTGCCTTTAGACTTTCAGAAAAACTCTAGCAGGGAAAAGAAGGCAGTCACTCAGACTAGAAT
The DNA here is from genome assembly GCF_001715985.3 of Manacus vitellinus. NCBI lineage: Eukaryota > Metazoa > Chordata > Aves > Passeriformes > Pipridae > Manacus > Manacus vitellinus. The sequence goes on from NW_021940604.1 coordinate 28,703,135, forward strand.
GCTGATGAAATATGTCATGGGGGAATGGAGTGGATTTACTACCCATTAAGCAAACAAGCATGTTTATTGACGTAACTTATATGAATAGAAAGTTTTAAAGATATAAGATTATAAAATTCTATTTTAGTTTTCATTCATATTCCGTCCCTTTTTGCATTTTCAGCATCAGCAATTATCATCAGCTTCTTTTTTATTACCAGTCGGTTTCTTTCAAGTTTTCTTTGCTTTTAGGTTTTGAGTCATGAAGAAGTCAGATATAATTGTTTTCAACCAACTATTTCTAGTAGATTAATTTTAGCAACCAATAAAAAGGTCTAAGATTTATGAGTGTGTTAAAAAAAATTCTAAGGACATGCTAGAATAAAGTCTTTCAAAGATTTTTTTCTACATATTTTCTGATTATTTTCTGAGTTATTCAGGTTCCTATGTCATGCTTGACACCTTAGCATCTGGTTGTTATTTATTGTTCAGAAATTATGCTCGGCAATGCCAAAAGGGAAGATTAAAGTGTAAGTAGAATATGTGGGAATATGCACTCGTAGTTGTTTTGCTCTGTTCTGCATGTGAGAGTGAGGCAAGGACCTGAACACATCCAATTTGCTTCCTTAGCAGCGCTGAGACTGGACGCCTGGCTGAAAAATGTATCTGCAGCAGAACACAGCTTCTGTGTACGATCACTCTCACTAACCAGATCATGTTGCAGGACCTTCAGCAATAGAGGTGGGTTTTTTTCCAGAGATATATTCATCCTGCAGACTGATTTACCACTAGAGAAAGTTTGGCCAAGACAGAACAACAAAGGCATTGTACCAATATATATGAAGGTGGGAGGAGATTTTGTAACTTGGTTTGGTGTTCATTTTGGTTTAATCAGCAGATGGCAGCTAACATGTGCTTACATAATAGATATATACACCACGAGTAATATACATATTAAAGGAATGTATTTTGCTTCCTTTAAACATGTAGCACAAAAAAATTCCTTATTTCAAACTGTTAGAAACAAAAAATATTAACTAGAAACTTGAGATTGAAAACCTAGGTGTCATTTCTACCTTATGTCAATCTGTTTGAGCATGTATTTGAAGTGAATTCAGGATTTTATTTCTTGCATGGTGAAGAAATGGCAAACACCCTGAGGATGCAGTTGCTGGTGGTAGTTTGTAGTGAAGAAGAAAACATATATATAGCATGTTATAAAATGGATGGCCTTTTATGAAGTATGAGAACCTTTTCAGGCTGCTGTAGGAGCTCTGGCTGTTTTAGAAGTTCTGTGGTTGAATGCAGGCAGGGTTCATGCTACAGGACTCCAGCGTGGCCTAGCCCTCTTCTTGGTTTGGAGCTGAATATCCTCATGAACTTTTGCAGAAGTTTTGAAACCATGCCTCTCACTACTTGTTCTTGGAAAGGAAAATAGTTTTTGCACACCTAAATTATGTAAAGAACTGAACCACCAGACCGACAAGGGAAGTAGCCAGGGAGTCTATTTCAGAATTGCAATGATTCCAAAGCAGATCACTAATGCAGACAACAACCATAGCAACAAAGTCACAAGAATAACTAAACATGCCAAGACCTGGTATTTTTGCAAAAGAAACAGAAATAACCTGACAAGACATCTTAGCTGTAAGCCTAATTAGCATAGTCAGTGTGTCTGCAAATTATTTCTGTGCTTGTTTGTAGTTCCTAGTGAGCTCTCAATGACACCTGTTATTAGTAATTGTTACAACAGAGGAGGAGAAAGACTATGTTTGACTATCAGAGGGGTAGTTTTAAATATTGAGTTACTTTGGATGTGTAGAGGTGTAGCTACATGTGCAGAAGATTTACAGATTCCAAATAATTTAATAATAACTGGAAAATATAGTTTTCAGTTAATCATTAAATAGTTAGAAAATTCCTTACATTTTAAAAGCAGTCTTTCTGCTTTAAGCTGTTTGTTCGCATGCCAAGCAAGCATTTATTCAATGTTCATGGTATAAGCAGTTAAATAGAAAGTAAAAGATTATTTAACAGAACTTGCATGAGATTGACAGATATTGGAATTTGACTGCACTCTGTGTTACTTAAAATGATAACAAATGAAATGTGTGCATCCAGAAAAGCTGGTTTTGGATGGATGACCTTTACTTGCTGATGAAAGTAAAATGAAATAAATTACATTTCAGCTTCTCTGAAACTGGCATATAATGCCAAACTGAACTGCAAGTATTTCACTAGGAGACTTCTAATAGGTTGTCTAAGATTTTTTTTTTCCTAAGTAGAGAATAAAATACGATAATCTCCCAGGAGACTTCTGGAAAGATACTTTAAATTGTCATTTTGTGCAAGGAAGCAAGACAGAGTTTTGCAGAGCTGATGTGTTGATAATATGATTACTCTAGCTAGATCTATTTTTCCATTGGGATTTTACATCACTGTTTTATTTAGCTGCTATATCTAAGTGAAATTACATGAAAGGGATAGTGTGTAGGCAAATATGGCACAGAATTTAGCTTTGGAATAGCTCGATTTAAAAAATTTAAGAAAAATAAAAACCTTCCCACAGCTATAATTGTTTGAAATGCAGAGCAATTTTTTAAAATTTCTTTTACAAAATCCTGCAGGGTATAACCTGTTTTTCTCTGCTAGCTGAGAACAAACTCAGAAGAAACTGGACAGTAGCTATAAACTTTGGTGGAAATTACTTTCTTGTTTTCATTGGACAAGATAACTCATCTTGTGTCCTTCATTAAGTGTCCTTCATTTTCTCTCTTCATAAACTGGTTCTCAAACAATTTTGCATTCTGATGCATTGTACATAAAACTATATTTTGATCTATGAAAGTTCAAAGAGACTTGATCACAAAATGTTTAATTTTTTTTGTCCGTTATCAGTTTGTCAAACCAAAAATCTACCCCAAGAAATTTGGGTTTGTTAACATTTTCTCAAGGATGTATTTTTGTCAGATTTTAAACAAATTTTCAGGAAAGCCTATAGCTGCTTTAATGTCAGAGGACCTCATTAGGGAGTGAATGGTTTGAAAGACTTCAATTTTGCCCTGAACAGAAAGAGAACATTTGCAGCATTAAAAATTTTGCAGAGGATAAGAAGTCATTCCAGCTATCAATTTTTGGTTCCCTAAATGGTTGGAAGATTTCAGACTTGGAGGAGAGGTATACATGCCACAAGCTGTCAGGACAGTGGCACCACAACTTTCTCATAAGCTGTACAACTGAACTACCTTCTAAAGGAGAGCAAGGGTGGGAGAAATGCATCTCACCTTGATACAGACATAGCCTGAGTAATTAGTAGTTCTATCAGGAGACAATCCAGCAACTGTTACTCTAGCAGCAAGCACCCAGAGGAGTACCATGCTTCCCAGGTAAGGGTACCTCTAAGGACCTGCCTAATGTGCATGCACATGTACAATGCTTCTGAGTCTCCTCATGGTCACAGCCTCAGGCATCACGGTTCCTACCAACAGCCTTGACCCTCTCTCTTGATTGCCCCTCTCTTCTTTTTTTCCCTTCTACTTCTACTGTTCCTTTTTCTTCATTCTTCTGACCCTGTTTTCATCTTCACTTCTTTTCTTTTTAGGACAATGTTACCCCCTTTCCATTTCTCATAATTAGCAACAACTAGGAAAATCTGTCAGCTCCAGCAACATTCCAACAACTTACTGAACTATCCGAATAACACTATTGATTTTGCTTTTCCTATCCTTTGTCATCATTTAGAGTTTGCTATTTTCTGTGCATTTATCTATTTTAAGGCATATCAACAGAATTTTGAGTGTTCTTGATAGGGCAAAGCACGTTAATCCAGCAACAATTATTACATACATGGAAACTGATGGAATAAGGACCTGGGAGAAGACAGGGAGAAAAGGACTTGGAAGCAGTGCATCTTTTTTCTCCTAGTACTGTTCCTCCGAGAGAGGGAAAAGATTATCAGCAGTCAGATAAGTAATGCTAAATAACTGGAAGCCTTAAGACTTCAAGAGTGTGCAGGAGAGACAGGATCTCCAGACTTGCCCGGAATAAATGTGTCAGAATAGAGGCAGTTTCTTGATAGTTACTTTTCTGTTAAAGACATACTATATAGATGTCCTACTGTGCTATTTATTCTGTATTATCAAATCAGAAATGGAGAAGTCATGGCTTTACTATATTTTTTACTATGCAGAATTAATCTCCATGCCTACGAGTGTATTCACTAACGGTGCTAGTTATTTTCATGTAGACATGGTGCAGGATGCATTACATCCCTGCCATTTCCTGTAGACTTCTTCCTTAATCTTACATGCATTTCATACCAGCCTTGCTTTGCTCATTATTCATGATTAGAGTTAGTCCTCGTTCCTTCAGCAGCAGACACTCCAAATTAAAAATGACTGCAGGATCTAGATCACTGACACTTTCAGGTGTAATTGTTATCCAGTTAATGAGCATGAACTAAAATCCCATGAATTTGGTTATAACACTGGTATTTTGCATACACTGTCTGGTCCTATGATTGCAGGCTTTGTGTAGAGTACTGTGCAAATACCTACTTTGAAATAAAAGGCATTATATATTCTTCTGACTGTGTCCAACTCTGTCTGCTCCCAACCCCAGTTCCCTCTCTGTCCTGCTTCTTACATCATCTGGAAGACACTGGCAGGTGACAGCAGTGTCACCAAACAATGCTGTTCTGAACCACCAAGCTGCTTTTTTCCATGTTCCTCAGTATGCCTGATCCAGAGCCCTGCTCTGGCCTGACATCTAGCTGGCTCAGGTCCTGTTCTTACATTTAGTGGGGCTCCACACTGGAGTCCACTTTCAGTATGTTCATATTATATATCTATTTAAAATATATATATATATGTTTGTAAACTTTCGATAGGTTTATATAATTGGGAAACACTGTTCTCAAACTTTCCCTAATGGCTGGCCACAGTGTAAATATGACCACTAAGATATCAAGATATCTATACTCCAAACTGGTCAAGCTATGATGCCGTAAAAAGCAGAATAATAAACAAAGCCACAGAATAATATAAAGAATAACTATTATCAAAATGAGTGAAACACTCTAAAGTAATTCCTTCTGTCACTGCCAAGGAGAAAAACCACTTAGATAAATCAAAGCAAGAGAAGGTTAACAAATAAATGATACTGTGAAGGGAATTCTTAGCTCTCTCTCTCTTAACTTTTCCATCAAAATCTCCTGAGCAGAATAATTCCAAAAAGAGGTTTGGGAAAGGGTAACAGAAGGACTTTTTTCTAAGGGTAAAAAGATACGGGTAGAAGTCCACAAATGTGGGCTTTCCTGGGCCCCAGTCATCACAACTTTGCCTTTTGCTTGGCAGCTCTGAAAGTTGTTGTTACTGCCTGAATAATAAGCCCCACTTTCTCTCTTATAATGGTGGCAGATGTTTGCTATCACAAAACATGTCGGAAGGTGTACTGCCATTGTAAATACAGAGTATGAAACCCAGTATTTGAGTGTCATTCCCACAGCTCAACCAACATTCTGCCACTGTTATTTTAGCATCCTAATTACACCAACATTGTCCTTTGTGACTCTCACTGCAGATTTCCAATCAAAATGTCTTTGATGAGGGAAGTAGCATTATTGCAATCAAGAAGCAGAACAACATTTCTAAATAATCCTAGCTTGTTCAACTTCCCAAGCACACTGAAGAACATAGATCTGAATAGCTAAACGTGGCAGGAGAGTACACATAGGCTGTGAACTGCTCTGGCTCAGATAGCTAGTGAGTTAAATAGGGATGAGAATTGCCAGACTTTGGTGTACTTCATCCCTAAAGACCCATAACATTGAAGGATGGTAAAGAAACAGCAAAACAATATAATTTATGTCCGTTAGTATCTTCTCTGTATACTTGCATAGATGCATTTGAATTCAACAAAAAAAGAAAAAGAAATTCCACATCATAAATGTATTAGAAATGTTTTCACCATTGTTTTTAATTAAATTTCATGGTAAGCCTAAATCCAGGAAGCCTGAGGTTCCTGGGTTCTGCAGCACCGTGAATGCGCAAAGCTTCCATTTTACCAAGGAGATACATTTCTAGGAATCACAATTGCAGTGCAAAGCTTGAAAAACTAATGTGCTGTACCCCAAAAATTAAGATGAAAAAAATAGAGTTTACAAGAAATCCTATTATGAGACTGTAGGAAAACAGCTCCCAAGTTTCAATACTTCAGGATACTTCCAATACCGTATAAATAACTCAAGGTTTGTTCTCTCAAAGCAGAGGACTTTTAAAGTGGAAGGTCTAAAGCAGTGTCAAACAAATGCCTTTTTTAAATTTGTTTTTTCCTTTTTATTTTTTTTACGACACATGGATCTGAACCATGACTGTAGACTGGAGTGTCTGGAGGAAAATCGTGTTGGATACACTAGGCTGCAACCCTTCATCAGGAACTGGTTTAGCGATTGAGTAGGCCAAGAGGAGGAAAATGTTTGGGTGATATTCTTTCTGTTTTGGAACTCATCATGTATGTGAAATGGATATGGTCTGAGTAGCTCTAGCTCTATTTACTGTCACAGAATAACTGTAATAATTTAGAGAAATTTGCCACTGATTGAAGGTTTGTGTCCTGTTTTGTTGTGTGTTAGGGCTATATTAGTTAGTATATGTGGTGAAGTATCTTCTGCACAGTTTTTGGATTTTTTTTCACCTAAAATGATCCGTGAACTTTAGTAGTGGAGAGTTCCATCCCCTGACTTCTCTAGCAGTGAGAACACTGGTAAAAAAAAGACTCCTGCTTAGGCTTGTCTCTTCCTGGGAATGGTGTACACGTTGTCTTCACATTTGATAAAAACAATGACTAGTGCTTGCTAGCAGCTCTAAAACCACTGTCATCACTCCTAAAATGTTAGAAATACAAAGAATGGGTTTATTTTGTGAAACTGCAAAAATACATGGAATACTTCTATTCTGCTGGGGAAAGACATATTGAAACATAAAAAAAATAAATTTAAAGTGTCTCTTTTTCTATTCTATTAAAAAAAAAATTGGCACACTTACAGAGTTCTCAGATCTAGGATCTGGTTTTGGGCAAAAACCTCATCCTCAGCCATCAGAACTGTCTACGCTGAATAGGACACTGATCTGCAGCAAGTCATCCCAAATGCACATGCACTCTACATTCACGTTCTAGTCCCTTCCACAGATTTTTCCTCGGACTACCAATCTTACTACTTAATCAATGTATCGGTTTTTCACATTGCTTCCAAGGGATTGTTGACTGTTACACCATGGGCTTGGGAATGCTGGAATAATCAGACAGAGCTGCTGCCTATAAACAAGCCTTTTTTTTTTTTTTTTTTTTTTTCAGAAACTATGGAAAGCATAATGACTGAACTGGTGTTAAATTTTACCATTAAGGAAAGATTTATCTTATATAAATAAAAACTCCCTCTATACCAAAAGGGAGAAGTTTATTTCACTGTAAACTCATTTACACTTTCAAAATATCATTTAATTTCTTTACATATGCGACATACTTTAGACCACCATAAAAGAGAAGCTATGATGACACTTTGACAGAGATTAGAAATGGGCAACCTATTAGCAGTTGGAGAGCTGATGACATTGTATATGGTTTGCTTGAATGGTGGGACAGGTGATGGGGACATTGGCAAGTCAGATTTATGCCTGATTTATTTTCCTCAAACAAAAAATGAAGCCAAAGAGATTTGCCTTCTTTGTAAAGCCTTCTGAAGGTACATACAGAAATTATCATATAACTGAGGCTGTTTCTCTTGTACTGACTGAATCCTCTGTTAAGTGAGTAATTGGGATCTGTGACAGCTTTGGGCTTGCAAGACAGTGCAGATGAAATTCAGCAGACTGGAAAACTAAAAATCAAAAAGCTATCTATCAAATTTCTTCCTAATCTCAATGTCATGTCCAGTGTATAAAGTAGGCTGTACTGACTGCAGAAGAAACTCTGATTTGCATCTCTGGTAGGTCCATATTGCTGGATTATAACCTGAACATGTTTGCCTTCCAAATAAGACCAAAGTACACCAGTTTAGTTCAGTTACCATGTGAGCACAATCTGTAATCTACCTGAGGTAATACACCCAACCTTTCAGCATGGGAGCGCTGACTGCACTGATGCAGAGCAGAGCTGGCTCACTTCTTGAGCATGGCCAGAGCCATTACACAGCATAGATTTTATACAGCATAGACATTATGACAGTCCTTATGAATCACAGTTCCTTAGCCCTTCTATCACCTCACACAAAATGGCAATGAGGCCATCACTTTGCTCACAGAAGGCACATACAGGTGCATATACACTGCATAGCACTTGCGCACAAAGACTTTGCTCACTTTCTTTTATTGACATCAAGTTTTCTAGATCGGCAAAACACATTTTCTATTCTAGTATGACTTCAATGCCTGGAAAAAGCAGTTCTTAGTCTCAAGATGATATGAAGATATCATATAATAGATATGATAAATGGAACTGATTGGTACAGAGGAAAATGCACCCTTGGCTGATATGCAGTACAGGTACTACTTTTACATTTTCTCTCCCTTTGTATATTGTATGTTTAGACACTTGGTGAAAAATCAATCAATATGCTATAAAACAGCAAATGTTAAGCAGAGATATATTCTTCAAAGGAAAATGATCCAATCTTTCATTTTATTATCTGAAATATAGGAGTAGAAAGTATTAGCAGTCTCTGTTCATCTGTTCATTACTTTCAGAGATGTTTCAAATGTTTTTTTAGCTGGCACGGATCTAAATCCAAAGAAACCAATAAGACTGCAGCAGCTAATCATAAGAAAAATAAAAGTGTTTATGGAGATCTGTCCCATGTTAATTTCTTAGTGCATGTTATTGGTGTATTTATGCCATTGTGGCACATTGCTATTGACATACATTAACAAAGAAATATTTTGAGAAGTTTATTATAAAGTTTTTGGCTGTGATGGACTTCACTGTCTCTAAGACAAAAGTTACCCCAACTTCCTTCTTTAGTTTTCTTCTCTCAGCTACTTCAGATCATGTCCCCAAAACACGATTTCCAATTCAGAGCTATCTTTTTAATGACATAGGAATTACAGCAATGATCACAGATAATTCTTTCTTCTGTATCTTAACTTTGAAGTTGTCCACTGAAAATCTGTAAGAGTATGCTCTTAGTAATGTTGCAATATTGTTTTATAAATTTGGGAATAATGATAATAAGGATAAATGAAGACCCTTATTTCTATTTCCTTTTAGAATTCTTTCTCTGTGGGAGCTAAAAAATAAGAGCTAAGAAAAAAAGAAGTTTTGACAATGAGAAGATTAAATATTAAGGGTCAGCAAGGGTTTCCATTTCTCTCTGCAAAGAATTATACATAAAAGTATGTTTTGAAAGCTTCTTACATAGTATTTGATAACTGTTTTACACGAAGTATAAACAAATCACTTAATTTTAGACTAAAAATTAAACAAATATAATGAATCTTAATGAAACTCCTTTATACAGAAAAAAACTATTAACTCTTACAAATTGAGTCTCATAGTGATGGCCACATTAATTTAATACATTCTAATGGTTTTGAAAACAGGTATAGTTTAGGCTATTGCTATATGTTGCAGAATTCTGCAAGTTAAAACAGTAAGATCAGTGAAATTCATTAGTGTACTATTTGTGGAAGAACTAAAGCACTTTGTAAAAGCACCTGCCATTTGTATGCATTGGAAATCCATCACTATTTTCAAAACTAACCTAGTCATTTTAATTGGGACTTCAATATTCTAAAAGTTAGGTGTCTTTTCTAAGCTGGTTGTGTAATCTACATTCACATTAAAGGAGTGAGACACCTCTCAGTAAGTAATTCATAAAATAACTATTTGGGAGGGAGAGTAGATGCTTATTTCTTATTTTTTGGGGGATGTAGAGTTATTAATTCTCTTTTGGAGTCAAGTGGATGAAGCAAGGTCAATCCTTTTTGGTTTGGCAGGGATGTAAGAAGCAGTTGTCTATAATGCTGTTCTGAAGAATAGGATAATCAAATCCAAATAACATCTGTGTTTGATTTGGTTTCCTGTCTTCTAGGAAAGAAACCTAACAACTAGGCTGTAAGGAGGAATGCAGAAATTGAGGTCTTTGTGCATCACAGGTGAGACTTGAATACTTAACTACTCTGGCAGAAAGTGAACCTCACCTGAACACTGTGGTTGTGGAAAGTCTTCCATCTGTGGTGCATCCTAGAATACAGCAGCTTCATGTGACAGACTGCAGAAGGGTTAAATATATGTTTTAAAACTTGAAACAAAACACATTTTAACCACATCTTCTGACATCATATGTTAACATTTTCAGTTACATGTCAAAAGGAATATCTTTCCTCTCTCTCCATGCTGAGTTTAGCGAAGCTCAGTCACATTCCAGAAATGGTGAAGGGGTGTGAGGTAGTACAGGGAGAATACATTTTGATTTGAGAATCCTAGCAGGGTGATAGGATGTCCCTGGACTTTTGAAAGCTCAGTCATAGTAGAAAGGTGTGTGGTTTCATCAGATTTCAGGAGCCAATATGTAGACTTTTATGCTGAAGACTTCGCTAACAGCTTGGGTGCAGGGGTCTCCAGAGATGGGAATGTTGCATAGCAGCTGAGAGGGTATAATGACCCACAGGTTTGAACTTAAGAACATGAAGTAGTTGGCTAAGTCATCCCCAATGAGACTTTGACTCTTTAGGCTCTATATGAAATATTTCCAGAAGTGTCCATAGGTCAAATGTTTTCCTTTTATGCCAGAACCTAAAAATTCAAAAATTATGCCAGGGGTAATTTTCTAAAGTTTCTGGGTATTATATTAAGCGATTACATTCCTGCATTCAAACTCTGTCCTCTCCATCCCTTCTACATGCAAATTCTGTCCTCTCCATGCCTTCTACATGCTTCATATCACATTTGAAAGTGAGATTTTTAGAAATTGTTGTATATCATGCTATTAAAAACTACCCTCTCATTTCACTAGAAAAATGTAGAGGTTTTGTTGGTTCAAACAGTGTCTTCATTTTCATCACTAAAGGTTTTTTTAAAATGTCTTGGAAAAAAAAGTAAAAAAGGAGAATGTAAATGCTAGTCTTTTAGGGCTTTGATATGTTTGAAAACAGAATACAATTTAGCCCTTGTATTTGCTAATCTTTGTCTTAATAAGATTGCTGTGGGTGTTATTGTCTGTTTATAGCATGAAAACATGGAGAAGCAGCGTGATTATTGTCAGATTTGTGTTTAGATTTTTTGCTATTATAATCGTATGAGAAAACTGCTCGGATCTATTCAATATAAAATAGCAAATAGTTTTAAAAAGGAGGGAAGGTGATTATCTTGACTTCTTAATGATGCTCCTAATTTAGACTATGCAAGAGATGTATAATGAGTGAGAGAGGTGTTGCCGAAAAAATCTGTTCTTCAGCTAAAGAGCCAAACTGGGAATCAGTAGTTTGATTATATTTGCACATCTTCAGCAGACCTACTCTGTGACATTAACCAAAGTATTTAATTATTCTGCTCTGCAGTTTTTCTATAAAATGGAAATAATGACAGTCATCTTGCTGAGACATTGTGGGCATTAATTGTTTAATATTTATATCTTCTGAAAGAATACAGATAGAATTGCAGAGTATGAGGACCTATTAATATTCTTTTGCTATTACCAAGCTTTGATATTTGACCCTGGGTATTTTATTGTATAAAAATCTTTACTTTTTATAGTCCTGCATCCAAGAACTACCTTGCCTGAAATGTATCGAGCAGCAAATGTATAAAGTCCTTCTCTTGTCTCTTCAATCTAATTCATTCCCAAATTACTCTCAGAAGCAGTGGAGAACAATATTGTTCAAGTCTACCTTCATTGCTTGTACTTGCCAGTTCCACAGAACAATGAGTAAAGAGTGTCTTCCAGATATTTACCACAATTTTACAGTATAAAACCCCCCCAAAACAGCACAGAGCACATTGTCTGCAGGCTTAGCATGCAGGTCTTGGAGAATGAAAAAAACCCTACAATTTTATGCTTCTGGTCGAGCTGGTGAATATACTCATGGGCAACAGACAAGATTTGTTTTGAAGGTGATGAGCACAAGTCTGGCCCACACAGCTGCTGAATCTGGCTGCCTCAGATAGGACATTAAGCAAACCTTGCAAGCAGCAGTTAAAAGAAAAAGTCTACATATGTGCTCCAAAGGTGTGCCAAATGCACTATAATTGATGCTGATTAATTGTTCAGACAAATTACAGAATAATATTCGGGATGAACCAGTACTGCCATTTTGAATCAAGAAGTAATTGACAACAAATATCTTTAAAAATTTCCTACGTAGTTCAGTATACAGGGGTGAATGGTGTTTTTAATTCTAATAATTTCCTTACATTATTGGCTATACTTCATGAATTATTACTTTGAATTTAGGTGTGGTGAAAAAGGTCTTCAACTTTAAATATCTAATGCAGCTGAGCAAGCGGAACTTCCCACCTGATTTACTTGTCAACACAGCCTAGAAGAAGGTGCATATATCCTTTCTGGTTATAAAAGGCATGAGGCATTGAGTAGATGATTGCTATCCCTGTGACCATGTCTTATCTGATGAGTCCTTTCTACCAACATCTGCTTCTGATCACAGGCAGGGCACACAGCAAAGCCTGGGTTAGCTCACAGCTCAGCTGTGGTCTCTCCCTACATATATGCAAGGAAAAGTGATTTTAGCTGTAGACCTGAGGTAAAATTTGGAGAACAATGAGCTCATGGAACTACTTTGGAGGAAAAAAAAAGAGAAAGCAAGATTTCATAATATCCTAGCAAGGCACCCAGCAGATTTAGAACAGAAGAGTGAGAAATACAATGATTTTAGTTATGCTACTCCAGTGTCTGAGGATGATGCTACTAAAAGGGGAGTATATCAACCTCAAAGCTTAATAGCAAATTTTCACAAATGCATTTGATTCATGTCTTCATGAACAAAGATGTCCCCTGTAAAAGGAAGATTAATTGGATAAGCCTTGGGACACATCCACTATGGTGTTTAACACAGGGGTAACAAACAGGGATTAGCCTATGATTTTGCAATGACACTACAAGCAGATTATGTTATGTGCAAGAAGCTGTCTGAGTTCTTGAAGCTTGAATAAACTGTCTAAATGACCTCTCTTATTTCCTCAGTTTCCCTGTGAACTCTGAGTCTGGCGGCGTAAAAATAGATAGTTTTAAATACCCTAACCTATATAAATGCCATATAGGAAAGATCTTCCACTGGTGGCTTGAATCTGTCGTATTTGTATCACCTTTGGAGTTGGAAACTTTGTTTCTGAGTAACCCTAGATCCCGCCCAGTAGTAAGCAAGCATCATCACGCCTGGCTGCCTGGGGAAGCTTGTATTTATTTGCCTTGATGAGCAAATAAAGTCCTGCTAATTCTATAACATGAAAAAGAGTCAAACAAGGAATAGTTCTGAAGCTACTCCAGTCTTGTGCCTTTCATGTGCCCTTGCAGCCCAGAAAGCCAACTGCATCCTGGGCTGCATCAAAAGGAGCACGGCCAGCAGGTTGAGAGAGGAAGTTCTGTCCCTGTACTCCGCTCTTGTGAGACCCCACCTGGAGTACTGTGTCCAGGTCTGGGGTCCTCAGAACAGGAAGGACACAGCTGGAGTGAGTCCAGAGCAGAACCACGAAGATGATTAGAAGGACAGAGCACCTCTCCTACAAGGAAAGGCTGAGAGCATTTGGATTATTCAGCCTGGAGAAGAGCAGACTTCCAGTGCCTAGGGAGTAGGGGCCTAAAAGAAAGCTGGAGAGACTTTCTACAAGCACATGTAGTGATAGGACAAAGAGTAACGGCTTTAAACTGAGAGTAGGTTTAGATTGGATGTTGGGCAGATACTCTTCGCTATCACAGTGGCAAGACTCTGGAACAAGTTGTCCAGAGAAGCTGTGGATGGCCCATCCCTTCAAGTGTTCAAGGCCAGATTGGATGGGGCTTTGAGCGAAACTATGAATAAGTTTTACTGTGACAAACAGTCTTTTCAGGACAGAATCATAATCTGTCTGGCTCAAAAAGAATAAAATAATTATCAGTGTGACCAGTCTTAAATTCACAGAAAATAATACAAGGAGGAAAAAAGTACAATTTCATATTATTGAATGACAGCTATGGGTATCACAGCCACTGGCCATGACAAGTGAAAATGACAGATCTGAACCATAATAATGTTGAATAATGTGTTGAGCAAAGTAAGAATGCAAAGCAAAAAACCCCCGCTATTTATGACTTACAGGTTAAAAAATTTGGAATGAGCTTATGAGGGCAGGATGCAGAAACTTCAGACCAATATGATTATATTTTTAACACATCAATTACATTTACAGCCCTGGATACATATTTGCAATCTATCAGATTAATATAACTAAGTAAGTGTCAGATGTGATTTGAAGCAACAGAAGGAAGAAATGCAAATAGAGTACCAAAAAGGCACAACATGTTTAGCGCTTTTTTTCATTCCTTTCTGTCTAACTTTCCCCTGTGTTTGTCACACCTCTCCAGTCTGACCTCCAGGAAAAATAACCAAACATGCAAAACTTGAGGTCTCTTGTTTTGTTAACTCATAGCCTTTTTGCCCTTTTCTAGTCATTTTGAACCCATTAAATATTTCAGTTGTAGTTTAGGTATTTTCAGACTTAAATATAAGGGTTTCTTGTGTTTTAAGGATAACAAATGTGCAAAAAATTGATTTTTATCTGGTTCATGCACACTAAAAGATATTCTCTTAGTTCACTATTATTGACTATCTCAGTAAAATGCCTCTTGATTCGCCTCTGATTTTGTCTGGAGTATGCCAGTATGCTTCAAAACTGAGGTCAAAGCCTTTTGAATATTCCCAGCTTGCCAGTGTGTAGGCCAAGGATTTCAACTAAGTATTGTAGCTTGCATGAAAACTGTCTGGTCTGCTAAGGATATATCCAGGCCTGTGCCAAATACACAGCAGGCTTTTGAGTGCAGCTCCAGAGGATAACAACCGTGCTGCACACCTTTACCTTCAAGCAGCTGAAGAACACTTGGCTTAGAGCATTTATTAGATATGTGCTTATAAGGCCAAAACTGTACTGCAGGAATACATGCTAACTTAAAATGGAATTAGCAGCTACTTGCTGCAATGAGAGACTCTTCTGGATACTCTGAGCATTTTCTTACAGAAAATACTGAAAATGTATAGCAGCACAAACCCTCTTAACTCTCTATACTTACCAACAACTTTTTTTTCCACTCTCTCTCTTCCAAGAGACTTTTCTCTCAGTGTTTACCCCCTCAGGGAAATCAAAAGTGAGTGTGTGTCTTTGTTTTTTTTTGCTCCATCTGATATCCCATTAGCTCTGAGTCACCTGCATTCTCCTGAGCTCTGTCTGATCTTGTCTAGGAATTGTACTCATTAGCCCAGATGAAACAACAGTTTACAAAGACATCACTAGTATAATGTATGGAGTACAGAGTCAAGGTCAGGTTGCTTAACGTGTGCTTTTTTTCAGGTGTTTCTGAATTTCCTCCTGCAAACGTGAGCTTGGGGACTAATTAGAAAGCTCGATTCTCTTATAGATCATAAATGGAATAATTAAAGGTAAGGTTCTTGTATATGCAAAACTGGGATTTCAGATTCAGCTCTTAAGATGCTTTTCTGCTGTTGTTTTAAAGACTTTTTTTTAAATGTTAGCTAATACATATAGAAAGGCAATGTTAGAGTGCATTACATTATATGACAAATACTTAAATACATGTGAATGGTGGCTGTACTATAGAACACACGTGAAAAATAGTAGGGTTAAGACTGCAAATGGAAGTTGTTATTTCCTGATGGTTCTAATCTAGGCTATATATCACCGGTAAAATTGTCACTTTTGCTCGGATTGGAAATCGGAAACACTTTTTTTTATACAATATATTTACTATTATTTATATTTATTTATTATTAAGTGGAAGTTGCCCTGCACTTTTGTGTTAGGAGTGATGTCTTGCTTATGTAAGAGATGATGGACAGAACCTGCTACATAACTGAGTTGATTTGGGTCATCAGGTAGCTCAAGCTTCTTTAATATAATTCAAAACTATATCTCCCCAGAACCCACTCCATTATAAAGACATACTTTAACTGGATCATGTACCATTTAGTTATAGTTTCTAAAATATCATAGTAATAACATATCTTTTCTCAAGTTCCTGGAGTACTCCATCAGAACAAAAATTAAATTGTATTTGCATTATGAACATTCCCTTGCAGAAGGAAAATTTGCCACAAGAAGTATTTTTCCTGAGCCAAAATACAATAAATGATGGCAGACAAAATAAGAATGATAAGACAAAAATAACGGAAGTAAGATCATGCATTTAAGTACGCATGTCTCAATTCCTTTAGAAAGCTTAAAATAGATCTGTACTAGCCATCCTATTTGCTGGTGAATTCATATCAGAGTACTCTCTTTTGGTAACTTTCCCTTTTTGGTCTTTTTTAGTTTTCTTTCCTTAGCTGTTATTGGGAAGATTAATTTGAGGAACCTATTGTAGCACAAAGGGTTTACCCAGAGGGAACCTGAAAGGTGTTTGCAACCACAGCAGCTAAGTGAATAAAAACGGACATGTTCCAAGGTGAATGCAATGGCAAAAACATAAAGGCTGGCTCTGATGTACTAGGAAACAGGACAAGAAAATAGAGCTTCAGAGCAAAGGCAAGCCTGTCATAACAACTGACATGGCTATTTTGGCAGCTGTATTTTATATGAGCAGAGGAGTGCAGTGAGAAGCCTGGTTAAAAAGCCAAGAGAGCACATGAGGGCTTTAGCAGCAACAGCAAGAAAACACAATTTAAACTGCTTTGGAGGAACAACATGGTCTAACATGGCAACAAGGGCAATGGAAAGGGAGGAACTTAAAATTTTCCCTTGCAAAGCTAAGGGGTCACTGGTTTTCACACTATTTGGATTGCCTGAACAATCTGCAAGTACTGCCTCATGGCAATCCAGTCTGATGGTGAAAAGGCATGGATCATCTCGGTAAGAAAAACACAGAGTATTCCTGTGTTCACAGACTAGGTCAATGTTCTTACCGCTGCTCCTCAGTTTATTCCCTTTCTTTTCAGTGTACTTTACGATTTTTCTATGGAGCAAATATTTCTCAGCACAGTCTTCAGTCTCCAGACTGATTTCTATTTGCCCTGTGCTTAATGAACACCCTGAACAATCTGAAGTCTTTAAATAAATTGCATTATTTATTATCTTCCTGAGTAGAAAACTAACTTTGCACATAACCTCTGAGGTGTTAGAACTTGAGCAGATACTGTCTGGGCTGCCATGGAGGCCAGCATTGTCTTCTCTTTCCCCGTTTGTAGTGTGGCCACCACAAGGAAGCTGCTGTCTCCTTGACCCTTTTAATGAAGAGACCTTTTCTACAGGATATATATCCTTAAAGCACAGATGAGGGAGCTTTATAAAATGCATTTATACTCTACAAGTAGAAGTCAACAGGTGCATATAGCCAATTACAGCTTGCTGCTTCTATGAATTATGTCTCAATAATTGCATTGCTCCTGAGTTAAATAATTTCCTTACCGATTTTCCCATCATTTTTCTCCATCAAATCACAAATATATTATCTAAATGCAAAATAACCCTAATGTCACCCTAGCATACTATAACTCTTACCTAAACTAAAAGTTCCCATCCCAGATTACATTTCACAAATCAGCTTTCCATCCTGCAACTACTCACTTCACTTTTAACATTAATCTCCAAGGTGAAATCATCTTAAACACTTTCTGAAATAAATGCTGCATAGGAGTTAAGAGTAATTTCTTCTGCTCTGAAGTCATGCATTTTTGCAGGCAGCAGAGTGACTGGTTTTTTTCTGGCTTTTCTCTTTCTGTAGAAGGTCAATTATAATCCAACTCTAGTGGCAATTTTTGTACTTTTTTTTTTTTTCTAATGAAAGGAAACTGGAGAATGACAGAATACAGTGCTCAGTGTCACTTGTCTTAAGAACTAGAAAAGGGTTCAGGCAACTACAGTTTAATGCTGAAATGCCTAAAACTCACACACTTAGAGCCAAGTGTAATGTTTGCAGTGAGGAACGCACTGTGCTACTGCGAAGTGGAGCACCTGGGGTGGGATTTGCAATAAAAAGTCAGGTGTCCCTGTTTCCTTGAATGAATGGGACATCTAGATATGCACAAGAGGGATTTGTACCTGTCAGCAGGTGAAGCACTTTCATGCTTAAACCAGTCCAGAGGAGAGTGAATCTACAACTCCATTTCTCTTATGATTAGGCATGTTCAGGTGGTGGGTAGTCATGTCTCTGAAACTAGAATAAAGGCCCTGAAGCCCAACTCCTGAACTTGGCTACCAAATAAGGTGTTAACTGACATTTTGTTCCTATAATGCAAAGGCTTCATGACTGTAGAGTACAGCACTCAGTTAGAGTTGTTAAGGTTGGAAAAGACCTTTAAGATCATCACGTTCAAGTAGGAGCAAGTAGTCTCAGTGAAGAGCGACCAAGTCAACAAGCAGTAATTCATTGTGGGAAGACATTGATGAGATAACTTCTATTTTTTTCCCTGTTGCAACTTGTCAGGCAAAAGTATGAAAGACATGGAGGCAGTTTGAAACCAAAACCCAAAAGGCTCATGTCCTGCATATCTTGGGAGCACAGAGCTTTGTTTTTACAACATTCACCTAAGAAAGAGTGTTCTAGAGGTCTTCAGCCAATATGTTCAGTTGTAGGTACTCAGTAAATATATTGTTTGACCTGAAGATAATTGAAAAGATAAGAAGTAAATTCTCCCTGTGTTGAGGAGGCATAAAGCCAGAGTAGTTATGTTGCCCTAAAACGCTCATCTTCAAAGCAGAAGCAGCCACCTGGGAAGCTTGGATTCTACCTTGAACTTAGACTCAGAAATTATTATATTTTCTATTTGAACCGTCTGAATGTTCGCACTGAAACTAAGCAGAACTACTCATGACCTTAACACTGAGAACAGACAGAGTATTTGGATGGCCATGGACACAAAGTACCACATATGATGCTCAGTAACAGAACTGGGATTTTCAATAGCACTTATCTGGGTTAGTATAGACTTTTCTCCCTCACCTGCTAACTCAAGTATACAACTAGCATGGCAACTTTGACTCCAAATGACAAGGCCCCTAGCTGCTTCTGATCTGCTGGGAGAGCCCTCTTTTCTTCAGGAAAGAACTCTGCAAGTCTTGTAAGCCTTTTTAAACTTTCTCCAGTTTCATCCAAGAATGCCAGACTGTAATTGACCTTGACACTATGTAAATCCTCTTGATGGGAATCAGGCTGCGTGATACTCTCTAGAATGGGACTAGTCTCTTGAGACGTGAAAGCCCTCCTACATTAAAGTGCTGGTTGTAATAATTTCTTTCATGGTTCATATATGCACAAAAATACCAATAAGCACCTCTGTAAATTCCAGTAAGCATCTTTACTTGTGCTCTATTAAAAAAAAGGTATAATATACTACATAATTGTCTTTATTAAGAACTAGAATGTTTCACAACTATGTACCATTTTATCTTCTTTTACTGACTATAATTTCAGCTCATATATAAAGTTAAATAATTTAAAAAATTATCAAAGTGAATCTCTAGTCCTTTTATAAAACATATCTGCTGCTTCAACCTCATGTAGTTTCTCTTCCTGCATTGTTAAGCTGATTGACAGTCAATCCACTTTGCCCACTGAAAGAGCTGAGAAAGCCATTTCCACCACGTGTTCTTCTCTGTTACTTTTAAAAGATCAGATAATTTCTTTTATCTTTCTAGATGAAATGGCATTCCCCATATCTATTTTTTTTTGCAGTTGTTATCCATGGGTAATCTTAACTTGACTTTGTATTTTTGTCAGTTTTCTGCCTCTTTTCCGTTGTCCCAATTTATTCTGATCCCAGTGGTGTTGGGTTTTTTTTTCCTAGAAGTGGTCTTTTTGCTATTTCTCTTAACTGATAATACAATTTTTCTTATGCTCTTTCATATGCTTTTATCTAACTAGTTATGATATAAATCTATTCAGCTCACAAAAAAGGCAGTTTATCTATACTTTCTTAATTAAACTACTTAAAGACACAAAATAGATTTTAATATTATTTGCAATATAAGCCAGACACTTGGTATAATTTAATAACTAGAATCACTCTGTGTTTCTCCACAATTCAAAATACTGTAAAGATGTTAGTATTTCTTATTGTACTAACTTTCTAAAGAAACCATAACAATCATTTACATGAATCCATGTTGGTAATTCTACCGTTACTCACGTGTGAAGGTTAAGCACATGAAAAAACATTTCACAGGAGTAATTATAAGTCAATAATCATCTTGGTGTAGTTATTTAGAGAATATTGTTCTGAAACAATTTGGATTCAAGTGCCCCATTTTTGGTTTGCAAAAGGCAAAACCCAGACACATGCACATCATTCTTCACACCTACATATGAGTACTAAAATTTTTAGAGCCTCAATCTAAAACAAAAAAAGTGAACATTAGCTTAGATAGCTGTAATGTAGGACAAGATCATAGTAGCTTGGCTCTATAATATATTAAAAAAATGTGATTTTCTTCTGGAAGTTCTGTTTGATTGAAAAGTTAATGATCAATTCCCAAATCAAGACTTACAAGAATTTTGTCCTCAGCATATATGTCTGTATCCTGTGTCCTTTGAAGACATTGTAGCTACATGTAGGTAAATATGATAGATAACAGAACAGGCTTAATAAAAATCAACAACAAATTTGTTTGGATAAGGATTGCATGATCAGGTTATTTACTAGCAGGATGGCAACTATCCAAGGCTACAGGAGCTCAGAGGGAAAGAATACTCTACACAAACAGTGAAGACAGGCTGAGATTTATGGAAAATATTATTTTAGAATTTGAGAACTGTTGTCTCGGGAATACATAGCAACTTTATATTTCTGCTATATTTCTACAGTGCTACACAGTACAAGCCTGACCTGTGTTGGCCCCAGAATTTTCATCGGTATGTATTAGGGTAAACTATATTCCTCACAGCTATTCCCTGCTCACTCTTTCCAGTTATTATTCCTTAAAACTGACACACATGAGTTGGCAGTATTAGAACTAGCACAAGATAAGTGACTTTTTGCTGCATTTCCCTCTCATCCACCTAAGAAGATTAAGTGATATAGCATAGATTTTATATGCAGAAGACTTCTCTTCTAGAGAATTATAAAATGCTTGAATCCAATTGTATGGAATTTTTCTCTGAAGTGAAATGTTCTTAATGTTGCAAATGGGCAGTTCTTACCAGCTCATGTTTGTTCTTTTGTTAGTGTGTCCTCCACATAGGAGTGATATGAAGGATACAGCTAGTGGAGACTCGAACACTTGTCCAATCAAAATAGCTGCATTGCAAAAATGGTAGTTTTTTTCTGCACCTATGCACAGGAATTAGAATATTCAAACAAAATGTAAACCGAAAATGAATCTGTGCAACTGCCCTACTTGTCACTTTTGTGCTACCAAAGAAGGCATGATTGCCTTTCAAAGGAGTCCAACTACAAATACAGGAATGGAATAGGTAAGGGACATTTTCCATAATTAAAAAAAAAAAAAGCACTAAAGTGTTCCTTAATGTTTTGGGGAAAGAACTACACTTGTATTTCATTATAATCTGGCAGCAGATGATGAGAAAAGGAGTATTGAGGGAAATAAAATAAATACATAAACCTCTTAACATATAAGTTAAAATAGTGTTTTAGAGATCTTCAATTTTAAAGTTGCAAAATGATGAAGACATGATTTACAAGAACTAACAGTAAAGGTCTCTATGATTCAGGTTTGCAATTTCACTTATAAACAGTGAAAATTTCACTTATAAACAGTGAAAATTTCACTTATAAACTTCTCTATCTCTGTCAACTCTTTCAGAGGTGAAATGCTTAGTTTTAAATAAAAGCATGAAATACATTTTAAAAAAATCCTGCTACTTCATAGGTAATCTCTTCATAGATTTAAACTCACCGGTGTTCATGATACACTGTTAAGCTGCAAATTAATCATCTAAAGTGTTTGGCAGATGCATGAAATTCTGGTTTGGACCTTTTTGTAGTCACACCACTCGAGTCTCATTATCTTCATAAACCAGGATTATCCCTCTACGCTTCGACCAGAAGTTAAGAGGAAGTTAAAAACCAAAACAAAACCCAAAGTTTAATTTCACTAGCACCAGTATGTATTTTCCCAGAGACTTGAGTGAGAAAACCATTTGGCTTGTCTACCAAACCCTTCTTATCTGCTACCTTTAAGCTACCCAGAATTAATCAGATGGAAATAGATAACTACAGAGACTAAGCATGGTCAGAATCAACCCTGTGACAATCGTTGCCTTACTTTCACCAAAGTTCTTTACATTATATAAGGCTCCTTTTCTTGAAAGCAGAGCTGTTAATTTTTTCTTGGTGGTTCAAAGCCCACAGGACTAAATGGTGTGGTGAGCGATTCTTGTGTGGAAGCATATCATGAAAGGCAATTTTTTCTTAAATACCATATTCCATTTTTTCCTTCACACTTGGCCTTTTTTTTAATCTTTAGCAAACCAAATGAATTGAAAAAAACTTGGAGTTCAGATTAATGTAATTTCCTTTGCTTTCTCTAAAAACTGTTAAACAGTGAGACTCTGGGCTTTCACCAGAACTTTAGATTCTAGGCACATTCAGGCTATAGTACTAGAAAGGTGTATGCACCTACTTGCTCTTTTGCATTGCAAAGAGCCCCATTGATTTTAGGGAGTTAAGCCAAGCCTCTGAGCATGCCTTTACAGGATCAAAGATTAGCTGCTTCAAACTTCAAACAATAAAAACCTAAGGTGGGTAGGTCAAACTTGTTTTTTGTTTCAACAATCTGTTTCTATAGTTGTTTTTGTTAAGAACTCTATTTGTCTTACCTTGCATAATTAAAGTTGTAGTTCAAACCCACACTTATTTAGCAATTTATCAAGATAAAACTAAGGTCAACTATGCTGCTTTTGACACAAAACCACAGAATAAGTAAAGCAGGTAAAAATTTTTATAGGCAAAATAAAGCCAAATGAACAGGTCAGGCAGCGATACATAAAACTTGAGACTTATTTAAACACATACACATAAAAAATCTTAGAATGAGACTGGAAAGACAGAAATAAAACTGTTTTCTTGCAGATTAAGCACCTATGAATTGCACAAAGCAAAGATTGCCCAGCTATTTTGACTTAGAGCGTAACAGTTATTCCTCAAAGTCTGAAATAGCTCCATCACTGGACATAAAATAAGTAATGGAGTAACACACAGTGAAAAAGTTTCCATGTTTCCCTTTGATAGAGTCTGAAAATGCAGGCAACCCAATGAGATTTGTGTGGTTTATATTTTAAATTACTTGCATGGATCTTACCACATGACTGTCTCATCTCTGAAGATTTTTTCTTCCTTTCATTTAGATCTACTTCATGCATTCATACCATACTGGTTTTCTATGCAGAAAAGTCAGTGCCTTTAAAATTGACTTTCTGATTAGGGAGCTTTGCTTTGTAGACAGCAGGCAAAGTAGTCAGACTTCAGGTCCAGCAATCATGAATCAATTTTACCAAGCCTGTCTATGGTGGAAGTTAAAACCAGACAGAAGTGAAGTTTATTGGACAATGTAGCATCTACTAGCTTAGAAATGGCCAAGAAATTTCCATTTTATGGAATGACTATAATAATAGAAGGTGGATTAATCTTGTTTGTTTGTTTATTTTTTTAAATTCTGATCAGCAATTTGATTATTTGCCTGGAGAAGATTACGCACAAGAGAGGCAGTCTTTGTGCTCTTTGCCTCCAGTGTCAGAGTGACCTATATAATCTGAGAGAAAAAACTGTGGGGAAAGTCCTTTTCAGTCTGCACAGGTCTGGTATGTGATATTTATAGTTTAACTCAATTTTTTTTCATAGAAATTGAACATGCGTGAACTGAAACATCTGACACAGAAAAATCCAGTTTAAATGATAAAAAGTGTCAGGGAACTGAAAAATATCTTTTACCTGAATATATCAAGTATTAGCTCTGGCTATCATAAATAACCTGGCCTTGTGAGTTTGGAAGATGACTTTTAGGCCACTGCTTCCCTTTGTTTTTTGCATTCAGAACATTGTCAAAAATCCTGGGTAATGAGATGATTGCTTTTGGTTTATCCAACTTCTGAAGTAAGTGACCAAAGTATTTGAAATTATTCCTCAGGTCTGGCCTCCTATCTCTTGGTTTTGGTCATCTATAGACTCTTCTAGATGGTGAATAATCTTCATAGGGAAAGACAATAAATCATAATCAGAGAAAAATATTGTGGATAGGGACTGAATGGGAGCAGTGTGGTTTCCTGTCCCTAATAATCTTCCAACTATGCTCCACATACTGAAACTACCTGATCATACACAATATTCTTATCCTACTGTTACTATCTTCTTGGCACTGAAATTAGCAGAACTTTTTTTTGCTCCAGCTGCTCTACTGACTAGCAATTATATACAGCTAAAGGAATAGTCTGAACTAAATTCAACTGTTGCACAGCTTTTCAAAGAGTATGATTTCATTGTACATCAAGTAGACTAAGCAAATTTTCCTGCTTTGTTCTCAAAATGCATTGACTTGACCTCATCGTATTATTCCACATCCTTTTGTGCCTCTGGGGCACTGTGACTCTGTTCTTCATCATAGCACATAACTGTTTATCTTCATCCCAGGTATGTTTATCTATAGCTGTTTATCTATAGTTTATCTGTATCTTCTGTATGCAGGTTAAAGAAGTGACTTCCTTGAATTTCCAAGTTAGCCTACAGTAGATCAGTATTTGAACCTTGTAGTTTAAAGACAGAGAAATAGTAACTTTGAAGGGATGGTTATATGTTGTTACTCAGCTATGCTAGTTTTTGCAAGAAGAGAGACTGTTTGGTGCAACTGTCTGCACTCTGAAGTAAAGAATATCTATCTCTTAAAAATATCTATGGGTTGTAGATCCTAGGAATTACATAATCTTCCATTTCTTTTTCAGTTCCACCATTGGATCTACGCCACCTTGAGGGAACTGAGACCTTTTCTGATAAGGAACTCTTGCTTAATTTTCATCACTTACCCCAGCAGCTTGTTGCATATTAACTCAATATTAGTTCATCAGCAGTGAACAGAATGAATAGGATGGGATATTTTGACTGCTACTATTCTGAGATTACATTTGAGCCTGCAATTGTCTTATTAAAATGAGTTAGGAAAATAAAGGCATGCAGGCAATTGCACATATAAACCCAAGTTACAGGGTCATAAAAAGATGACATATTTACCATAATTTTAATACAGTGTGAAACAAGCAGAAGGTATTGGTCTCAGTGAACAAAGCTTCATTCTTCTCTTAGCATCTGGACCTGTGGATTTCTAAAGCAACAATGCCATAATGAAGACAAAGGTGCCTGCCATCTGTTCTGTTTTATGAAGATTATTTGTTGCCCTTTTGATTTTGGAAAGTTTCCAGCAAATGTTCCAGCAAATTTGAGCATAGAAATAATCAGGTATGAGGCATATGACCATTATTGTGTCTGATGTGCTATAAAACATGGAGCAACAAGGAAACACAAAGAAGAAGATAAAAATAGAGCACCAACATAATGAAAAAAAGGTTAATAGATAAAAAATATATTTGATTTTTTCTTTTTTCCCCCCCTGAAAATTAATAATTCTATGCATAGAAAATGCAAAATTAAACCTGTGAATTCAAACGCTTAAAAGCTAGTAAATATGCTGTTGATGAACTCCTCATAAACTGCAGAGAGGTCTCTGGTGACTTTGTGAGAAACTGTCCTGCCTGAGAGGACCTTAGATGACTGACTGTGAGTTGTGGAGCTTGCGACAAAGATGAAAAGATACTGAAGACATGAGTAGAATGGATGGCTGCAAATGGCTCTAAAAAAGGAACATAAGGATGACTCTTTAGACTAGGAAGAAATTATTGTAAAATCATTAAGTTTGAAAGAATTGACAACAGGTTAACACATAACATTTCTATCTCATTTCGTGAGTCACTCTATAAAAGTTAGTTTTACTGTGTTAACCTGAGTGCTTCAGGTTGTCCAGTCCTCACTATGAGCTAATGGGATACACTTACTGTCATCTGTTCAAAGATGCAGTAGGAACAATTTCAGACTTTCCAATACAGTGTCTTCTAGAAATAAATAAAAAGTGAACCGGTACAAGCAGAATTTTTCATTTGGGCTTTTTTTTTTTTTTTTCAGTTTGATTTCATCAAAAAGTTAATTTGAAATCTATGAAACAAGCATAAAAAATATGGAAACCCAAAAAAAGTTTCAAGTTTCTCTTTCAGTTTATTTGTGTTTTGTGAGCTGGCAATAGATGCTTGACTAGGGCGTCTAGAATCTAGTACAGAGTTATTGCAATGTCCAGGTTAGAATGATCATGCAAAATCAACACTATTATCTCAGTTCTCTATCAGAATAACTTTGCTTAGTCTTGCAATGTTCTCCTCAATTGCTATTAATATGTGTTACCAGCCAAAAAACAAATAAAGTGTTTATTTTGAAAAGAAAAGAACAAGGCTGTGGTTCATGCTGAAGAGCATACAAGCTCCCAGAATCTTCAGGGTTACCAGAGAACTAAGGAAATGTACTCCAGTTCAAGATTTCTTCAGGTGGTGAGTTTTTTTGTTTGTTTGTTTGGGTTTTTTGTTTGTTTGTTTGGGTTTTTTGTTAAAGCCTCTTTTTATATTAAGATTTTAATAAATAAACTAAAATAAAATAACATGGGCTGTTTTTGTAGATGCATCATCAGAAAGAAAAAAAAGACAATGCCCTTCTGAGGGGAGGACGCAGTCCTGAACAGAAAGGTTTCAGAAGATATGGATGAAAAGAGAGTGAGAACATGAAATGGAAGCAAAATGATAGAGTCCTGGAGGCACTGGTTTATGAGAAAGATCAAAAAGGCAAACCAAATCTATTGCTAATCAGTGACTGAGGATGAAACGCAGCAACAGATGTTGGCATGCTTTATAGTCATGCAGGTTCAAAGGTAGCTCTGTAAAATCATTCCAAGATGATCTGGTAGAAGAGCTCAGTAGGCTGACTAACATTAGAAAAAACATGGGAGAAAAATGTAGTGATTGGATAGAGGTGACAGAGAGACCACAACTAGATTTTTAATTTCAAATTCAGTAGCATATTAACGTTAAACTGAAGGTGGGAAAAAAACTTGGTGCTGACTGCTATAGTGACTGTCCTCAGCCTACATCTCTTGCCTCTTTTCCCATGATCATCTCTATCATGCTGGGCAAGGAAAATGTAATGATCATCTATACCTAAGGTGTTAAGTAGTTTGTGAAGTAGCAAATATATAAAATTTTAAGTCAGTCTAAATTCTGTGTGTGGAAAAAATTGAACCTTGCTCAGTCTTAGTAGTGTCTGACTCATCTGCCATTGTATGAGGACAGATGAATGACCTCTCCCTCTAGTGACCACAGACATACTGCCATCCACTTGGAAGAAACCTTTGTGTTGACCTAAAATGAAATAATGAAGAATTTTTCTGGTAGGTGAATTGATGGAAAGGTCTTAATATCAGCCTCTGAAAGGACACTCCTGAGTTTATCATATGAATACCAGAATTTGATGGGCATATCTAGAGGGGAAGAGATCCAGGAGGGAGATGTTTACTTTTTTCTCTCTTTGATGAGAAGAAAATACCTATATACTCTAGTGAGTAAAAAAAGCACAGCATGTATATGAATGGACCGGTCTACCAAAGATAATCTTAGCCCCAGGATTTCTGGCACTGAAAAACTAATGAGTGGGATTTAGCATATCAGGAAAGAGATAAAAAAGTATTATCTGAAGACTCAAACAAACTCGATACTGCTTTTAACAAAGGTAGTTTAGATCATTTGTTCTTCTGGAGCCACCCTACTCAGAAGCAAAACTAACCCCAAAGTTGCACTAAATCAGCAGTGAAGGTCACGTGAGGGCACCAAAAATGACCATTTCAATAAATGCTGATGTTAGTGTGGACTAAGAATGGCCTAGCCTTCATGAGCTCTTAGGTTCTCACTGTTAGGTTGACTTGTAAATGGCCTTCTTTCACAGACTTCTGTTGTTAGATGACAAAGATGTTTCTTGGTGATGGGTGATTTTGGTAAGAAGTTTTTCTGCTTTGGGCACCAAGTAAGTAAGGGCTAATGGCCAGGGGTATGATTCAGAGGCACTTAAACAGGCTGGAGGAATGGGCCAGCAGGAAGGTTTTGAAATTCAACAACTAATGTCAAGTCCTGCAGCTGGGAAGAAGACCCCTTGTAATGATGTAGACTGGAGACTGTCTGGTTGGGGAACAGGTCTGCTGAGAAGTAACTGAAGACCTTGGCAGACAGCAAGCTGAAAGTGAACCATCAGTGTGCCCTGGCAGGAAAGGCTAGCAGCATCTGGGGCTGCATGGGAGAACAACCAGCAGATAAAGGGAAATTATTATCCCCCACTATTCAGCACTCGGATGACACCTAGATCCTGTGGCTAGGTTTTGGGTCCCCGAGTACAAGACTGAAAATCTGGAGTCAATTCTGTGAAGGACCTCCAAGATGCTCTGGTGGCTTGCCCCGTGAGGAGAAGCTAAAGTGACTGGTGCTCTTGAGTCTGAAGGAGAGGTGGCTTTGGGGGCACTTATTGGCTCCTCAGTCCTGCAATGTGGTCACTGAGAAAACTAAGCCACAATCCTCTCTCATGGGGAGAGAACAAGACATGATGGGTGTGAACTTGAGAAAACTGAGAAAATTTTTCATCCTGAAGACAGCCAAACAGTGGCTGCCCAGAGATGTTGTGCAACCTCTGTCCTTGCAGGTTTTCCAGACTCAGCTGGATGCAACCCTGAGCACTTGGCCTGACCTCATATTTGAGGCTGCTTTGAGCAGGACGTTGGACTAGAAATGTTGTAAGGTCCATTCCTACCAGAATCACTCTAGTATTCTTACTCAATGACATTGCCAGTTCAATTGGGTCATCCTGCATGGTCTAGGTGATTGGAATCTACTGAAGGATTCAAATGAGACTGCTACGTTGACCTGAAATCAGAGAGGACTGTACAATTTTACTACAGCACTAGGTTTAATACTGAAATCTATTGAAATGCATCACAAACTTCTCAAACAGCTTCCACTGGACTTCAGTACCAACTTAGCAAAAAAAAACCAAGAAAGACTAAACCAGTTTCTCCTCACAGTTACAGTGGTGACTTAAGGGACTTAAGTTCTTGCTTTTCCACACTTTTTAATATGCCAAGATGAGTACATTCACTGATATCCCCTAACAGTAACAAATAAAATATAATGATTCAGTGTGCAACCACAGGAAAATGAGCTGCACATGGAATTGGTATTGCTCTCTTCTAGTCTGCGTGTATAATTTATAAAATCTCTAAAAAAACCCCAAACAAAAAGTCTTAGCAGAAAGGGGGGAAAAAACCCAACAACCTGCAAAAACTTTTTAATGGATTGTACCCCGGAACAAGATTCATCCCATGAATTCAACTTATTATTTAATCAAGGAATACAGAACTCTTGATGTGCTACCACAGTATTCTAAAAAGCAAGTTAAGAATGCTCAAGTGACAGATAACACAGCAGTAGTTTCCTCAAGTTTCATTTTGAATCCAATTTATTTAATTCAAAAAGCATAGCAATACAGTAAGCAAGGTAGTCTTTTCCAGTTTAAGTAAAGGTGTGAAGGGAAAGAAACTACATACTACAGAAACTATAAAAGTTAACTCTCTTTTTGCTTGATTTGCCATTCAGCAATTTTGTATTTGTCAAGGTTACCAATTTTATACCTAGCCAACAAAAGCTGCTGCATTTTTTTCCTGGTTATCCCCTCTGCTGCCAAGTCAGTATATTTGAAATGAAAGGTACTTATGGTACACCTGGAAAATCTACTTTTAAAATTTGTACACACTATCTATATTGACATACATTATTATTATTATAACAAAGGATATATAACTTTTATGAACTGCATTAACTTGGAATATTTTCATTTATTTTTGTTGCACTAAGTCAAGAGTCTCCACACCAATAATGTCTTATTTTGTCTATTCACTTTCCTTTGACCTTCTGAATGCTTTCTTTATTATGTTTGCTGTTTCTTTTCTTCCTTCTACCTTCTGGGAGTTCTCCAGGTTATCTCTATTTGAACGGCACATTTCTTCTCCACTTATTCTCTAACTCTCTCCTTCCTTCCCCTTCCCTGTTACAGATTCTCTCCCTTTTATTCCAATCCACAACTCGATATTTGTTACTTTTAGAAGTGAATGTCACAGAATCTGTAATATCTCATGAGAGAGAATAGCATGGAGCAGCAGAAGCATGCATCCTATTGAAAGAGGAATGGAAAAAATTCAGTATGGGATGGTTGCAGTCCTCACTGTCCCTTAGGTATCAGGAGCCTAAGACCAATAGATGGAAGAGCTGTGTGATGAAACATCAGCAAAGAGCAGTTGTTGTGATGGCCTTGTTCAAGACAAATAATAGGAAGGTAATGTCATATGATATAACAAAAAAGTTACATATAGATATAT
Source organism: Manacus vitellinus (assembly GCF_001715985.3). Taxonomy (NCBI): domain Eukaryota; kingdom Metazoa; phylum Chordata; class Aves; order Passeriformes; family Pipridae; genus Manacus; species Manacus vitellinus. The sequence continues at coordinate 28,733,777 of NW_021940604.1, forward strand.
ATACTTTTTATATGCACTATCATTGCTGTTATATTTCATTTCTTTTTTTCTGCTTTCAGACTTAGAAAATCTCTATTATTCCTTTCTGTTTATTTTGATATGAGAATTGATCTCTTTTTAAACACTCTGTCTCAGTTATCAACTGCATACTTTCCCACCAGGCTGCATAATTAAGAAACTATTGTGACTGTCCTAGAATAATGAGTAATGTGCAAATTAAATTGGCTGTGGAAAATGTTAAAAATTTCTAATTGTGGAATGCATCCCCTTGGAATATGAAAATATTAAAGTAAACAGTTCAGAGCACTGATTAACTTTCATTCTAAGAACAAGACTGCAATTCTTTGCAAGTTACACACAAAAACCAGATATCAAGCTATTATAACTATGTTCAGAAGCAATACTAGAACCATGCTTCTGGAATTATATTCCAATACAAGTGTATATAGCTTTTATCAGAAGAGTTTTATATATATATATACACACACACATATAATATTATTACAGAAGGAGAGTAATCTGTACTGTAAAATGACAAAAAGTATCACTTTTCTGAAACTAAAATTAATTTTGTATCACATTAAAGATGGTGACATACATTTTATTTTAAATTTGTGTAGTTTCCAAATTATATATCTTGGGATTTTTAAAATAAATATCCATGAAACAGTTAAAGATAATGTGAATAAATGTCACAAGTAATGAGAATATATTGACTGCAAAATATAAAAATTTACTAAGATTTATTCAGGATAGGAAGAACTGACTTTTTTCCCAGGGAGTGAAAACAAAAAGATACTTTTTGGGAGAACTTGAAGTACTTACATGTTAAACATAAAGTATTGCATAAATTCTATATTCTTTCTGATGAAAATATTGAAACAAATCAAGTTAAAGGAACATAGATTGTATTGGTCTCCATAAGTCATCAAGTGTGATTTCTGTCTCAAACTGGTAGTTTTAAAAATAGTGACCTGCTGTGATTTTAAAACATGAAGTGTCTTCTTCCAAGTCTGATATTAAGGTAAAAAGATTTGATTCCTCGCTTTTACCAGTTTAACAGAATATGTGGTCATACTGTACTGCCATGGGTATAACACAAACCCCTATGTCTGATGAGTTATACTAGTTAGACTTCCCAGAAGAATTTGGGACCATGCCTCAACAAAAATAATATGAAGTGGCAAGCACGTACCTGAAAGAAAAAAATACTGCCCAATACAGGTACACTGTTTAGGCCACATCATACTGAACTTTCACAACAGGAATTTGGATTTAAAAAAGAACTAAATAAGTGAGTGTGGGATAGTATACCATGAACAGGAAGCTTTTTAAACATAAAATGTTCAATATAATGAGAAAGTTACAGCTCAGAAGGGAGAAACACAATGTAACTCCACAGAGACAATTGTTTGCAAACAACTGTGCCGCACAGAAGACCTTCATCATATATGCTGTTTAGCTCTTGTTTTTAAGATCTCTAACAGTCACCTTTTTCTTTTTTTCATTCATTAATATTCTATGAACATCTTTCTGTAAGAGGAAATAAGGTATCAGTGTGCACTGTCACATATAAATTATCCCAGACTCTCAACGGCTTCCTCACTTTCACTTGTTTGTGCATGGGGTTTTGATATTCTAACAAGGGCTACTGCCTGTATGATGGCCCAAAATATCTCAGTTTCCCTCTGTTTCCATATGTTTCTTCCCTCATAGTCACTAGGGATAACACAGACTTTTGAGAATGCGGAGGAGGAAAGGGCAGGTCCTGACAGTCTGGATAAGAGATTCTGGTAGAGCCATCCCAGTGATAGTCCCTGCTACCAAAAAGCAGCCAAAAAGTAAGAGCAGACGTATTTGTTGTGTGACTCAAAACACACTTTACTTAAACAAAATTATCCCTTAAACTTATATTCCTGTCACATTTTGGAGAGTGTGTAGGCACAGACATTTTAATTATGGTTTTGTGATTCCACAAGGGAAAAATCTCCATGAGATGAAGCAGTGCTTCAAAAGCGTTTTTACATTTTGAATCATTTTTTTGGAGTTAGATGCTAACATTCTCACAGTGTTCTCAGAAGTGCCATGATAGGTGTCTTCACTTGTCGGATCACATGCCATTTCCCAGATAAAATACTACTGTATCTCCAGCCCTGCTAGATGATGTTGTAATTATGTCATTTGTTTCTCTTAGTTCCTTTTATTCCTGATTTTAGGCTGGTGTTATCTTTCATTATTCTAAATACATTTTATATTGAACCACAATTTTTTTGTGATTTATATTGATCATGCTTTTATGCTCTCATGCATGTGTTTCAGTGATTGTCACTGTGCACATTTATTACACCATTAGCAGAATATATTTATCTCTAGCAGATAAGTCCCTATATTATTTGTAATCTATTAATATACTGTTTGATAACTCTTTTTTGTATAGTTCAAAGCCTGAATATAATTGGTATTTGTTACTTTGCTGCCTATTCTGTAGACTGAAAATAGCAGATACTATCTCCAAGTACTGAATACATCTTCAAGGTATTATTAAGGTATTTAATGAATGGAAAGTATTTTAAAATATATTCTTAGTATATTTATAATTAGAGGAATACGAATATAGGGAAAGTGTATTTTTGTCTTTGCAGGTTAGCATACGTTTGTGTTCCCAGTTGCAAAACCTCAAATAATATTGTAATTTGATTCTCAGTAGTGATCAAATATTTGTGCTGAACCACAAGGAACCTTACCCAAAAAAATATCCCAAATTATTCTGCATATAATTTAATGAATATGTGAATAAGGAATGAAGGCAGAAGGACAGAACAGTAAAAGTAGAGGATTTTCTCACAACTTTGCTAATGTTTTAAAATATAGATCCAAGTCAGGATTATTTCTTACACTATCTAGATAAATAGATAAACATATCTAAGCAGATATATGACTGATGAGATTCTTGCAAATTTCACAGAACAGGCTGATTCAAAGGGATTTAAAGGAAGGATAGGAGACCTGTAGCTGTTTTTAGAATGAGGTATAAGTAGATCATAGAGGAAATAAGGGTCATGGGAGAAATGAGAATAAGAACTTGAGGTCGAAGTACCCACCTTGAAACAGTTGAGGTACCTGCAGAGCATGTTAGCAGAATTACCACTACATTCTGCAACTGAAGGATTGGCAAGTAAAATGGACAGAATGTACTCATGTGCATAATCCTAATGGCAGTGAAAAAGAGCACAAACCTTGGGAATGGCAAAGCGGAATTAGTAGTGAAGGAGTAACAATAAATACAGTGACAAACCCTTGTCGATTTTTAATCCATATGACAAAAACAGAAACAGAAATAAATGGTGCAAAGACACAACATGACTTAATTTTCATGTTTTAAGAAGAAAGTTGTGTCAAGGAAAAGAGCTCCTGGAGAAAACACAGTTTATTTCTAAACATATTGCTCATTGTAGTTAAAATTGTTTGTCATACAGACATTATGTTGCAGATCCATGTAGTGACTCGGAGCTGTGCTTTACTTTCAGACTGATTATTGAAGTTTTCCACAGAAATAGTTTACTGGGAATGAAATAAAATGCAGTCCTCCAAGAACATACACAAGTAACTGCTTATAGGATAAAGAGGAAATAGTGCCTGAAATAATGTTTGATTTGAGCAATCTTATTCAAAAGCAAAGCATTACAAGAATACACATATCTTGTAATGCAGTAATTCTGGCATTTATGAGTAGTTGCACCCTATGGAATCTTTACAGATGTAATATTTAATTTCAAATACTTTAGTTTCATTTTCTGTGTTAATTTACAGGACAACATCAACCTAAAAAGTAACTTAGAAGAGACTTTCTCTAGGGCTGTGTTATTTCCCCCCCCCCAAAAAAAAAAGGCTCGCAGTCCTGTGTTCTTTCAAGTCAAAAGCCTGAACCTGTGAACGCAAACAAGCATTTTCATACCCATCTGGTCTCCACAATCATCTTTGCTTTACTGCTAATGAGGATAAAGTTCTTCACCCATTCAATGAATCCCAGGTGCATAGTGAATGCCTGGTTTCTGTCACAGGCCTTCTGTGCACCTGCCTTGAAACTTTGGTTCCAGCAAGTAAGTTCTATTAATTGACATAACATCGTTAAAGAATTTTATTTGCTCCAAAGCCCCAAAATTCTATTTCTTCTTAAACTCCGGTTCTGGACCATAGCATGTCACAGGGACTGAGCAATTTACTGAGCTCTTAATTATTGAGTGCAAATATTCTCAAGTGTCTAGCTAATGAGTTTAGCAAAAACAAGCAAAGTAATAACCAGAAGGAGGTTCAATATAGGCTGAGTTTTATGAATTTAATATCAGTGTCTCAACCAATTTGCATATGGGTAATTCCTGTCTATATTGCTTTTGTAATTCAGCTGGAAAAGATACTTTTCCTTTTTCACCTCTGAACTTTTCTATTTTGTTGCTCCGTGTCATTGACCTGTTGCTGCAATTTGACTCCAGATTTTTTTTTAATTTTACTTTTTGTGGTTTCAATTAAATCAGTGTTCATTAAATAAGGAGTCAATCCTTCATCTTCAATTAACATCTATAGTTTTTATTTGATTCACATTCTTTACGTATTTGGGATGTCTAGTCATAAGAGTAAATTTGCAAAAATTATCTTTACAACTCTTTCAGAAGCACTTTCAGATGAAGCAGAAATTAATGTTCTATAGCAGATTCCTAGGCACTCTAATGCAATCTCTTGGCTCTTTTTAACCAGTGCTATAGTGCTTAGAGAAAGATTTCTAGAAACACCCATAGCTGAGTTTTTTTCTATATATATGTGTTTTCCTAAGTTAGTTTTTTTCTCCAAATCTCATAGAGACTTGTTTGAGCTTCAAAACATGAAGCCTCAAGACTTTTCATAATGTTTCTGAATAGTAATGGTAATAATTATGGCGTCTTATTTTTTATTGCCTTTTTATTGGATGACACAAGATATAATGCAGCCTGGTAATCTTAAGATTGTTCTCACTGTATTACATCTAATGAACCACTCACAAATCTGCTAAGATGGTGTAAAAACATCAGAACCGTGCTGAAATTACTTTGCACTGGCAAACACATGTGCTAACAAAGTTGACGGGACAGGGTGTGTGTGTGTGTGTGAGAGAGAGAGAGAGGGAGAAGACAGAAAATTAGACCTCCCTTTCAGATAGAGTTTAATTTTGGATGATAATCAAATTTCTTTAATTTAAGTGCCTAACATCGACAAAGCTGCATGCCTACTAAATTCTGTTTCTTAGATAAAATTTCAGAAACTAATTCCATTTTGCTTAGAATACAAAATATTTGGTTTTAACTTGATAGAAATAAGACTCCTGTATAATGTGGATTATTGGGAATTATTTTAGACTTGTTGTCAAATAGGCTCACTTAACTATTCAAAAAGCCTTACAGTTTTCATTCTGCATCAGGAGAGAAAGCTTGAACAGTGAAAGGGGCAGGCAAAGGGGGAAGTGCATTAGTTGAACATGCCGAAGGGTAACCAACAGAGAGAGAAACCACTCATCCTTTAAAATTAAATCTCACTCTGTGTGTGTTGTGTATTCTATATCCAGTGCTGTTCTTTTTACTGTTCTTAAGGTTCTCTTCCAGTTCAGAGTCAACAGCTACTAGTGTAACAGATCTGGATTAATTTACACCTTATTTCATAACATTTATTTTGACAAATAAGGTTTTTATTCAAGTGATTCATACCAACATGTAATTATCAATGACAACTTTCTCCCGCAATATTACCATTAAATTTCAAATAAACTGGCTGCCTGAGAAATACACAAAATTTAAGCTATAACTAAGTTTAACATAAGCTCTATTCTGTAAAACTTTGAGATCAATACTTCTGAGACTGCTGTAGTTATATGAATATGATGTGAATGAAGTTACTGCCTTAACTGATGTGCTAAAACACATTATTTATTATTTCATCTCAGTCTCATTGAAATCTTTGACTTGTTCTGATGTGTAACTTGAATTCTCATTTTCTCTCAATTACTAACTGAAACAGCCTACAGAATTACTCTCAGGAGCAATTCTGTAAGTAAGGGAAAACTTCATCTGTCTCAGTAGTGCACAAATATTAAATTAGCTTAAGAACCGATCTCCTTTATGCTTGTGATATACCCTCTGCAAATGTGTGTACTGTAAAAGACATGAATATGAAAACAAGGTATGTGTACTGGTAAGTACCATTTGAATATAAAGATGGGATTGGAATTTAAATATGAGATACTAGGATGTGTCCATAGTTCTCTATTTCTGGGTATTTTCTAAAGCCTTGAGCCCTTTATGAATATAAATTCCATGATATTTTTACTGGGAAGTATCAGAGCTCATGAGGATATAAAAGTTCATAAGGTTCTGTCATAGCTATGCTATGCTATGCTACTTGTGTCAAACTGCATCTATGTACCAAGACTTCTAAAGACACTACTTTTATCTGTAAAGACACTTCAAAGGGACAAGATTTCAGTTTGAACAGAAGGAGGCAGACACCAGAGGCTGAAGGAAAAACTACTCCAAAAGTGGTAGTAGCATTTACTTGATGATGATCCATTGAGAAAAAAAATGTGCAAGTCGAACGAACCACAAGTTTTTCTTTTAAGTTTCATGGAAATTTTGGGAAGGAATGAATATAATCTCCTGAAGTGGAGGAGGAAAGGTGTTCCTTAAGAATCAGCATTATGATCAGTGTTGACTGGCAACCCAGGAATTCTGAGGCATCTTGACTGGAACTAGATCTAGATTGGAGATCTTGTAGATCCACTGCAGATCTGTTCTAGATTTAGATCTAAACTGTAAAGTGACTTTATTATGAAGGGTAAAACTTGATTTAGAAACAACCTAGTGAATTTTTTGTGATGTCCAAACTATTTTTAACAAGATTTGCCATGAGTACAGTCTAGTAAGTCTAGTAAAGCAAGAGGAAAGAAGTAGTAGAAAAAAAGGAAGGAAACGTAGGAATGAGAACTGCTGGAGGAGAAATGAAATACTGGGTCATGTGAACAAAAGAGACATCAGAGAGACTGAATATATTACTCTGTTTTAGATGCTGTCTATTGCTATTACTGAGAGATAAATATGTTGTCCTTAGACACTAACTCAGCACTAGGGATGTGTAGAGGAATGAGCCCTAACTTTAGTATAGGAGACTAATAAAAGCAGTTGATGGATTGGACTAGTATTTCTTACATTAGAATAATATTTGGCAGTGCACAGGTAAGCATACATCTATGGCTTCACCAAACCTGGCCTTAAATTAAGATGTGGTAGCATTCCAACAATTTTGAAAGCCAGCTTCTGACTGTTGGATATGTACGAATGTTAAATCATAAAATAATATTATTTTTTTACACATTTTGTCTCATTTTTCAAAATTATGAGCTGTTACTGATCAATAATACTTAAAAATAATTTTGTAATGCATGAGTCAAAAATAGAAATGGTGTAAAATAAATTTTTACTTCCTGTTCACAATAAAACTGGAGTAAATATTTACAGAGAGAAGGAAAAAACTATAATTCAAATATAAATAATATTTTGCTCTTGAAACAAAACAGGTAGCTCTTTGGAGCATATTTTTATTCAATATTTTTCTATAAGAAAATAATGAGTTCTCAGAAGCAAAACTGGTGAAACAACAAATTCAATAAGTTGTTTTTTCCAGAAGTGCTCTGAAAGTTTTAATGAAATGTCTGGTCAAACACATGAGTATGACCAGATTCCTCCTCTCTAAATGATCTTTAGCCAAGCACAGCAGAGTTAAGGTCAGATATCGAAGATCTAGTTCAAGTATTTGATTCAAGAAAGATGGCTGATGGCAATGAATTTAAGGTCACTCATATAAACCAAAACCCAAGCCAGAGCCTGAGGATAGCTTACGCCTACATGGCTATGCACAAACCTATTTCTCCTGAAGTGGGACAAAATTATCAATACAGCCAGATGAATTAACTCTGTTTTGCGAGACTGCAAACCATGTTTCAGCATTTCTTAGCACCAGAGAAAAACAAGCCAGGGAACACGCTAAAAACTAACTCATGTAAGGTGATGATTATAACTTGCTTTTTTTACTGGCGCTGATGTAGCTTTAATGTCCTGCATTCCAGTCTTCCCTTCATTTTTATGGTTATTATTTTCAGAATTTCAGCAGAATGTAAATATTTCCCCTCAATAGAAAAGGACATTAGAAGATCAGCATAGCACTTCTACACCATCACTCTGAATCCCTGAGTAAAAAGGCACTGGCACCGAAGCATATGAAGCAGGAGAGAAGAATGGTGATGTTCATTTTGACCAAAGTAAGGTCAGTACTGAGAAAGGCCTTAACTTAGTCTTCAGTAGTTGCTATAGAGATATCTATGGCAAGTCATCAAACACCCATGTGACTCACCTCTCTCCTTTATTTAGTGATCTTACTATGATGCTTTAAATAGCAGAGAATACCCCAAGGTGTTTTCACTTTTCTGATTTGCAATGATAGCTACTCAGACACTTGGCCAAAATCAATTCTGCCTCTCTTATGTTTCCCATTCTGGAGCTTGTTTTTGGAGCAGGGAGTCTCTACATGACGCATCAGTGAGCTGCAGACATTATCTTCCTGGTGTTGGTTGAAATAACATTGCAACACAGATGGTTACCCTACAGCACTAGGGTGCATATGCTGTTTTCGTCTTTGAGTACCAGTGTCTTTGTAACCAAACACTCAGGACTGAAAGTAGTATGAAGCTCATAAGGTTTTAAAGGTTTAAGCTGATTTTTAAATTATAAGGTTAACTTGATGCTTAAATTATTTAAGTTTTTATATGTAGTTATAAAAATTATATAATAATTACTATATTATATTAATCATGCATATAAAATAAACTTTTTGGATATAATAAGTTATAAGGTTTAAACTGGTGCTACTGCTGATGGTACTGCTTGTGCTTATAGTGAGACAATGTTTTCTAATTAGTCCTTTAGGTACTACTTCTAGGGATATATCCACACGTGAAGCTACTTTTTAAAAATGTGTATTTTGGTTGCACAGCTTTTTAAATATTTCCTTACTACTAAGTATTCTTATCTGTGACGATGTTTTCTTAGGTATTTTTCAGCAAGTTGCACGAGGTTTAGGTTTTAAATTTCTCTTGGTACCCTTGATAGCAAGAGCTCTGAAGATACCTTTTGGATTCTATTTTTCTTCCCAAATCATTATTACAGATGCTAAGTAACATTATAATTCCCAACAAAACTTAAAGGAAATATGGCATGATCCATCAGATAATGCACTCATGCTTATTATTTTAATTTAGTCCTTCAGAATTTGAAGTATACGGGTTTATAATCTACCAGAACAAAGACAACATTTTATGTAGCTTTTTCATTCCCCTTTCCCCTTCCCCCCACCCCCAGTTCATATTGTGGAAAGAACAAAGCTTTAAGATTAAATGAAGGCAAAATGATTCTGCTGAAATTTTCATGGAGTTTTATGAATTCTTTTGGTGTAAAATCAGGCAGATAAGCTACATCTTACTTTGGCAGTTTAAAGGTATATCATGGAGTCATACAATTCTTCATAATTCTTATAAGAAGACCTGTCACCTTGTACTATAGCAAAGCATATTATTAAGAATCATTTAATCTACACATCACTGATGTGTAAGATTGTAGCATTTTACGCACACTTCTATAAATCATGGCTGAATTGTCAGTTCTTTTAAGATGGATAGGATTTTGGTGGGATTGTTATAACTGTTCATCATAATAAGAATTTAATCCTTATAATGTAGTTCCCATGTATGTACAAGATCCTTTTATACAGCTGCTTGTGAATTTTTTTATGAATTACAAACCATGAAAAGGCATCAAGTCAGAGAGGTAGCCCATGCTTCCAATTTTTGAAATAGAATTTTTGAATGAGATTGGGACAGGAAGAGTATTCCCCACCCAGCAATATGTCACAGACTGCTATGAAATATTCATTCTGTCTCACTGTCCTCTTTTCCCACAGGATCCTGGAACTATTTATATATCCATATCTATATATCTATATCTATCTATAAATAATCCATCTTCCACTAGCATCTTGTGACAGTACCCTGCCCTCAATAGGAGAAATTGATTTTCATAATGAAAACAAAATAGGGGTTCCTTATAAGTAGCATGCAAAATTTATTCATATTTCTCAAATATGCACTTTCCTTAAATTCCATGTCCTACATAGTTATGATGAGAAAAATAGTTTTGTAATAAATGCCTCAATGGAAGTTCAGTCACTTCTCACCACACAGCCTCTTGTACACAGAACATCTAAAGAAGACAAGAGAATTCATTAGTATTCTAGTGACCTTTTAGAAAGACTGCACAGGATTTCTGAAGGCTAATTTACAGCTAAATTAATTAAGATAGCACATTATTAATAGCACAAAAGAATTAAGACAGCACATTTTCAGTGCTGCCCAGTGGCAGGACAAGGGAAAATGGGCATGAATTGAAATAGAGGAAGTTCCATCTGAATACGATAACAAACTTCTTTACCTTGAGGCTCACAGAGCACTGGAACAGGCTGCCCAAAGAAATTGTAGGGTCTCCTTCTCTGGAGATATTCAAAACCTGTCTGGACACGATCCTATATAACCTATTTTAGCAGGGGGTTTGGACTAGATGATCTCCAGAAGTCCGTTCCAGCCCTAATCACTCTTCAATTCTGTGACTCTGTGATAATATACAAGGTCAGATTGTGGTCTTTCCAGAGTTTTTCTGTCTGAACAAGATACTAATTCTTAATTTTGTTCTTTTTTAAAAAAAGTACTTCTCTGTGTCACAATATGTGCAAAAGATTTAGGAAAGCAACGAATAATGAATTTCAAACGTACTTTTATTGCTGCTGAGTTATGTCATTCAATCATCAATTTTTTTTTCTATTTTTTCAGTCACCTTTTTCTTAAATCATAAATAAATACAAAGGTGTAAATTATGTGTTAGTCCAAGGTTGGGGCAGGGGGAGCAGGGAGGAAAAATGAGAAATGGTATTTAGATGGAAACAGGCAGGTCAGAAAACTGGTAAAATAGAGCAGTGATCACAAATTACAGGAAGGAAGGGGATCCATTGTTTTTGTATATTAGAATGCCAGTCTCATTTGAACACTTGTGTCTTTCTATGAAATGAAATGACATCTTACCTGAACGTATTACATTCTATGCAGGAGAGTGAAAATGCTAAAATACTGAATTTTAATCTAAAAGCAGAAAGTACAGGGTGGATAGATATAGTCACATTTTGCCTTATGAGCACTGGGAGTCTCCATAGGCTGGTATTGACTGACTAGGCCTATTTGGTCACATGGTGTCTTCTTTTCCTTTCGACCATGAGTAATAATTGCTTTTTTTCCATGGCTGTGGTCCTATGACAGCCATTGATCACTTCATAGATTTTAAGACCAGAAGAGAACACTGCATTCATTTAGTCTGACCTGTGATGTGACATAGGTGGAAAGACCTCACCCATTAACATCTACATGAAGACCAATAATTTATGGTTTAATAGAGTACATGTTTAGAAAGAAACGCATATTGATTTTAAAATGTTTTATGATGGACAGAAAATCTACTACTTTCCTTCATAAAATGACCCAGTGGTTAGTTTCTCTAACTGAGAGAAACGTGTCTCATACTTCTGCTTTGAATGTGCCTATCTGTAAACTGTCATTTGTAGCTATAAATAACGTGGCACCCATTAGCCCTCTCCTACTGCGTACTCCTAACTTGTTATTATGTTATAGGTCAGTCCCTTTACCTTCTCTCTGATGAACAGATTGCTTCCTCTAATATTTCTTTCTGAGGGAGGCTTTGAGATCCATGATTCATTCTGCAAACCTTATGTTTTCAATGTACACAGACAATAAAAGTTTTTGAGTCTTATTTACTACTTAGATGCATATGTACAAATGATGTAAACCAATATCTGTTCTTACAATCTTATGAAGATGATTGTGGATCTTGCAAATATATATCTTAATAGGGAAACGGCACCTGCAGACTGGCCAATGGGATAACACTTACAGATGGCTAAGTATGAAGAATTTAAGCTATATTCAAGTTATATAGTCTGAAGGGGTTTCCTTATCAGTCTGAACTATCCAACAGGCTGTGGAAACAGAGACTTCCAAAACAAAAGAGGTAAGTGAGTGTCAAAATATGTAATTTTTTCTTCACCATAATTGTTTGTTTTTTAGGGGGTTGTTTGTTCGGGTTTATTGTACTATTAAGTGCTATGAATTAAGTGTAAGTTTGAAAAGTTCTTAAGAACTCCTCAAATCAATGCACTGGCTAATTTTCTGTCCTTATATGATCCTCAAATATATTGTAGAGGTCCTATGTCACAAGGGCCAATGAATTATTCTAGATTTTGAAACTAGTTTCTAGATGTTGAACATTCTTTTTCTAAGCAAAGTTTTCTCTCTCCTTTCAGAACTACCCAATTTCCAGTATAAGCCTCCAATGTCCAGCATCTCAAAACCAAATGAGACATGCTGAATTTTGTTCTCATAGCATAACCTAGTTTCCACAAAAGGCAATGGAAGATTTATCAATTATTCTCATCATCATGGCTAGGCTTCGCGAACGAGGATTTGGGAAGGCTCTATCCACATTTGTTACAGGCACGTTGGTGACTTATGAGGCCAATACAAGACAGTATCAATTATTCTAATGGAAGATAAAATGGCAAACTTGAAAAAAAAAATCTAACTATCATTAATCGACTTTTGTGTCTATGCTAGCTCTGCCAAATTGAATTGTATTGAGGAACCAACCTAAAATGACAGGATACCTGATACTGCAACTACCATCCAGTTTATCAGAAGCTCTTCTTTTTTTACAGCAATGCTACGCTTTTATCACTTGAAACTTTTTCTTTAATTTCCTGTGAGAGATGATAGACAGTGTTTGAACACTTGGTGAAGAAAACAGTTCTCTGTTTACAAAGGACAGTGTGAATAAAAATTCATAGAACTATAAAAGATCAGTCTGAGGAATTGTTTAATCTTATTTTAGCAGTATAAAAGCATCTAATCTGGGCAGCAATGCATGTAAACTTGTAGTCCCTGGAGGCAGGTGGTAAATCACGCGTGACTGACCTTATTGCCTTCTATAGTAACGTAAATGGATCTGTGGACAATGACAGAGCAGTGGATGTCATTAGCATGATTTTTAGCAAGGCTTTTGAATGCCTCTAACAGTGTTATTGCATGTAAGTAAGGACATTATGACTGTTTGAGTTGAAAATTGTAAGGACAGACAGATGGCTGGAGTGTTAGAGGCTGGCATTAAATAGGTCATAGTCTATATGAAGGCTAGTAACAAGTGATCATCACAGAGGTCTAAATGGGGACCTCTCCTCCTTAACATCTTTATCTGCAACCCAGAGGAGGCAATGGGGTGCACTCTCACTGAGTCTGTGGATGGCACCAAACTCAGTTCACTTGAAAGCAGAGCTTCCATTGAGAGGGAGGGAGAAACGGAGGGTGGAGGAACAGGCCAGCAGCAACCTTTGAAATTTAATGAAAATGTTAAGTTATGTACCTGGAAAGGAAGAATCCCTTATGATGATGATATAGGCTGGAGGAAGATAGCAAGCTGATTGTGAGACAGCAGCGTGTCCTGCCAGCCAAGGCCAACAGCATTGGAGGTTACAATAACAGGAGCTCATACAGAAGATCAAGGGAAGCAATTACCCTCCTTTACTCAATATTTAATAGACAGATCTAGATACAGTGTCCATTTCTGAGGCTCTTACTTTTCCTCTCCTCATCTCTCAACTCCCCTATTCCAGGAAAGGAACCAATAACCTGGACAGAGCCCAGCAGAGGCCACCAAGATGCTTAGTGAGCTGAAGCACTTGTCCTCTGAGGAAAGGTTGAGGGAGATAGCTGGAGAAGAGGCAGCTTTGGGAAATTTGAACAGCAGCCCACTAGAAGCTACAGGAGGCCATTGAGAAGGTGGGGCTGTTCTTCACACTGGTCATCAGTGGAAGGACAAGAGACAATGGACATATATTGAAACAAGAGAGACTCAGACTAGATATATGGAGAGATTTTTTGATGTGCACAGCAAAAAGGTGTAATAGGTTGTGTGGAGAGGTTGTGCCGCCTTCTTCCTTGGAGGTTTTCAAGGCCCAGCTGGGCAAAGCCCTGGGAAACAGTAAGTTCGACTGGAAATGTTCTGAAGAGTCCTTAATCCTGAATTATCCTACAGAAGAAATAATCAAAGACCATGGTGCTCCTGGTCACGCTTTATTCAAACAGTGACTATTTCTCCCATATCTGTAATGCTCACTTCCAAAGTAGTACTTGGCTTCAGGTCCAATGCTCTAAAAGATACCTCTGACTAGCATTTGGCTTTTAACCCCTTATGACTATGAGCTATTAATTAATTAAGAGAAGAGTAGTTAAATTACAAATGCAATGTCCTTTGGTGTCTCGAAAGACAAGTGCCTTAAGCAACAGCAAAGTCAAGAGTAGTTTTAAGGAATATAAAGTTATAGTCTGGAGTACAGATGTAAGATGATGAGACGAACACAAGGGGAACTGATAGTCTGACAGGGAAACTTGGTAGACAAGGATAAATTAGGCATGCTTAATTTTTAGATGACTATTTTCCTATCTCATTAAAATGTAAGCTAAAGGGACATAAAATGGAAACAGCCTTGAAGAGGCTAGAAGGAGCTTGCAGCAGCAGACATGCAGCCTGACTGATCTTTACACTCTGAAATGATTAGGGAGAGCCTGGAGAGCTGGAGATGTCTATGACCAGTATAAAAAACTTTAAAGAAATGATATGGACCTCTTAATCATAGGAATATAAAGAAAAATTATGTGCGTCTTAAGCCTCTTATCTCCATTCAATTTTTCTACAATTATAAAATTAGTAAATTTAATTTGTAAATAATAAGTGAACCTTTCATTTACAGGATTCTAGTATGCATACATTTAAAATGTTGCACAGCTTAGAAGAACTCTGTCTTTTCTTGTTTTTAACCTCCTAGTCATGCCATCTGGTTCTGTGCAATAGCTGTTTAAAATGTTCATTTCCTTTTTAAGGTGACCTTGGGTTGATTTCACATTTCACATAACTGATTAAATTTAGTGGCAATTATTTTCAGATATTCTAACATACTCTCAGTCCTTTCTCATGTACTTGCCAGAAATCTGATTTTAAAATAAATTTGCTCATGTAACATTTTTGCTATTTGCTTTATGAGTATAGTTATACTGATATCACTGTGAAGACACATTCAGTATGTCCAAAATGGGTGTAAAGACCTGCCAGTAAATGCATTCAGGATGGCAATTTGGGCATCATCTTTCACATATACAGGTAACGATAAAACAAGTGCAAATGCACATTCTTTAAAATTAGGCCTGTAGTAATACATATGTTCCAAAAGACTATTGTCTCAAGTACTGTAATGTGTAAAATGCCATCTCAGTCATTTATTCTATGTTGGAAATTTCTTGAATCTTTGCCATGTGGTGAAGCAATCCCAATTCAATAGGCTTGTCGAATTACAGAATAAAATTCTAATGTCATGTGGGTATTTTGTCTCAATAATTTGGTTTTATATTGTCATTTATACTCAGAAGTTATTATAAATTAATTAAAAGACTATCTGAAACCCCTCAGGTAATTTTCAAACACAAAGAGAACCTCCCTTGTACTGATGCTGCTGTCCCTGTCAGTCTGTGCAGATATTTTAATCAGATGCATTAATTTTACTCCACTAAAATAAAAGGGGGAAATATATGATTATGGACTTTGCCTACTCTCATTAATGCATAAATCTACTGGCATGAGTAGGATGCATAGGGTGCAAGTCAATGGCACAGACCCAGTATATTATTTCACTTGAAGTATAGCAGGCTATAACAAAGCAAAAACACATTCTGTGTAGGCTGTCATGTGTAAGAAAGCCAAGATGCAGAATGATTTATATAACACCTTTGGCAATTAATACATATATGTGTTATGATAGTTCATGGAAGCAGTTGGCAACAGTCCCCTCTAAAATAACAGTTCAGCTGAGATATTCAAGGATTTCAGGAAGCCCACTGGTGACAAAAAATATCTGTCTGAAAGCTCCTTCTTTCTCCACATCTCTATCAGTCTTACTACTTGAGGTTCTCCACATTTAACACAGTTCATGAGCTGTTGTACTGCTGGATGGCCTGGAAGATAATTCTTCTCCCTCTCAAGTTCTCTCTTTTTTTGGTTTCATGCAAGTGAGACACGCACCACTTCTTCTCCCAGTAATTTTGGTCCTAGATGCCCAATATCTTCGGCTTAATGAAAACATCATTCATGAGTAGGGTCTTTTACTGCTTTGCTGTTCATGCTGACTTCTTTGTATTAATAATTAACAATTGCAACAGATACTTGAGCCTTATTTTCATTTCATTTCATCATTATATCAGTTGGGAGTCAAGGCTCTAACTGGTCAACAGTGGCTCTTTAAGATGCTACTGTCTTCCTATAAGTATTGGCCTACTGGTAGCTGTTTCTGATAACAAAAGTGAAAGTGCGTTGTCCTCTGAGTTGCCACAGTTCACAATCTATGACACTAACACAAAAGCCACTCAGTTTAGAATGATATGCTGAGCCACAGGGTGTCACAACCAAGAAGATAATATACTTTCTCTTCTGCTACTAAGGCAGAAAAATTCTGGAGCAAGTAAAAAAAGGATGGACATTTCTTAAAATATGTCGCCAGGAACCAGGAGACCTCATTAATCACAGACATCTGAATTTTTCCTTCTGAAACTAATCAATTGTCCATAGGGTTGGCCAGAAGAACTTTTTTTTTTAGGAGGGATTGTTCCAGGATGGAGAATGGCAAGGAATCTCCACAGATTGCAAGCTAATCTGGAAGGAAGTAAGATATATTTTCATTAGAGCTGGTCTGTAGTTTGGTGGAAGCTCTTCATATCTTTGCAGGAAGTCACGTTTCTTTAGATATTCCCAATAAATTACAATTCTTTTTGTTGAATCCTGAATTCCTGCCATGGGTGTTGGAATCTATAATCTTAGTAAGTGAGATAAAAGTAAAGGAAAAAATGACAAAAAATCTCAGTTTGCTTATATTTGCAGTTTTGTATCCTTATCGTCAAAATACTTTTTTTTTTTTTTTAGGGTAACAATCCCAATGTTTTCTGTTACCCACATTAAAATGAAAATGGCAGTAAATATTAGTGGACTGGTCTATAGAAAAGTCAGTAATATGTGGGCTTTTTTTACCATTTATTCCCCCCTCCCCCCATTACTGTACTGTGCAGAAGCAGAGAATAGAGGAGAACAAAAGGGAAGTGGACTCACCTTTTGAAAGGTGATCAAACCAAATAACTAAAACAGTTTAGTGCTTGAAGGAAGAATGTCTTTCAGGTATGGATGCAATGACTGCAATTCTGATATCATCTCTAAGATAGGCTTAGACATTTTAAGGTCAAAGTGTGGCAGATAGCAAGATACTTAAGGGTTGTTCCTGAGGCTGAATTCCATGCTCATTCAAAACTGAAAATACTATATTGTATACTGAACACGCAAAGTCACAACATTTTTACTGTAATTATCCTTTAACCACTGGCTTTTAAAATTAAGAATGTCATTATCCAACACTAATCTTGTAATCCAAGTGCTTAAAATTCATCCTGAGAGGAGTGTTTAAAAGAGTCATAAATAAAGCAAAATAAAGAAAAATCCCATATCTAGATATGTACAAATTAAAGCATCAACTAATATATTGTTTTGAATTTTTTCTGATTTAATTTTAAAAAACACGCTTCTTAAAATTCTGCATAATATATCTTGGTTTAGTGCCTGTCTCAACATTCACTAGAAATCTTCTCAGATGAGTCCTATAGCCAGATCTGAGACCAGGGTTTTTTGTCCAGTCAAACCAAGTTCTAACCTGTGGAATATACAAGTCTTTTATCCTTTACTAAAGATAAGGGAAGGCCCTGCAACTTGACAGCAATCCACCATAAATGGGATACCATCTGGAAATAAATATCTGTTAACTACATCACACTCAAGTGTGCTTTAAATTTGGGTCTGGACTGTAAGAATCCCAAGTTTCTATTTAATTCTCATTTTGTTTTCCTCAAATAAACAGGAGATTAAAAACAAGAGCTAGAACTACCAGAACAAAGTATGACCACTTCTGTGATCATGCACAAGAACATTTTCACGTATCTCTGTCAAGCTGACAGCAAAAGTAGCTGAGTAAGTCTGAATTATACTGCTAATAAATTTTCCCACTAGATACCTTGGAGAGAGACATAAAAAGTAACAAAGGAAAGAGAAAACAACATATGGAAAGAAAGGCAAAAAAGAGGACACATAAGAGCACAAAGCAAGGTGTAGATTTAAAGAGGGACAGAGAAAGGAGGGAGATGGAGGGATAACGAATACATGTTAGAAACAGGGATGCATATGAAAGCACCATACTATTAGCTCATATTTGTTTTTTCCTTTTGCTCATAAGACATTTAAAAGTATGACCTATGAAATTGCAGATGAAAATACAGAGAATTATGCAGCAGAGTATATTTAAGCCTGCAGTGAAGTGACTTTTCTTTCACTGAAAACATTCATATGAGCCTATCATTTACCAGTGCAAAGTCATACAGTTCCAGATAAATGTCCATGGGTGACATGGAAACTCTATGTAATAATGCACAGTACTGCTTTAGATGCATTCTAGTTGCTTTGGAAGCTGTATCAAAGTAAGCATCATTGTAAGGCTCACAAGCAATTTAGAGGGATACCAAACTATAAACAGTGAAAGTGAAGAAAGGAAAGTGATCAGACTAGGAATTCAGATAATTATATCTTGAAGAAGTCAAACAGATGAGGACACTTTTATTTTTAAAAGCTCAAATAGTTTTTTCACTGAAAAAAAGGCAATACTTCCACGCTTAGTCAATTCAGGTTTATTCTTTCGGAGACCAGTAATGCTCCCCTTATAAGCAAGAAAAAAATAATTTTTAAGAGGTAGCTTCACAATCTCAATTACTCAGGGGAACTGACAGTATAATAAGATGCTGGTAGAACATAATTCTTGGAAAGGAAAAGTTACTTTTAAAGGTTAATGACATATAATTTACAATAAATTTCTTTTCTTGACTGTACCTGAAACTCAAAATGTGCTGACCTCTCCCAATGCTCAGACTAAAAAACATAGTGACTGACATTTTTTTCCTAGGTCTTGAAATTTCTTCATAACTTTACTCTCCTGGAACTTATGGTCTAATGTGACATGCTGGGAAAGTTACACTAGTGAATCATAATAGCTATAGCAGTACTTAAAATACAGTCTCAGATTGTAATCTTAAATAGGCAAGTACTGGGTCATTTTAAAAATACATTCTGTTGCTCTGCTACTTTTAGAATGAGATATTAAAAAAAATCTCAACAAAGTATTTTCATTCTTAAAATGTACTTTCTGGTAGGGAAAGAAAAAGACTTTATTTTAATCTTTGGACCAGTTTAAGTGTCTGCACTTCAATCGCTCCAATTGGATCTCAATTACATACACTTCAGTTCTTGCATTTAGATCATTGTTCTCCTTAACAAATCAATAAATAATTTAGCTCCCGAGGGAATACACTATTAAAGCAAAATCCAGTGGACTTAAAGAGACAGACGTTTGAATTTCCTAAATAATATTAAAAGTCTTTAAGAAGTTATTATGCAAAGCTTTACAATATCATGCTGCTAATGAGATCACTTTGCAGTTACATGGACATCACCTATTTTGCCAGTACAAGACATTCTCTTATAATTCACGTTTTCTCAGCTCTTTATTTTCATTAACAAAAATGAAACGGTATTGCTCAATTTTCCTCAGCTTGAGTGAATGTTCTTTTACTTTGCAGAAGCCAATTATAATTTTTTTATTCATAACACATCCTAAAGTGGTGTGGGTGCCAAAGAGAGACCTCCTCAGGACTGTGAGAGCATTGTGGACCTGACTATCCCCTCCTCGCTGCCCCCAACCTACCCACAACCCAGCATCCAGCTTTAGCACCCTCCAGAGATGCTGTGGGGTCTTCAGCCCTGTTCCCAAGCAATTATTTGGATATCCTGGCTTGTCCTTGACCTTCTATTGTTACCCAGTTTTTGGCTGGTGTTCATCGATCTGTCATCAGGACCTGCTGCCATCACTGCTTGTCTTAACTGCCTTGGATGCTGTGGGGCAGGACCCATTAGTGTGGGCACTGACTCCCTGCAGGACGGCTGCCCTTGACCCCCAACACCTTGGCTCTGAGGATGCTGCACTACACTCTGCCCTTCTTGAGCCCTGAGCTGGGCACCAAGAAGACTGGAGGTTCCACAGCCCCTGCTGTCCCCCAGATTTCAGCTCTGCACTCAAAGCTTCCCTTGACTCACACCACCCCCAACCCTTCCATGCTGACTAAGTAAGGGTACAAGAGTTTTTCTGTCAGATATGGTTAATATTCCCTGCCTTTACCCAGGGGACAACAAGTATCAGCCTGCTGCAGCAGCATTTCCTTCTGGTTCTCAGGAAAGCCCCTAAATTGGATCACCCCTATGTGGAGCCAATGGCTGTCTGTGACCAAGTCACAAACCTTTACAATGGAAGAAGGCTCAGAAGAGATGGTTATAGAGGATGTACTTGCTATGCTCAGAGTGTAGAAAGTGACCACAGCTATGGTAAAGGAAGGTGAAGTTGAGCAGGGGAATTGGACTAGGTGTTCTCAAGAGGTCCTTTCCCATCTAAAGGATTCAGTGATTCTGGACAAGAGGTAGTTTAAAGGTGTGCTGCAAAGCCAAAGAGAAGAATAAAAACAGAACTGTTCAAGGAGCAAGAGAGAACTCCAAGGTTCTTTACCTTGGCCTTCAGTTTTGTACAAAACCTCACTCTCAACATTTTCACCTTTAATATAAATAATGTATATAGATAAATAGTGATTTAACACTAATGGAAAGGTAAACCTAAGCCTAGAATTTGTGCCTCAATTAATGCATTACCAGTGAGAGGTTTAACGTTTTACCTACTCAAAGCTTGAATTGCTGCTTTTCAAAGAGAAACATTAATTTTGTGGTGCTTCAGATGTTTTGATTAAATCCTGGAACCACTGAAGTCTGTCTAAGGTTTGGCACTGTCTGTCACAGTTTTGCATAATTTAGTCTCTGTAAGATAGTAAATAACTTACTCTGTAAGAGTCGTTTCACATATCTGTTTAAAGTCCTGTAGTGCATCTGCAAATGTTTTAATGGATTGATTCTTCCCATTTCCCTCCATTTTTAAATTCTCTTATTAGTGTGTACATCTTCCCTGGTGGAGAGCACACTTGCTGATCTACTCTTTTTTTTCCATAGCCTCAGGAAGTTCTGGCCTAGTCTGTACAAACTCCTGTGTCACCACTATAGCACCATTAGCACCACAATACTGAGTAATATACTGAACGCACAGCCTATAGAAATCAGAACTGATATGAAGCACTACTGCTGCATGATATATCCAGATTGTTCCTTATCAATGATACCTCTGCCAAGCCTCCTCAGCTACTCAATAAAGTCAAATGAGCAGAACCTAAATGGACATTGGAAATCCCACATAAAATTCTGCAATTCTGATCTATGAAACACAGGTGGGCCCCTAAACTATGCAGTCAGAAGACTAGGTCTCTGTCCCAAGCATGCTGCAGACTGTGCATAAATCCTCGGAGAATTGTGACGGGCTGCATGCTTCAGACCTGTCCGCACAAAACTGCTGTCCAGTTCTGACCACAGCTCATGATCTCAGTCTTCCCTACACATTATGATAATAAGATACTAAACAACTTCCAGTGACTGTAGCGGAACCCACATCAGAAGTTAAATTTTATTCAAGATGATGACATGAGCAAGTGTCAGGAAAAGCAGAAAAGTGTGACAGATTGATTCACTCTTGGCAAGATGTGATATGCTTCACCTTTCACCACTGACTGGTCTAAAGAAGGAATTTTGACAGAGTTGACTGCCACCTAATGCAGTTTCAAAATCCCATGCCAGGGGGTAAGACATGATGAGAAATAGAGAAATATTCCATATAAGCAAAATAAAAAAGCAAACAAACTAAGAATCCCCCCCCAAATAAAAACATTTAGAAAAACTGTCTCTATTTATAACCCAGTTACTGCAAACCTGCTGTTTTGAGCACAAACCAGCTTTACCATCAAGTCAGAATATTGAATTCTAACAGCACAGTTGTAGACCACAGTGTGTATCTGTAACTGCTGAAGAATTTTCAATATGCTCATCTTGACCATACCTGAGACCATCAATTTGCCTTGGTGTGACAAAGGGACTTGGGATAGTGTGGGGTTTTTTTTTACTATTTCCAGTTAATATGCCTGAAGAACTAATCTGTGCTTCCAAGTGAAATATCTATTCTATTCTAAAAAAGCCGTGCTTAGAAACTACAGACTGCAAGTGACTCACTGTATATATGAACTTTCAACCATGGAAGATTTATCTGTGTATAGAGTCATAGAATCATAGAATATCCAAAGTTGGAAGGGACCCTCAGGTATTTCCAAGAACTTTCTGCTGAGCAGGGAGGTAATTTCTGATTTCCTTCTGTTCAGCTTCCACTGGCTGCTGTCAGTTCCTAGATAGATTGTATCTCTGTGCTGTAGTTGTTAACTCCTCCTGTCTCAATCCCTATGGAAATGGAAATGTAACTGAAATGATTCTGAAAGGCTGCTAGGAAATAGCCACACGATGATGATGAAGAGGACAGTATCCTGGCTTCTCTTATTCAGAATATTTCTCCACAGTTTGCCAACCAAGATTGTCTTTGACAATTTACGAATTACAGGTGCTGCTAAAAAATTACATTTTTAAAAGATGAGAAATGCTTTTCATATCTGCATGTAGTAAGACAAATGCAAAATTACCTTTTTAACAAGATTTTGCTGCTTTTCTTAACTGTATATGAAACTACTCAAAACGTATTCTCACTTGGGCTGATTCCGAGTGCAGTAGATTATCTGACAAGTTATATAGCACACTTATAGTACACTTCATACATGTCTTTATAGCATATTCACAACGAATACTTGAGTGTCTTTCAGTAGTGTATTAAGCAATGTGACTAATGCTTGTTACATGTTTATTCTTTCATTTCTCTCCCCAGGGGAAGATGTGTCTACTGTGCAGTGTTTTGTTTTACAACACATATTGCTTGTCTGACTGTTTGTCTAAATGTTTATGTTGCAGAAGGAAAGGTTAAGAAAATCCAATTTGCACTTGGAAAGGAAGGTCGCACTCAAAATTGTGCCAGTCCTTGCCTCCTGGAGGAGTCGATTTCTCAGTTTCAGACTGGCCCCAGCAAAAGCAATGTTTTCTATTTAATAAGATTTACTGTCCTTGGAAAGGTTTCCCTTTGCCAGTAGAACAAAATCGTCAATCACTGTTTTCATTCTGGGTCTTCAGTTTAGATACCCTGGGTCCTGGCCACTGAAAACCCAGTGCAACTTTGAATCCAATTCAGTAGCTGGTGAGTCTGGAAATAACACTCTATAAACTACAGTAGTTTCTTGTCAGCTGGAAGAGTTTGAAATTCCCCTCAGTTCACCTGTCTACTACCACAAAGACTTTCTCTTGCCACACAGTGTTGCTGTGACCTGCAAAGGCAACCAGGATTGACTTTTGTCAAAAGTGTGTTTCTGATGGCATATGTTTTGGGAGTAATGCTTATTTGTGCAGGAAGCTTTTGAATATGAAAAATATAAGAATTGGAAGCATCTAGACCCCAACAGAAAAATCCAATTGCTGGAGAAAATAATAGTTGGGAAGGAAAAGAAAGGATTTGTTGTCTCGTTTGTTTTGATATATTGCAGAGAACTATTGAAAGACATACCTTCCCTAAATTTTCAATATAATGTAGAGTTTCAATATAATGGAGATTTTTTTAATAGTTAATTAATGCCATGAATCATGAGTCAATATATTCTGATTTTAAACCTTTGCTCTGCTAAGTCTGCAGTGAGATGCAAGCAATTTTGTAAAAGGAAAGTATAAAAGATATATTGATTTCAGTTTTATCTTTATCTTACATGTATCCTATAAATAGTAGAATTTCATCATAAAATTCTTACTTCATGCTTTATGGTATTTTTATACTTTATTTGTATTACTGTCATTACTGCATATTTTATATTTCAGAGAATATAATGTTTCTCAGAGCAATAACAAGTTCTTTCCTGGTAATAGGCAGTATCATAAAGACTCCTGAGGGTGTGACATAACTTCTGGAGATGAGCTTTACAGAAATCAGGACCATGTGCCCAGCCTAGAACATCTGGAATGGCCATGAGGCTCAAGATTTGCATATTAGTGAAACTGAAAACAAAGAGTTTCAGCAGATGTTAGAAAATTCAGCAAAAAACTGCCTACATGCTGCAATGATTGGATTAGTGTTTGTTAATACATATCAGTCTTATTTGCCTTCATTTTCAGATGGCAAACAGACTCTTATATTTTATTTTTTTTTCTTTACAACTAGCTTTATTATCTTTAAAACACAAAAGAGAGTAATGGATCAATTAGATTTTTACAGGTATTTTCCAGGAAAAATTTATATCTCTTCTGAGAGATTAATATTTTTTTCTTCTCTGTTCTCCTTTTATATTTTAATAGATATTAATTATAGCTTCTCAGAACTGTATCTGAAATATCTGCTTTTATGAAAGAATATAAAAATAAACCTTTGTCTGTTACACTATAATACAGAAAAAAAATATGTTCTCTTTGTGTCCTATATTTAAAAAAATAGCATCAATGGGATACATTAAGGCAAATCACGACTCCTTTGCCCATCTTCTTATACTGTGAAATATAATTTTAAGTAGGAAAATGTTTTTCTCTAAAACCATCTCACCAGCTAGTTACAAGTAAATCAAATGGTGACAGTGAATGACCTATCATTTACCACAGTATAGCGGATGGGTCCCATGGTTTAATTAAATAATGTTGCTGTGGGCCATAGGATTGAACAGAGGTGTTGTAAAGAGTTTATTGCAACTTCAGTGCTATAGAATTTGCTGCCAAAAAGCAAATGGCAAAAATGGCTACTTAGGAAAAAATGTAAGAGGAAAAGTGAAAATTACTTTGCACTCCACCTTCAAAAAAAAAGTCTACAGGAAACCTGGAAATCCACTGCTGTTCTTCTCCTTACTTGACTATCCTCTTCTCTGGTATTCCTTTATACTTAACTGCATTCTCAGTTGAATGAATGTAAATAAGTTTTTTTCAATTTTCTCATATTTCTTATCTGATTTTTACCAGTTGTAGCAACATGAGTCTCAGAGGGCTAATCCCAGAAAAATCTATCTGTACTGAGGCACATTTTATAACGTGCACCTTCAAAATCGTTTTGTAATAGCATCTATTGTAATGTCTGCATAACATCTGACACCATCTAGACCTCACAAGTTTATTTGTTCATCATCTTCAGGTTTGATTCTTTCATCAGAAAATTTGTCATCATATTTGTCCCAGTTCGGAAAACAATTAATGATTTTTTTTTCCTTATTTATATCATGAACTGTTTCTGTCTCAGGAAATAAAACTCTCCTGGGTAAAATTTCATACACACATTTTGAAATCTGGTAGAAAGTTTTATTCCTCCCATTTAGGTAAAATTTATTCGGTCTGAAAAAGCATGTGAAAAACCCCACTACGATGATCTGAAGCAAGTTGTTTGTTCTTTAGGAAAAGTTAAGTGGCTTAATAAAGATGAGAGTGAGAGGGCTTGTAGTGACATTTGATTAAATATATAATAGTAAAAATGGGAGATAAATAAATACTTAAACTGAAGGATGATAGACACATTGATAATTTAGTAAATGAACTCCTCTAGGAACCTATCATATCCTTAATTGAGGTAGAAAAACCTTGCTGTTGATTGAGATTCCAGGTTTCTTCTCTGTGCAGCTGAGAACTGGGCTGTAACTTCGGACCTGAGTCATGACCTCTTGCCATAAAATAAGCCCCTGCATGAACTCAGTCAAATATTCTTAATGATAACATATTTTGTGTTTTGTTATTAAGTTTATGAATAAAGAGTTCTACTACCAGTCCTGTATATGTCTTGCTCCTTTCTCCCACACACTTTTCAACATCCTTCTGAAAGATGTTACAGACACATATATTATTCATTCAGAAAATTCAAATGTATGCTACAATCAAGTACTATGGAGATATTTTTTAAATCAAGTGGTAAAGCCACACTATGCTATAAACAACAAACTCCTGTGAATCCTTACAGAGTTCAAACTCCTAGAATGACAATAGCTGTGAAGAGTAGTAAAATAAAACAACAGACATTCTGTTATTTTTCTAAGATATCCAGTTTTCACACAAATTAATTGCAATGCAACTATTTGTGCACACGATTATATTCATGATTGCATGGGGAGACAACTCATTTAGTTGAGATATTAGTGGGACATTTATTCATCAACCAATAATGTCTCAATTTAAGACCTGCACACAAACTAAATGAGACAATTACAGTCAAAAGTTATAAATATGGGGACTAAATATGTAACTACTTCTACCTGTAGAAAAAATAGTAATAAAAGTGGTCATTAGCACTGTTACCTTACGTGTTGACTGCATCCTAATTTAGTAATGGTTCTGCAAATCTCCTACAGTATATCTGGTGTTCAGTTTCAGTAAGAAAAGGTGTGAACACAATTTTAGATTGTTGGCTAACAGCAGGCTATCTCTTTTTTGGGTTCAGCTTCAACAAAATATTGCTTTTCCTTGCATGTGCTTCAAAATGTTACAGAAAGTGCTTTAACTGTGCAGCCCAGAAATGGAGCCAGACCTGCAGTCACTGCCTCAGAAATCACGTTACCATTGCGAGGGTGTTACTAGTTATTAGCAGACTAGGATTGACTATAATTTCTGGTTTGAGACTTAACAGAATTCAATGACCTGGATAAAGTGGAAATAGTACTGAGAGATGTAGGCAGTCATTATGATGACAATCTGAGGAATTAGAAGAAATACAAGAGAGCATGGAAGCAGAAGAATTGACAGATAAGAAGGACAGAGAATAATTAATTAATTATTTAAATGGAAGGATAGAATGGAAGGACATAGGATTCCAGAAAGTTTGAACTAAGTAAAGTTACCATCAGAATATAAATGAGCTATTGTTGGAAAAAGTTGATGAGTTCAGTGGACTAATGAAGCATATTTAACTGATGAAAATAGAATCCTGAAAAAACTTGAAATCTGAGAATACAAACCACTTAAGCTTGCTTTGTGTTAAGGGTGAAGGAAAATTATGGGAATAAGTAACCTTGAACTTGAATTTTGAAGAAGAAGAAGGTTTTGTTCCATATAAGTGGTCAAGTCTATCCTCAAAACCATTTCATGCAGAAGAAGGCTCAGAAAAATTTGATCTGTTGAGCGCGTGTCTAATTTTGAAACAACACAAGAGAAAACAGTGTGAATTATCTGCAAAGTGTTGTTCCATACATACATATTGTTCCTACTTTTTAATTATCATTATTTGTGGGGAAAGGCAGATGGATAAAATAATTCTTAGCATTTATAAGAATACGTTTTGGGTGTAGGGTCTTGTAAAAGCTATGTGAAGTCAAATGCATTGAACAATCACTGCTTAGGGCCTGGAAAGTTGGGAAGCAGAACAAGTATCAAGCTTCTAAATATTACCATTAAGCAGGAAATACATATGCAACTAGATAATCTAAATTTATGAATCAATTACAAGTAGCGTTTGCATGTTTAGCTGGCTTTCCTCAAAGGCTTACCCACCTCTTTTTATGCTTCCAATTACACAGAAAATTGCTATTATTAGGCAAGCAGTGCAGATGTATCTGTCAGAAAATTTATCTTGCAAAAGGAAGGAGAAAAGAGATTGTTAGGAAGTGTTAGATTTTTTCATGCTGTCTCAGACAGTAGGCTCTGCAGGTTTTGAAGAGTACACATCCTCTCCTATATTACATATCTGAAATGGAATTCAGGTACTTCTAAAACTGAAATCATACTCCATTGAAATCCATGGGAGGTACACCACTTGCTCCCTGTCCTTCCAGTATCAAAACAGATCCTTTGGCAACATTCTGCTGGAGAAGACGCTGAAAACTGAGTAATAAAGATGCCATATTTTTGTGTTAACTTTTGTTGATCTTTAGGCTATAAGAAAACAGGACTATATAAGCCTAAAAAAAATGTGCTAATCACCAAAAGTTTGGCAATGTAGTACAGAGATATTTATGAATGGGAATATATCTTATAACATTCTGTCTAAGATATGATTGCTTCTTTTTCCAGTGACTTGGGGATGACTTCTATGGAGTATGGAAAAGGAAAATTTCAGGGCATTTTGAAGAGGATAGTTGCTTGTCAAACAGTTTTTCTGGTCTTTTTAAATTTTTTAGATTAACTATGCAATGTCATTGGTTTGTTTGAAGAGCTTCTCTTCACAAAAAGATAATCTTCTGTGCCATCATGGGGCATGTGGAGGACAACCAGAGGATCAGGTCCAACCAGCATGCGTTTATGAAAGGCAGGTCCTGCTTGACCAGCTTGATCCACTTAGTGGATGAGAGAAAAATCTCATGATCTGAGATGATCTGGATGTGGTTTATCTAGACTTTAGTAAAAACTATAACACACTTTTCCACAGCATTCTCCAGGAGAAACCGGCTCTCATGGCTAGGACACGTGCTTTGTTCGCTCGGTAAAAAACTGTCTGGATGGCCAGGCCCAGAGAGTGGTGGTGAATGGAGTTAAATCCAGCTGGTGGCCAGTCCAGGACTTAGTGTCGAGTCAGTCTTGTTTCACATCTTTATTGACTATCTGGATGAGGTGATGGAATGTACTCTAAGCAAGTCTGTTGATCACACCAAGTTGGGTGGAAGTGTTGATTGCTGGAGGATAGGAACCCTCTGCAGGGGGATCTGGACAGGCTGGATTGATAAGCAAAGGCCATTGGTATGGCGTTCAACAAGACAAGGTACCAGGTCCTGCACCTGGGTCACAACAATCCCATGCAGTACTACAGGCTGGGGTAAGAGTGGTTGGAAAGCTGCCTGGTTGAAAACGACCTGTGGGTGTTGGTTTACAGCTGGCTGAACACGAGCTAGCCATGTGCCCAGGTGACCAAGAAGGCCAATGGCATCGTGGCCTGCATCAGAAATAGTGTCACCAGCAGGATGAAGGCAGTGACTGTCCCCTGTACTTGACCCTGATGAGGTCTCCTTTCCCAAGTAATAAGAAATAGGAGAAGAGGAAATGGTCTCAAGTTGTGCCAGGAGAAGTTTAGATTTGAAATCATGAAAAATCTGTCCGTGGAAAGGGTTGTTAAGCATTGGAACAGGCTTCCCAGGGAAGTGGTGGATGTATTTAAAAGACAAGTATATGTGGCACTTAGGGACATGGTTTAGTGGTGGACTTGGCAGGGTTAGATTAATGGTTGGCCTTAATGATCTTGGAGGTCCTTTCCAACCTAAATGATTCTACAACATCCATCAGTGTTTCGATTTGCTCAGAGAATCAGTGGAATTGTAATTTGGGTCAAAGATGATGTATTCATCTCATATAGTACTTGGTAACAAAAGGAGTGTGCTGCCATACTACTACAACAGACTAAAGCAAAAAGTCACTATGTGCTAACTTGAAAACAAATATAACATACTGCGAACACCTGCAAAGCAATAATAAAAGTTACAAAGTGGAAATCATTTGTGGTATTTTCATACTTCATTCTTTAGAAAAGAGCAACCAAATCCTTCTCTGAGGGATTGTGCTGGTTTCTTGGCCATTTCCAATCAAAACAAGATATTTATTCAGTAGCAGTAGATAAGACAGATATCAGCTGTTTGGATAGTTTTCCCTGCTTATTCTCTTCCCTGTGCTAGTTTGACTTGTTCCCTTCTTCATTGCCAACAGCTCTTCAATCATTTTTCATGTCATATATCCTTCTGTGTTTTGTATTGTGAAGTTTGCAGTGAACATATGTTATAATACAAGAGAAGGAGAAAGCAGTCAAAGGAAGTAGCCAAGGCAATAACACAAAAACTTAAGATAAAGCCAGTTGGTTTTGTTTGACTTCTTCATGTAGAAAGTCATGGAGGAAGAAGTGAAAAGGCTTAATTGGGAACAATGAGTTTGGCATTGTTGGTATATGTGCCTTTCTATTACATCTCAAATCCTTCCCCTTATCATTCCTTGTTAAGTACCTCTTCAATACCCCAGTCTTATTCTTGCTGTAAAAAGCCCTAATGACCAGCAGAGATATCTCTGCCTCCCTGTTGATATAGACCCAAATTCCCATTTTGGTGCTGGCCACCCTTTGAAATGTGATTTGATGTTGTCGCTCTCAAGTCTGGGCATCACACAGGCTTTCAATATTTGGGAGCACACAGCTATGCCAGACCTGCTTATGAAAAATGTCTTAGAACAAGATAAATATTGCCAGTTACTTGATACTTCTACCTATTGTCACTACAAACCCCAATTCCCAGGAGACATGCCTTACATTGATCATCCTACGTTATGCAGCCATCGTATATAAAGATTATGAAAGTTGTGCCCTTTGCAAGGTTGTTATTGACAAGTTTCACTATGCCTCCATGATGAATAGCTCTTATTTTTTTTTGCTTCCCACAAATGGTTTTAGGCATACAAAACAATAATTAGCTTTTGAGGTATGTCATACATTCAGCTGTGATCCTCTGTTAATTAGACACCATTAGAGTTTAGTATTTATCAGAATGCCCCTTTTTATTGGGTTTGAATATGCTTCAGCATGCTTTACGCAGCAATTACTGGTGTTCTCTTCAAAGCATCTATAATTCAATTTTTTCCTTTCTGTGCTTACATAAAGTACGATAAGCATCTTCTTCAGGTAAAGAGAAAAATGTGTAAAATGTATCAATAGTGGGATATAAAAAAAAAGGAAATGTTCCTGTAGAGCAACAAGTTTTGATTATTCCTGGTTTTCTTCCACATTTTTCAATCTATTTTCAGCTCTTTTCTCATAGGCACATGGGATTTTTCACTGTAATAGTTGCTTCCCCATCCTCAAAGGAAATAAAACTGATAACAGACTTTTCTATTAAGCAAGCAGTGAAGTCAGCATGCTGACAAGAAGTTAATTTTTTTTAAGTTTTCTCATTTATTTTTGCTAATGCTACTTTGCTGAAGATAATTGGCCTTGTGTGTGTGATTGTAGTTCTAAACTCAGATGGCAATTTTGTTGTAATTCGTTTTCCCAGTTTAAAATATTTGTAAATTCATCCATTAATACTTCAAACATTAATTTATCTATTTTTTACATCATTATTATACATATAGTTTTTATTCATTTAAAAAGGTTATGCTATGTTACTTCTTCAAAGTAATGCCAAATCACTCAACTATGTCCTTAAATGTATTTTTTTCTCATTTTAGAAGAAAGCCAGTTTCCCACCCTTTGCTGTCTCCCTCACTGTCCCTGTCCTCCGATTTCAATGGTCAGGAAAAGAGATTTTCTTTCATGACTGCTTCAACATTGAGTGCTCCTCTCTTGCTAAAAAAGTCAAGCATTTCCTACTAAAACTTAAACTGACATTTTTATTATACTGCTGATTCTGCTGAATGAGAAGACCTCAGACAAAGGGTACTTGTATAAGGGAACT
This sequence comes from Manacus vitellinus, assembly GCF_001715985.3. NCBI lineage: Eukaryota > Metazoa > Chordata > Aves > Passeriformes > Pipridae > Manacus > Manacus vitellinus. The sequence goes on from NW_021940604.1 coordinate 28,765,521, forward strand.
ATTCACAGGAGGCACTTTGTTTCTTAGGAATAGGAGACGCTTTACCTAGTGACAACTAAGGGCAGCAAAACAGAATAAAACTGAATGCAGTAATAGCACCTCAGATTTCCCAAGCTGAAAGTGTGTAGGATCAGTTACAGGCTCCAGCACTGACCCTTTAAAGGCAGGAGATAATGAAGCTGAATATTGATCTGTAAAAAAAGACAGGTCCAGATAGATGATGTGATATTTCCTCTTAGTTTTAATGTTATAATAATTTTTTTAAAAGTACGGAAAAAGAAAGACTGAAAATGTCATAACTGCAGAAGAGACATTAAACAGATGGTTCCCTCCTAGTAAAAACATCAGCAAGACTCAAATGAGGATGAAAAAATGTATGTGTCTTTGCTAATAATTCAAGACATAGAAATTACTATTGTTCCTAATTTGGTATCCAAATACAGCCTCCACCTTGAGCTAATTTGGCTCCTCATTTAGGATTAAAAAGAAACAATTCTCCACCTGTAATATTTGGCTTTAAATATAACTAGTGGAACTTGTTTTTATTTTTCATTAATTTTGGACAGCTTTAGTCATATAAAGTTAAATGCTGTTGCAAGGAGTTCAAGGATAAAATTTCACAGGGTCAAACATGATCCCTTATTTGACGATTTTTCTCTCGTTCTGCTTTCTTCAGCCACTCTAACATTGTCCTTGTGCTTATGACCAAGACACAAGAATTACAACTCTCAGTATACCCGCTGCCTGACAATGATGATCCCTTAACCAAAGCAGAAACAGATTTCAACAGATTCCATAGATTCTCTAGAGAAAAGACAGTCTTATTTAACTTTATGTGAGTGATTTAAGTTCCACCCAATGTTAATATCATCAAAATGATAGAAACAAAAACCATTGTTTTTATGTGATATGATACTTTAGCAGCACTTTGGCATAGAATCTGAAAATTTGGTTAATCCCCTTAATCAAGTGATATCTTTGACTACTTTCAGAAGTTTACTAAAATAATTTTGGATTTAATATGTATGATTTCTTTAAATATATTTGAATATACAAGATTTATTAGATTGTCTAGAACAAAGAAATATGTTGAGTCCTGTGACGGGATTTCTGAATTTGGAAGGTCTTTTTCATTCCATAACTGGATTCCATACACTGCAGGTCCTCACAGAAGTTCAGTGTGGAATTTTTAGCTCATCAAACTCTGTGCATGCCTACAGAACAGCCTTCATTTTAAGCTGGCATTAGTCCATATCTATAGACATGAAAGATGGATATCTAACTGGAAATTATATGTAGTCCTGTCCCTTGACAGTGCCCACTTTCATGTTTACTTAAAGAAGAACAACCTACTTTTAGCATAAAACAGATTTAACTTTTCCCCTTGAAAAAGAGAAATGAGGAACACATATAAAGCAAGGTAGCTAGCATCCAGTTATTCTTTAATATTTGAAATGTGTCATCTTATGAATATCTTAGGGGAAAAAATGCAGGTTATGATCCCATTCTCAGAAGTGGGAAGGACAAGTGGAAAGTAAATTTCCTCCATAGAAGGAGGCAGCCAGGGTGAATCTGCCATAAATGGCATTGATATGGACATGACCACTTTTGCTGCCAGTCGCACTGGTTTTCTTTTTTTTCTTTTTTTCCAAAGTCCAGATCAGTCTTTTCAAGTACATAGTACGTGACTATGCTCAGAAGGAGATTTTGGATGAAATTTGGGGAAAATTTGCACTTGTATAATTAAGAAATCAGGCTGCATAAAACAGATATTTTACACCTATCTCTTTGTAAATCATTAGTTCCTTAGAATTTACATTAAAATACTGAATTTTTATAGATCTGCTTTCCTTTCTTGCTAATTTTAAAGGTAATTTCTCTTTCTCTAACTGGAAACACATTGATAAATTATTTTTGTAATTCAGTCATTGAGTTTTCAACAATTTATCTGCAAGGGCTGTTGCAGTCTTCAGTATTTCTTTCCTAAGCATAAAACTGTTTTGTTTAAGTTTTTCTGTCTTTAATTGTTTTCCTTAAGACCTTTCTCCAAATGTACATTTTTGCTTTGTTACATACTACCATTATTTTCAGGCGATAGAAAAACCTTTTAGACCCTACATCTTAGCAAAACATGGAAAGATCATTAAGTTACTCGCTCTGAATTATAGGTTCACTCTACTTTCTTTCTGATAAAAATCTTTAATCATAAAGAGACAAATCTTCTTGGACATAAAGCTATCATTTATTAACCAAGTTTCTCTTAATTTTCTTAAAAAGCAGACAAACCAACCCAAACCTGCATAAGGTTGGGTTCACAGGGAAATGTTCCCTTCTTGGGGAAATGGCAGTGCAGGTATGTTCATAATCCTTTAACTACGGTAAAATTTTAGGAGTCCAGGTTAAACTACAGATATCTGAGGTCACATCATAAACTTGTCTTTATTCATTTTAAGTTCTATTCCTTGGGAAAAAAAGCCCAGGCTAACACATACCCACTCCCCCTAGTCTCTCAGGGACAGATAAAGAGTAAGAAAACTTCCAGTCTTTTAAACACCAAAATTCCATCTATTTTTTTTCTGTAAGTGAGTTTAAATGTCTTGGAAAACAGCCTGTGTCAACAGCAGAATAAGCTTTCTCCATTCAAAAGGAACTCGTTAAGAAACTGGGTTTTTATCTTTTTTTTTATTTTTTAATGATGCTATTTGTATAAATAATCAACTTCTAAAGTTAGTCAAAAAATGGACTCCTAATCATTAGTGCAATAATTTCACCCAGAAAACAGATGCTTCACATTTAGTATCACAGCAAGAGCTTTTTATACTATCTCCAAAAATATATGCTGAACTGAGTTTAATTACTTTCTTAAAAAATAAAAATGACTGTTGCTGTAAAGACATAGTAAGAATCAAAAGCAGAATAAATATGAAGTGTTGATTAAAAAAATAGATTATGCTGACCATACCCAAGCAATTCATTAAAATTAGCATTAGAGACCTAATGATATGCAGTTACATATTATTTAAAATAAATATATGTATAATCAGTTTTCATTTACCATCACTATGAAACTATATGAAAAAAGTCCACTTTTTAAATCCAATTTATGCATCTGGACACAGTCATAAAAATAATCTTCATTTACAAGGACTGAAATTTATTCATTTTACCAAGAATTAGCAAGTTCTAGAGAATGGACAGATAACTATATTATGACTGTAATACACACAAATCAAATTACATTGAATGCAACAGTTAAGCCTCTTTAAACATCTTTTTAAAAAATTATGACAAATGCCAAATGTGTAATATTTTGGGGATGGGGTTTCTTTTGTTTTGGGGAAAAAATACATTTCCTTAATTAGAAAGCAGTTTAGAAAACAATTTTATTCAGCAGATGTGAACAGCATATGATCAGGATTTCTTGGAGGTCGGATGTTACAGGAGTCTTTTCACTCCATTTGGAAACAGGTGTATATACTAGGGTTTGTTCTGTAGTTCCTGTGAAGAAGATCTGTTATTCCAGATCTTCCAAGACTATTCTGGGAGCCTGCCATGATGTTAGTAAAGGATTGTGAGGTTAAGACTTTATCTATGTGGTGAGTTCCCCATGACAGTTCTGCAGCTGATGTGTGCTTGCAGAGAAGCCTGGAGGGTACCTGGGGAGCTGTGCTGGCTGCTGTTGGCTGCTCTGACACAGCATTACCAGCTTCATGGCAGCAGGGAGTAGCAAATCCTCAGATCACCATGGATTGTTTCTTTCTCTGGATGCTCCAACACATCTGTGATGCTCTGACCTTCCACAAGGCAACTGGATCATACAGAGCAGTGGGAATGATGCTGTGAGGGTGTTTCTAGAGGCCTGGTGCTCATTCTACGTGTTTGTGAGGCTCCCTGAATGGAAGAATACTAAACTGAAATAACAGGAAAAGTACAAAGCAAAATACATTTCCTTCAATACTATTTGCCAATGTCCAGAGCAAAATTATGTTAACTGCAGACCACAGCTAGCAATCAAGAAGATAAAACCTTCCAAAATATGTATCCAAACCAAACATTGTCTCAGTTACTCTGAAGTCTGGCCTCCTGTATTACTCTTCTGAATCTCATCCAGTGGCAAAAGAACTGGCTCTTAAGGGTGGTAACTCAATGCTCAAAATTCTTCAAGGTCTTAGTCTCGTACCAGAAGTAAAAGGTTGAAATTTTTCTAAACCCCTATATTTATCTGCATAGTGATCCTGAGTCTTGTAAAGGATATACCGTTGGGCTGCAAAGTAGTTAGATATCACTTTAAATGAATTGAGGGTTTCCATTTTCAAACTCCATTTGTCAAAAGGAAAAAAGAGTCTGTGAACTAGACCATATTTTAATGAGACTGCAACAAAAAAACCCAAACAAAAATCAAAAACAGTAGGATCTAAAATTCAATAATCTTAATCAAATACATCAAACCAAAAGTTTTCCTAAAAATACAGTATTTCATATGGCCGTGAATACCATGGTCTAGAATATAGTATGGGAATAAAATTCAAAATGAAAATTATTATTACTTCTGGGTATTATCAGGAAAAATATGAAAATGCATTAAATGCATTCTAAAAATATTAAGTAGATAATATATTTAATCTATTACAGCACAGGGTGGATAATACCGGAAGAAAATCCAATTCTTATGGAGTTACCAGTTCCTAAAACTAGTAAAAATACATAAAGCTAAAACTCAGATAAAATCCTTTATGATTAATGATAAAAGAAATTACTTAGTAAACATGAAGTGTAAGTGATAGAACTATTACTACGTTTTGATTTTGGAAAACTCAAACAAGAACCTCTTCAGATACAGAAGATATTAAACAATAAGATATTAAATCTGTCCCTATGGAGGGCTCAGAATGAATGCTGGCAGTACACAACCAAGGACCTGAATATTTTCCAAGGGAAAGTGATAGTCAGAGGAATAAGTGGCATGTGGTTATGAGCAGACCTTTAGCTCTTTTTAATGCTGATTTAGCTCTCAAAACTGCAGTAAAAAAAGTGTACACCCCTAGTATTCTGCCCCTCCCCCCATTTTTTATGCTTTAGCACCCAATGATTCAGACACCTTTCTCCCATTATTTTCTTGAGTTATAATTTAAAGCTGCATTCACTCATGCTTACCAAAACTTTCAGCAGCTTCTGTTAGAGAAGAATAGAAAACACAGATGAAAATGCTTGACCATCTTGGAACATACAGTAGAATAAAGTATGATGAATGAAGCAGTAACATACAAAGAGTAAGACCTAATGAGCAAGTAAAATATGCAGAAAATCAAAGGCCTAGTGTAGAGCATTATGTTTATCAGAAAAAGCAGCTGTTCTGAGAAAGCTGCAGCTCATGGCATCAATCATAATGAGTCAGCATCATCAATTCCCCACACCCTATTCCATAACAGAAAAACACGCAGCCTAACCAAACATTCGAGCATTCAATTATGAAGCAAGACGGACAGTCAAGGGAACTACTACTTTGTGAAAGATTATAATTATCAGACATTTCCATGGTGATTACTCACCCTGATTTATAGTCCTAATGGTAAGTGGGTACACTGATGTCAGTAGTACTGCCTGCCTAAGTATATGATTATCAAAGTATGGGAGGTAAATTGGGACTAAGATTCACCAAGGTTAAGATAGTTCAAACTATACATCAAAAAGATAATTTTTTAATTGTTCCCCCATGAAAACTATTCTATGTAGAAGTGGAGTGGTTTTATTCCTACTGGCCTTGTTTTTTTTTTATCACAAGAAGTAAAATTTCTATAAGCCAAAAATTTGTCTTTATTTTTGCACAACTTCATAGTTCTCAAAAGAGGTGAGAAAAAAATTTACCTAAAGATTTGTCAAATTATAAAAAGAGTATGTGTAAAGTAGAAAAGTCTCATCTCATTTTTGAAGCACAGTTTTATCCAACTTCAGTGGATTTAATCAAACTCATTGCCACTCTCTGGGCTCCATCTGAACTGTCACAATGGTACAGGTTTTTTTGTAGAACTGACAAAAGAGCTCAAAAATCATAAGTCAAACCTATGAGACTATGAGGTGTGCTCAAAAATTATGTGATTCAAAAAGAAGGACATGTGAATGCTTGTAAAATATACCTTACTTTTTTGTTTTGGGTTGATTTCTTTGCTTTGTTTTCCTATGGGATGCATTTTGAAGATATCATCTACACTCATGATACCTAGAAGACAAGGATTTGTAATCACATCATTCTTCATCTTCCTCTGGTTACAGATATGATTAACTTGATTACCTTGTAGCTATCCTCATTGTCCCATCAGCTGAAAGTTATAATTTCTGTGATCCAGAAGTTCAATTGCTCACATTAATATATGCTCATATAACTTGCTCATGATTTGTTTCAGGCTAAAACATCTAGTCTAACCTAAATACTTTAAATAGTATCTGAGAAGGGAATAATATGCTTAGAAGCTGGAAAGGACTTTGCATAAAAAGTGTACTGTTACTGTGTATATTTTTTTTCTGTCTAATGGCATTTGAGATTTTCATGCAATGCTTTTATTTTCTAAGTTGGAACATTAGGAGAAAAAATATCATAGCACATAACACAAAATAAGATTAGGTATCACCAGCCTTTTTTGTGCCCATAGATGGTAGGGAAACTAAGCAGTGAATTTGTAAGAGTAAAGCAAATGTAAGGATACTGGTGCTATAAAACCAGTTTTAGTTCCCTTATTTTGTGTGCCTTGTTACTTTTAACTCAAAAGTCCAGTAAGATACCAGTATATATGTGAAAGAATTGAAGTCAACTTTCCGCTCCAAGAAGACAGAGCTGGATCTCAAACCTGCTGTCTCCATGCTTTTCTCCTGGAGAAAAGGTAACTTAGTGAAGTATAAAAAGTTCAAATGCTCATGCTGTCCTGACAGTTCTCAGGAAAGGGCACTAACAACTCCCTCTCAGCAGATCAGCTCCCAACTCATCTCTGCTGAGAATGACAGTCATAAAATTAGTTGAGTCCTACATTTATTGGTTTAGGATTTTCTTACGGTCATTTCTCAATCTTGAAGTACTTTTAGGTGAAACAACACAGAGTAATACTGGTGAAAAAGAGTAGTAAAACAAAATGGAAAGCAGTTTCCATCCCTACGTAAAGACATTTTTCTCGGCAAATGCAAATTTCAATTTTGCCAGTCAAAATACTTTTCCTTACAAAATCCTACGTAGCACTAATATTACAGGGTCTAACTTAAATGACATCTATTAAGCTGGCAAAATGATAATAACCATACAGAAAGTCAGATTTGCTTTTCAGGTTTTCAACAAAGATTGCAATTTTATCCTCCATATCTTGCAGTTCTAAAAGAAGTATTGTTATGTCATTAACAGCTTCAGAAAATTTTATTTGGAATAATGCTGTAAGCATTTATTGCAAAATTTAGATTATGTATCCTTTTGTTTTAGGAGTAATTAATGACATACATTTCTCTATTAGCATTCAGCTTGCATTCATTCAGAAAAATTAATGAAAGGACTTTTCTGTAATTAAATTAAGTTGCATTACTCCTCCAGAACTGAGTATCATGATATTCTCACTCTTTTTCCTGCTTAACATGTTCCTTAATATAGATGTGCACATATAGAAATTGGAGAGCAAAGGAACGACTGCATTGCTTCTCAAGGGAGTGTATACTCTGTAACAGCAAATAGCTTGTATGAGATGTCTCTAAGCTTGCTGAATGTTTGTGATGGTCTGTTCAAAACCAAATAGGAAACCGAAAGAATGTGGTAATCTGGAAGAAACCTGCTAAATATATAGACGTTTCTACTAGTCTCTTTGCTATAAACAATAAATTTATGTATTCTGTCAAAGAATTAAGCTGGCTTCAGCAGTGTTTCTTAACTCAGTGTGCAGTGCTGCATGAAAACAGCTGTGCTGCTCCACAATGGCTTCTGTGCTGCCAGCTCAGATATCCTCTACCATATTCCTCCATTTTCCCAAATGCAGGGGTAGCACAGCTTGCTCATCCGGCTTCTTTCCTGATGTCTACGCATAACCCAAGTCAACCACAAATGATGACACTGGAAAATTGAAACTCTTATAGAAATATCATTTATAGTCTTAAATAATGCCATCAGATTTTAAAGTATGAATGCCTAGTTCAACTTGAATAAATCATATTTTTAAGGACTTCAGCAATTCAGTTTTAGTGCTGCAGAAACCTATATAAAATAAAATGTTAAAGCTAGATTAGATTAAATTGATCTATTGTGTTTGTACACAGCTGTTTTCAAGGACACAGGAGTCATGAAGACTTAAAAACCTTAAATAGGAAGAGCAACAAAGGACTGGTAAAGATCTTTTTGAGTAAATAGTCTGTCAAAAATGAGTATCTATGGGAAGTGATATTTACTTTTGTCTGAAGTCTGATTCCCTGAATTAAAACATTTTTCTACTCCTTTGGATATTAAGTGATGAAGCAATGTTGGAAAGCTATATTATCACTCATTGTACTATATCTCACATGAGAGAGCTTTAGCTCCACAAACTGGATACTAAGCACTAGCTTTAAAATGTTACATTTACCGAATGTTTCCATTATTAGTATGTTTCTGTATTTCTGAAGGTTCCTAAGTGTTGCTTTTTAATGCCCTAAAATGGAGTACAAAGTCTATCAAGGGATTTAGTTGCCACTTTGGACAATACTGAGTCAAGCAAATCAGACACCACTAACACTTTCCAGCCTTCACACAGTTGCAGCACAGTATGTCCAAGCTCATGGTGCTCATTCACCAGGTCCCTCAAGCCCTGACCCTGCCAATGTTCTTGGACCCTGAACTTGCTTGCAAGAGGCAGCAGTCTCACCCCAGAGAGAACCAATATGTTTTCTGAGAACATGTTTGGCAGAGCAGATGTCACATGCATGGGGCAAAAAATATAGAAAGGCAGGAAGCAAGACTTTCTGAAACCACAGAAAATTAAATTCTCTCTTGGGAAACAGACAACCACACTTCATCTGATCTATAGAGAGTATTAGACTTAAGACTATCTGCCTCCCAGGAAGTTCCCATTAACCAGAAAGTCTTTGTTATTTGACAAGACAACTTTTTAATTTTCCCCTCTTGGAACTGTTCAGTTTGCTTTTAAATATTTATTCAGCCAAATAGCAAGCTATTGACTCCATAGACCAATGCTAGTCTGCTTTTCTGTGAAGAAAGGGGGTCAGATTTAAGTTCCTGCTCCATTAGCTATTTAATCAATTATCCAAATTGGCAAGGTTTCAAGGGAAGAAAGTCACTAACTTCATCCCAAAATAACCACTCAGTCAGTAGTTAGGGCACATTTCTGACTTGAAAGTTCCTGTGAGTGAAATTTTTTATCAGCTCAGGAGTGTGGGTATGTTTTTAAAAGGTCATCCACCTCAATGGTAACTGCTCTAATTACGGGATATTTGGGCATCAATTAGAAGCATGTTCTAATAATTTTGCAGAAAAGGTAGATTTAGCTTTTATATTTATTTTCAGGGGAGAGTGAAGACCTCCCCAGTGCCAAAAGCAAAAACCTTTGTGGGTTGTACATGTATTACTCTCCCACCATATTTCCTAGAAGCTCTCCTTCCTTCTCCTTGTTGGTTTCTCTGGTTACCCCTCTTACCCATCTATCTCCTATGCTTTGCATAGGAAGCCTAACTCAGGGTAGAAATAGTCTTTATAAACAAAGTACCTGTCAGTTAGACATTACAATGTTTGATGGTTGCATCTAAAATGACATTTGGGTGCTAAAAGTCAGAGCTATTCACTACATCACTTTCGGTGTCTTGTCCCCATGTTAGATGAAGCATCCATATTTAAGGGTTTATGAGCTGGAAGGACATTCCCCAGGAAGTTAAGTGGTACAGACTGGGTAGTGGGAAACCCAGAGAACTATGTAATGTCATGACACTGAAAAGGTAGTTTGATAGAGAGGGAAATATTAATCACAGAGTCTGTTTTAAATTTTACTTGGACAGAAGTTAAACACCATGTGTAATATTAGAAGGATGTGCATCTATCTGTTCAGGCTTCAGATTCTGTTAGCAAAGTAGACTTTTATTTTTAGAAACTGGAAGGAAAACAAAAAGAAATGGAATAAAGCTTTCTTTTAAAATGAAAAGATAAGAGATATGCTGATGCTCTCCTAAAAACACTGTAATTAGATTTGCTACCTGAAGTGTAGGCAGTCGGGGTTCAATTCTGCTGATTCCCTGCTCTAGCTACGGCACTGCAATCTACTCCCAGAAACTGTTCTGAGATGAAACACTGGCCACACCTGTAGGAACCATGTCACTACATGGTCCGAATGGGGAAAATAAGTATTTATTTGCCTGCACAGAGGTGGTGAATGACGCTTTAGCCTAGCACCTGACACAGCTGCTCAAGGAATGGGTACCTGATTGCAGTTCTTAGTCCATGAGCCAGAACAGTGAAACATTTACACAGTCCTTGAACTTGTTCAGTCTTCAGAAGGCAAGGTTCTTCTGGGGACATAGGCAAATAAAAATTTGAAGACTAAAAACTGGAATGTGAAATTTCAGGGCAAGGTGGTGAAATTTGTTGTTGAGGACCTAGGAGACTGCCATTGGACTGGGAGAAATAGTGTGGGTTTGCAGTGAATCCCAACTACCATACATTGGTATGTACAACTACCATATAAAGCAGCCTTGGTGTGCATGGATTAGATTTCTATCGAAGTAAAGTAAATCGGAAGCTCTGCTTACAGTCTGTACCAAATGTACTATAACCTGCAGTGGAGACAAAAGTATCTGAACTAACTGGTCCTTTGAATAGCCTCAAACTCCATTCAGGGTAATAACATTTGGTCTGAGACAACAAACTGGATCTATAATGTGGTAAAACATATTGATCACACACTTAAATATAAGGACCTCCACACCAGATGCTTTGATGTACTGCTCTGCTCCTATTGTGCTGAATTGGTTGCTAATACAGACAAGAACATCCAAGTCATATTTCTGCTGCCTAAAACCCTTAACAGAGCTATAAGTCTCTGTGTGGATTTTGCCCTAATTCACCACAGATAATTGTTAGTGAAAACTTCAAATTTCCACTTTTTTTTTTTTCCCCATGGGCAAATAAAATAACATTTCAATAATTAAGAAATGATAACTGGGGAAATGATACAAAGGACAAGATAGAAATTCAGAACTGAAATAAAACAAATACAAGGAATAAAATGCAGGAAGAAAGTTTCACAAGAATTAAAGAAAGATCAGTAATGACTAAGAGGGAACAAACTAGAAAGGAAAACAGGTGGCAATGGAGCGGGAGGAAAATACTATTTTGAAGCAATACTTGTAGAAAGCTTTAAAAAATATACATACCAGTACATAGTATAGTTGCTATCTAGACTGATCAGTGACTATCTCCTCAAGTCTATACCAGGCTTTTCTCATTGCTGCTGAAATAGTCAGTGATTGTCACAAATTACCTTCTCTTCATGGCATCAAAATTGTTGCCCATATTTCGGGGAAAGTATGTGCTAAACCAGTTTTGTACTATATGAGGAAGCACGGCTGGGGACCAGAAACATAGTGCATTGGTTTCCATTTGTAGCTGTGCATTTCTGACCTTCAGGGAGGGATAATTCTGGAGTAATTTTTTCCTACTTACTGAAAACTATAGATTATCCATAATCATTAGACAGCATTAAGCACTTACAAAAATGGGGCACAAACATCAAAATTATTTATTCTATAACAACTGAGTTAAAGCAACAAATATCTCCATAATAATGTGAGAAAAATAATTAAAAATTAGGCCAATCCAACAAAGTTCAAGAAAAAAGATCAATTCATAAATCCACCACAGGAAATTGCTCTACTGAGGGAAAAAAACCTGACAGCTGAGTTTCAGGGTGGAGGATTTTAACCACGTAGGATGCCTGAGGAGCTCAGCTGCTATGGTGGACTGGGAGGACCCGAAGTACATATGTGTATGTACGTATATATATGCATATTTACTATATAAGTATATATATATATATATACATATGCACTAAAAGTCCTATATGGTTAAGACACAGGGTTTCTGATTAGCAGATTAGACTGTTGCCTTCATATACCTTAATGCAGAAAGCTGCAGGTTTTCCCAGTAACATGGGGAATATCAAATTCTTCTTGTAAACCTAGATCTGTGTGAAAATTTTTTTCAGGGGAGAGAGAAAGAGAATTTGATATTTTTACACCAAAACAACTCTTGGGATTGGTCAAATTTAAAGAAAAATTGTTTTGGAAAAGGTATATTTTTCAAATTTCTACTCTGAAATAACTTTCCACTGCAGTGTCTTTTTCATCATAAAACATAACAAATTTTATCAGTCTTTTAAATTTATCTACAACCCGATTGACTGAAAGCAGAATCACTGAATTAAAAAAACCCCACTTCTTAATCTGTAGAAACATACAATTGATGTTTTTGTTCTTTTAGAAAACTGGTGAAACTGCAAAATTTCCATAAACAAAACCATATTTTCATATTGCTGAGTGCTTCATTGATAACTATGCAACAGACATTTTACTGAATGGAGTTGATTCTTTCATACTGTACTTTACACGTACACACACATAGCAGTGATCTTCCTATTTATTCCACTGATTTCATGAAATTAAATTATTCTCAAGCTCATGCTGAATACTATGAACTGTATCAAAATTCTCAGCCTTGAGTTTCATAGCAGTGCTGCTGTATTTCACTCCAGTGTGCAAGCAATTTGGAATTCCTTCCCATCGAATATTGGTACCACTTGCAATGCAAGTCTTAAACTTCTGTGGTCTGGAAAGATCTAAAACACAGATGTAATTATTGCTGTTAATACTTTTCTTTTTATGATTGCTTAAAAAATACAGATGCTGTCATCCGCTTGCACTTGCTTTCCCTGGGATGCCCGTGGAAAGAAGACTCTTCATCTCAATGGGGCCTTGAGGAAGCACACTTTATCTGGCTATGTGGATTTTAACTGTCAAAATACTTTAAATATTATTCTGAAATCTTCTCATTACTTTCTTCTTAAATATTCTTTAGTTTGAATTTCAAATACTGTCAGCTTACTGCAGGTGGGCATGCGGGCCAGTGCTAGAGGCCCAGCAGGTCAGGAGGCTATGTCCAGGGCACTGAGGCTCAGCAAGGTCAAACAATTGGGAATTTTGGCTGGGTCCTCCAGGAAACTCTGCTGGGAGGGCAGATGGTCATTCCTTTGCTCCCCAGGCATGCTGCTGTGCAGAAAGGCTGGCTGATAAGGATCTGTAGGGGAGGCGTGGAGACCATCCAAGAAGGGAAGTTCAATCCCTTCCCTGAGCTCCTATCTTGCAACAATAATATTAGTCCTAATACTTACTGTAAGACATCAGCTGTCTCTTAATGTAGCTGTTTGAGGTGAATGCTGTTTGTGGCAGACATTTGCACTTGAAACTCTCCTAATTACTGCAAGTTCTAGACTTAGCAAACTTTTTATGCTCCCAAATGGCATTTGCTGGATACTATTGCATTTTCTTTCTCCATTCATCTAAACGAGGTTGCTTAAAAATTATTTTTGTCTGGTAGTTACAAGAAACTAATTAGCGTTTGTGTCAGAGCAATCTTACTTCATTATTCTTAAACATTGGCCTTTAATCTATGGGTATTTAGAACTGCTGAATAACAGTCTTAAGCAGCTAGTTTGTGCAAATCTTCTATTGTCAGCTTAAATAAAATAAAATAAAACTGGTATAGCCTAGGTGGATAGCCTTGGGTGATAAATTTTATTCCAAGCATAACATACAGCCAATAACTTGATTGCTTTCTAATGTAGTTGGATGTCCTCTCATTCCATTTAAATACAATACTCAGTAGTAGTAACCGTAAAACATTTTCCATTTCAAATTCTTAATTTTGAAATTTTATGTTTTTTCTGTTTTTCAAATTAAATTAGGGATTTTCTATTATTGACCAATACTAATGTCAATTCTAATTTCAAAGTGTTAATTATATCTATTGAAAAATAACCTTGGTGGAGAATTCCAAACCAATTTCTACCATCAGTTCTACCCACTCCCTCTAAGCCAAGACTTTCACTGGACTTAGCAAGGACTTAATTCTGATAAAGTCACAGTACTTGTCACATGAGTAAGCTGATGTACACAATCAGCAAATATACTGGAATACACACACTCCTCAAGCTCTGCATCTACACAATTTCAGGACCGATGCCCTCATTCAGCACCTTCATTTTAAGAAATGTGTTTTTTCTGTAGGTAAAGCCACTGCAGAAACTTTGCTGAAATCCCATTCAGTCAGAATGTGTAGTTCCACTAAAATCACTATGTTTCTCAAAATTGAAATAATTTTGCTGAAATTTAGTTTGAAAGAAAAACCTCCAAAAAAGAGATACTTAAGTTGTTTCTGATATGTTGGTATGTGTATCGAAGTGTTTTACATTTCGGTCTATCCAAAACAATTTGTGGAAGAAACGTTTTTTTTGAGGACTTCTAAATTTATGTCTTTCAATTCGAAAGGAGATATTTGAAATTTCAAAAACCTTTGAAATGTCACCCTGATAAACAGAGAAGACTGTTTTTGTTGCTTTATGAGCCTGCTTCACCCCATGGTGTCTGGCATGGTCTGCTTGCCACCTGCATCCATCTGTCCTTGGTTAGTAATCTGCTCTGGGTACTGCTGTCGGTACCTGACTTCATAAGATGTGGTGACTCATTTGAAGAAAGTCTTTGAATATATCTAGGCAGTTAATGCAGCTTAGTTATTTAAGATACTTTAAAATATTTTGAACTCCTACCTTGCATTGTCATCTGGGGTGAAAAAGTGGGTAAAGAAAAGCTGCAGGAGGAACTGTGGGCAAATGCAAAAGACAAAAATGTAAACAAGATCCTCAGTCATCACCTTATCACAACTATGGGTAGATTTCATTCTAAGTAGCTCAGATCTTCAACTTGAATCGCAATTCAAATCCGTAAGAATGACATCAAGTATTAAATGATTCTATTTAATCTTGGACTAGATTTATGCTTTTTAGTTATTTCCTTAAAGAATATTAAAACACCACTCACTCTAGAGCATTAAAGCAAACTAATCAACAGCCAAATATAAGTTATGCAAAAGTGAATAGCATTTTTTGCTAATCACAAAGAAGTCTACATCCATCTTTGTTCAGATTTTTAATTTGCACATTTTAATAGGACAAATTATGATTAATCTTGTAATGTTAGCTAATGTTGTGATGGAAGGTGATATAGAAAGTTCAGAAAATATTTTCTAGGATTGTTATATTAGTTAAACAAAACAAAAATAAAGGCTCTATCCAAACACAAATTAAAACTCCCTAACATTCCATATTTAAAAAAGCCCGCAGTCACTGCCTCAATGAGTGAAATAATTTTGAAGGAAGCATATGTTTTATGTCATAATGACCTTCAAAGTTTAGACCTTATAGAGCTCTACCTCTCGCCTCCTCTCACCTAACACTGGGATGGGAAAACAGGCTTTCCTGTGGTTTCAGCTCTAACACACTTTCTCAGCCTAAAATTGCTGTAGATGCTGTCCTGGACAAACAAAAAGGAAGAAAACATCTGGATTATCAATTAAGTATTCATTTTCAGTGTTGGTGGCTTTGCTTAGTTCAGTAGACTTACTCACATAGTAGATTTAGACTGTAGTATAAAACAACTACAGTAGTTATAAGTTGATTTGTTTTTCCAAAAGAGTAGTAGGCTTAAATTAGACAAAATAAGCCATTTTACATAAAAATAAATCATAAATAACAACAGTTTATTTCATTTATATTTATTTTTACATTTATGTTTTTATTTCATCTGTTAGTGGCAGATATTGGGGGGGGTGAAACAACACTGCAAACATCAGTATTAGAATTTCAGTTCAGCCAGGTATGGGAGTGCATGGTTAAATCGTTGTGTACTGTTGGATCAAAAATTCAGAATTGTATGTTAAAGAAATACCAACAATCTATGAGGCTGTTTGTTCATTGATTAGATACGTATACCAGAACCAAATATCTGGCAACGTGAAATTAACAGTGTATCTACAAAATAAAAAAAAAAAAAAAGTGTAAAAACATTTTTTAGGAAAGAATAATATTTGTGTGTGTTATTAATTAATTAATCTCTGCTCCAGTTTCTGAAATACAAATAAGTGTTTCCAGTAAGATATCCTTGAAGAACTAAATGTCTCAGGGGACTGGTAATAACATTTTTGGAGCTTTTCACCTCTAGTTCAATGATTCAAATACAGCCAACATGCAGTAGTGATGGAAAATCATTGAGATTTGAAAGGTGGTTTGTGGCCTGTGTGTAATGAACTGGTATTTCACTCCATTTCTTAGAAGATCTTGAAAAGGCACTTGGCACTTCTGAAAGCACTGATGCTGAGCTCCTCATAGGAACCAGTCAGGTCCCCATAGAGTCACAACCAGGGCTGGTTTCCTTGAGGATGACAGAGGCTGAGGCAATCAACTAAAATCCCATTCCAGAAAAATTTCCTCAGTTCGTTGACCACCTGGAGCAAATTGGTCCTTAGCCACCTGGAAGATCTCAGTGGGCAAATATTTTCTCCATGTCAAGTACCCAGCCAAGCTGGGCTGAAATGGTAGCTCATTCTGCAATCACCATACTGCACTATTGCTTCTTGTGCTCCACAAAGGATGGGTGAAAACAGTTTTATTTTTCATTTCTGCCAATCTGGTACTTTTCATTAGCATTAAATATGCTTAATTTAGGAGGAAGAACAGCAGAAAGATGTCACAGAAATTAGTATATATTTTGAGGGTAAGAGTGGCTTAGTCTCTTTCTTTAGACAGAGGTACATACTAGTTAGGAACAGTTAATAAAATGTCCTTTGTCAAGATCTTACTTGAACTTACCATGTTTTAGAAAATCTGTCTGACAATAATTTTTCTTATCAGTTACAAATTATCTCAGTTCTATGTTTCCCAGTGAGGGCTTTAAATTATCTCCTTAATGATCTCACCTCTTTTACATTAGGGACTTATTTTCACAAAACTCATATATTTTTATGAAAATATACTTTTTTCTTCTGAACATTTAATGTGTTGTGTTAGGAGTTTCCTCAGAGTAAAGAAAGAAGTCTATCTTCATTAACCACTAAATATAACGTGCAGAAATTAAAGCATTCATATGTCATGTCAGCTATACAGATTGTCTTCTATGATGTCACATTTGATTTTCTATTTTTATGACTTTGACAGGATCATATTAAAAAGTTGATTGCACAATGACAGTTCAGGCTTTGAATTATTCAGCTTTTGAGTGTACTCTTGCAGAAAGACTGTTTTGTATTTCTTGCCACTTCTGAAAAACTGACATTTAAAAAAAATGTAAAAAGAAAGGGAAAATGCTTACTAATAACTAATTAATAACTCGAGTTTGGCAAAGGTAACCTCTTTTAATAGAATATCAGACAAATTAAAACCAGATTAAATATAACATGCAGCGTATTTCAAAAGTCACTTGAAACATTATTCTCAGGATGACATTTTAGCCTCAGAGAAATAGATTCCAATTCATTTTCAGTGAAGCCAGGACTTCCTTCTAACTGGAGAAAACCCATACATTTCTAATCTGGTTTTAGTAACTATCACTGTAAATTCTTGTGGTACTTAGTTGAATTACTCATCCCTTCTCTTAGAATATGCTCAAGCTATTAATGCTTAGTGAAGCCAATGGAGCTTTTTCCATTTGCCCCCTCAGAGGGAGTCTAACCCTTAAAGCTGGAGTCTCTTGGGTAATTTTTCTAATAGTCTTTCAGGCTTTATACTGTATTTTTTCCTATGATGACAGGTTTCTGCCAGCTTTCTTTTTTGTTCCATTTTACCTTGGTCTAGTGTTAAATAAGTGCAATCTGTTGGTTCATTTGTACCAAATAACTCCAATTGTAACCCTCTTCAGTGTCCAAATTTGTCTTTTCTTCATTACAACTTAAGGTTATTTTTAAATCACTAAGGATATTTTTAAATCACTGAAGATGGAAACATCTACTTTCCCACTTGATTAAATTTATCTAGTCCTTTCATATCAGAACTTTAAAACAAATAATGTCATTTTAAGGAACATGCTGTTCCCAACCCCTAATATGAAATATTAATGGTATCAGATATGAAAATATCATTCAAAGTCAAAACTTTTTTCCAGTAAATTATGACTGCTATTTGGTCACAATAAAACTGTCCCTAGCAATATATATATTATTCTTTGTCAAAAGAATCATCTCAGCTGAGCTGTCTGGGCAGGTAAGAACCACAGGCCTGAGTACTGCTTGGAAGGGTAAGGTGTGGAATGTTCCATACGAGACACAAAATAAATCCTTCCAGCTCTGGCAATGGGGAAAAATACAAATGATCTTTTCATGTCCTGGTTCCTCAAAAATGGTTAGCAGAGACATCTTTGATTCTGCTCACAGAAGTGCCTTGGGAGAATCTCATACTGCTTTTGCTGAGATCAGAATCATGACCCCAGTTATACTAAGAAATGTGCTTGCATTTCCTCGAAATTATCTGATGTTTATTCAAGACTTTAGTACATCATTAAATATATACATTTTGCTGGTCCTCACCTCTCTTCCAGCATCTCTACATTCCAACTCGAAGATAACAAGAGTGCCTGTTTTCATTATAAGTAATGAAAATTAGTTACAGATCACTTACACCACATTATTTTAGTTCACCTATTTAACCTGAACCTATCTTGTTTCAATACATGATTCACCCTGGGACAGCAATTTTTCATTCTTAAATGAACAGTTACACATTCATGTTGCTTTCCTAATGATAAGCCAAACTTATTTCAAATGTACGAGTGAAAACAAGATATCTCAATTCAATGACGTTTCATTCTGCAATATCAATATCAGTCTGCACATATTCTGATAGAAATAAAAATACAGGAACTACCAGGACAGGATCTTGTGTCCTTATCATTTACTCAATCTCTACACAAGCAAACTCTGTCGAAGACAGCAAATGGTACCTATCCAAGCGCAGAGTAAAAACTGCAAAGTAATATAGCCCTCTACCAATTTCATGTGTTTTTAACATCCATCCTCCTCAAAGGTTTCAGGGTTTAAACTTTTCAAAAAACTGACTAAACTGAAATCAAAATCAGTGTGTTTCCCTTACAACTATAGGTGTTTTGACTGAGAAGAGGCTGACCATTAAAGGTGACAGAGAAACTTACTTCCTCAATAACCTTTAAATCTTATTGTTTCAGACTGCCACCAGCTGTGGCAGGTAAGATATGCTGAAACCATTCTGATGAGTCTCATACAGATTCCTCTCTGTATCACAGGAAGGAAACTCATCATCCTGTGCAGAAAATTAGATCTACAGAATTACTAGGTTTCCCTTTTTGCAAATGATGTGTATTCCTTGTATGTGACATACCTTGAATCCCTTTACCCAGTGTAGTGCAGGATTAAGGAATTCTCTGTAAGTCAGAAAAAAATACTATGAAAAGGTAGAGATGAAACACATGAACAAACATGAGGTAAAACTGAGGAAAAATTCCAACAAAATTTAACAAAAAGCAGGAATTGCGGGGGGAAAAAAAAAGACATTTTCCAGTCATAAGTGTTATCACAGCACCAGCTTCTGGAGAAGAGAGTGAAGATTTAGTGTGAATCTTATGATCATACTTGTTGGTTATTTGCCTTTTTTTTTTTTTAATTAAGACAGTTTCCAGGTCTTTAACATTACGGTGTGCTAGAGATATAGAATAAAAGAAGCGGGGAGCGCTGCTGCCATAACAACGCTTCGACGGGGAACTATTGGGATACAGATAGTTACTATACTAGCTACCATCAGCAGTCTGTATCATGACACATAAAAACCAGAAAACCCTTTTCAGCCACAGCATCCCGTCATTTGCACTCTGGGCAGCGCAAGCAGAACAAGCACAGACTTCTAGTCCCCTACCGCCACTTTATTTATTTAATTATTTACGGGGGGGAGCGTTACAAAAGTCCATTTGAGCGCTGAGTCTTGCCCGAAGCCGCCCCCGTTTCCCTCGGGAAGGGCCGCGCTCCACCGCACCCGGCAGCCCCGGGAGGGAGACCGGGACTATCCGCCACCTCCCTCCGGGGCGACTCAGGGGAAGCCGCCAGTTCTGCTGAGCTGGGTCCTCCCTCCCCACCTTCCAACAGTCCCTTGCACAAGTTAAGGTGCTGCCCCCGCCCCGAGCCGCCCCTGGCGCCGGGGGGTATGGGCGATGCGGTTCAGGGGTCTCCTGGCTCCGACCGGGGAGCGCGGCTGTCGGAGTGTCGACCGGGGAGCGCGGCTGTCGGAGTGTCTATGTTATGCTTCTATCCGTGTCCGAGGTTCCCCAGTAGGGATGTGGCAGCTCGCTCCCAGGGAGGGCTGCTGGGTCAGAGCGGGAGCTCCTTTCCCCGATCCAAAAGGCGGATCCGCAGAACACCCCAAGCCACCCCCACCGCGGAGCGGGCGCATCGCCGGGTTTTCCGGGACCATCTGTTCCGGGGTGGGGGGGCGGCGCGGTGCCTCCCTCGCGCACCCCCCGCGTGATCCTCGCTTCCCCCCAGCGCTCATCCCCGAGGGCCGCTCCGGGACGGGGGGCCGGCGGATGGCAGGAAGCGGGGGGGATGACGGCAGGTGCTTTTGGGGTGGGGTGCGGCCCGGTGACTACCCGTCCGACGGGGGGGCTTGGCGGGGCGGCGCGGCGGCAAGCGCTTGTGCCCCTGGGTCGGGGGGCGGCGGGGCCGGAGCGCAGGCGGGGCGCGGAGAGGGTGGGAGGCGGCGGGGGCCCGGGCTGTTCCCTGGGCGCGCTCTCGCTTGCCATTCCCCGCGCTTTTGGCCCCGCCGTTCGCCGCACGCCGGAGGGAGGATGCGGGGAGAGTCAGCCCCGGGCGCGGAGCACCGCGCAGCGCTGAGCGGGGAAGGGACCAGGAGCGGCCGCGGGGGCGCGCGGCAGAGGGGGAGAGCTGGGAAGCGCGTCGCTGGCTTCTGCAGCCCTCTGTCCTTCGGCTCTTCCATCCCTTCGTCCCTCAGCTCTCATTTTCTCATTCTTCTACCCCTTCTCTTTCCATCCCTCGTCCCTGCATCCCACATCCTCCCATCCGTCCCTCCTTCAACCTCCATCTTTCCATCCGTCCATCCCTCACCCCTCCATTCCTCTATCCGTTCTCCTTCATCCCTCATCCATCCGTCCCGCCATTCCTCAGCTCCTCTGCTCCCCCGGTCGCTCCCCGCCGTCCCTCCGCGGTACCCTCCCCGCGCCTTCCGCTGCAGGGTGTCCCTGGAGCGCCCGGGGGCCGCGGCAGGCGTGATGCTGCCCTCACGGCGAGTCAACAAGACCCCCCTCCCCCTGGGAAGGGCGACTTGCTCCTTTGAAGGGCAGAAGGTCCCCAGCCCCGCTTCCTACTTCCTCCCCCAATCTCTAAAGAAAAAGCGCTGCTAGAGCTTTCCTATCCTGTTCTTCGTTTTCTTTTTTTTCTTCCTTTTTTTCCTTTCTTTTTTTCTTTCTTTTTTTTTTTTTTTTTTTTTTTTTTTTTCCCCCCGCGGCAGAAGGAAACAAAACGGTGCTGTGGTAGGGAAAAAAAAGGCGGTAAACAAGAGGAAAGCGTATAGAGTACAATAATCATTGTCTATATGAAAAACAAACCATACACTGGATTAGTTCTTAAAAGCAATCTTTCAAGCCTGCTCCTGAAACCTAAAGGACTTCTTGGATGTTTATTTATGGTCAAGGTTAAGTATCTGAACGTTAAAAATAAAAGAAAAAAAACAGCTTAGAGTGAGTGCATTGTGTAAAGAGTAGACCTGTAAATCAAGTGAGTCAAATAAACAAGAGCACCAAAAGCTGGCTATCAACTCCTTATCCTTTCTCTGAACTCTCCCTGCATTATATAATTTTGATAAACTGCTGCGAGTACATTTGGGGAAAAGATATAGAAATGACGAGAATGTAGCGCTTTTTATTAGAGCACATTAGTAGCCTTACCTTACCAGTAGTTGCTTCCGAGGTTCATCTGTGCATTTCTTACCAGCCCTCCAAGTAAACAAATTACCAAATGTTCAATGCAGACATATGATTCCCTGGTGTCAGTGTCTCTGTCCTAGACGTTTCTGAATGGCTTGCGGATTAACTTACTATGCTCTTCTGCTCTGCCTTGTACCAAGAGCCGTGCAGGTATCAACAGCTCCCACTTGTGAAGACAGGGAAGAGAGAGATTGGGTAGATTTCCACACAGCTCCACATTTCAAACTGCTGATTTGCTGTAAGTGCCGTAGTCACTGTAGGTCTGGTCTTCTAACAGGTTTACTCAGTAGGAGAGGCCTGACCCAAAGTTCACTGAAGACAATATGAATATTTCTGTAACCATGATGGGAATTGGTTCAAAACACTGTTCACTCGCTGTTGGCATGAAGGTATTTCTGAGTGCCACTATTCTAGTAAAAGCTAGTAGGAGCTAGTAAGAACTCCCCGGAAACAAGAAAAATTACTCCCTAGGAACAAGAAAAATTACTACAATGTGCATCTTTTTCACAAAATTATTGAGAAAAGGTCAGGGACCTGTCTCCATTTCCCTGCAACTATTGGTAAAAATATGTACCGCAAGGCAGGTTACAGCCCCTGGCTAGAGAATGTCCTGTGGTCTCTGTAACCACAACCAAGCTACCAAATACAGTAGGAAAGGGAAGGGATATTACAGGTCCATTTTTGGACATCTGTAAAGCCAGTGGGAGAACTCAGTGTTTCATTTTGAGCCATTACTGCTTGCAAGGAAAATCAACAAATTAATTTTTCAGTGTTTTTCTCTTCTCTGATCACAGTCCTTGAATTAGATCTGAGCACCCATTTAAGATGGAAGTAGTCAGGGAAGGGAAGGGAAATTGGGCAGTGGGAAAGGTTTGGGCTCTGTATAGGTAATGACATCAACCTGTCTAGTGTGAGTGGCAAAGAAATTGGCTTCCATTTTTTTTAACATAGTTAATACAGGGATTTAGTATATTTAATGTAGTTTTTAACATAGTTAATTTTTTTTGTTGTTCCTCTCTTGCACTGTAGTTGATAGTACCTGGCTCCATCAGGGGCAACTGAGCTCAATCTAATAGTAGCCTGGTAGTTAGAATGAGAAATGAGAGACTGAGTGTAAACACTTTTTCTCTGAGATTCAGAATAGGAAATGAACCATTGAGGTCCTGTCTTTTCTCAGATGAATGACTTTAGCTTTCCTAGTTTTGACTACAGATTTAGTCTGCATCAAAGCAAGCTCATATATGCCCACAGAACTGGTTTTTTACCAAAATTATTTTGTTGGAAATTGGTCAGTTCTTCAGAAAATTTCAGGGCTTGCTTCAGATTCTTGCATGCTCTTTATATGTATATGTACAAGTATTTATGTTTATGTACAAGGATTTATCTGCTTCTAAATTATAGCAGCATTTTCCTTATGAAGAATACGAATATTAACCCTTAAATTTTGAAGTCATTGTTCTGAACTGGTTTATTCTTAGATATGAGGTTTCATCTCATCTGTAAAACCTTTGTAATTTCAGTAAACATTTTTTTTCTCATTGAAGAGAAAATGTAAGCCTTTTGTGATTATACCATTCCTATATAAACTGCCTTTGCAAAAGTTGGTTGCTGAGCTTGCCACCTTAGACTGGAAATATGCTTATGTTTTCTGAAGGTTCCAAAATATTTTCTGAGAGCATAGTAATAGGTTTTATTCACATAATGGAAAACATGTGGCTATTAGTAGATATTTTAAAAGTAAAAAGCATGGTACTATAAAGATAAAAAGAAAGAGAACAAAATTACAAAAAATAAACCAAAAGAAACAATCTGCCCAAACAGTTCCTCATCTCCAAAAGTAGATATTTATCAAAATCATGTAAAAAAAGACAAATATTTTTTACCTAACATGATCTGAATATTTATGTGAGACTTTTTAAAAGTAACATTTAAGCACTTACTAAAAACTTACATGCAGTACTGAAATGCATGCCCTTCCACTGATGTTGTTTCCATAAAGTTAGTCCCACCAGTGTTTGCAGGGGCAGGACTTCTCTTTTCATCTGCATTCATTTTGGAGGACTCAGAATCTGTGCATTTCACTATTTGTAGTTGATTGTTGGCTTGGGGGTTAAGTGCATCATTTAAAAATCTATCATCCTTTGACTTACTGTTCTTGACATTCATTACTTATGGCTTGCCTTAAACTTGGCACTATTTCTGCAGCTGGATTGCCTAATGCCAGTACCTGGAGTTGTGCATTCAGCCTTAATGACCTTGATGAGAGCAGTGGCTTGATTAAGTTTGCAAAGTTCTGGGACAAGGAGTGGTTGATGGGAACTGTGTTGTAAAATGAGAACTGAACCCTGGCTAAGGCCTTCGGTATGATTAAGTTTAAAAAATAACACAAAATATTAATAGTATTTGAATTTGAGATAGAACTGTATGCTTTCAGTTTTTACTTTGCAACAGACTGAACATGTTTAAGTCTGATACCTGAGTGATTTAAGTCTCTATTCTAAGGCACATTTATACTATCTGCTAATGTGTTTATTTTAGGCAAAATAAAATAAAGAGCTTAATAAAATATTTTCTATAGAAGATTTTGCTTGGTCTATATGTTTTATCAAGGATATATAAAGATTAAGTGAGAATAAGTAATATACGGTGAACTAGGGTGATTTGGGGCTTGGTTTTGTTTTTTGTTTGGTGTTTTTTGTGTGTATGTGTACAGTAGCATTTTTATTGAGTAAGACTTTTTGCTAAACAGCAAAACAGGATAATCAGATTTAAAATTTAGAATTAAATGCCTTTTCACTATGACTCATAGGACTGCTCCTGAAAACGTGTTTTGCTCCAGCAGGCCAAAATAAAGTAAGGACTTCATTCTTGAATCCAGACCCATCTGGGGTACCACTATCTTTAAAGGGACACGGTTTGCTGCATCCAAGCCTCGAGCCCCACTGAGCCCAAAGGATGACTGTGAAAAGTACAACTTGTCTTGTTAAGATTTCCTGTCATGAATTTCTTAACAAATTTGATCATCTTCTCTTACCAAATGCAAGGAACTTTGCAGGCAAACTTATATCAGCAGGTGAAAAAGGAAAGTGTGAGAGAAGAAATGAAATACAGTTATCCCTTTTCCATTACAGGAACAACTCAGGAGAGGGAAGATATCATCAGAAACCAAACATATAGAGACTGGTATAACTTTCTTCCCATTTTAATCAAATGTAAAAGGGACAAATAATTGAACAAGGGAACTTCAATATACTTACAGATTCTCATAATATGCAGTAAATCTTTACAGTTCTACTCTCCAAGGAGATTCTTCAGTAAATAATAATGACTTTGGCCTCTTGGATAAATGAAGATGGATGTACTGAGGAAAATCTAATTATAGATTTCTCCTGCCTTTTTCCTGCCTTGACTCTTATTTTGTGCACCAGTACTATGTTGTTGATATATGTAGGTATATATATGTTTCAGTTAATGCAGGGAAAAAAAAGAGCACAAAACCATCAAGAGATTTGTTTCTTTATTAATTCAGTATTAAATCTGGTGGTTTTGGAACAAAGAATCTACGAGTTTCTTCAAGCATTACCTACCAAGTCAATACAGCTACATTGCAAACTAACTCTAGTCTGTTCTGTGTGTCATCAACAGAATTCTTCACTAAGGGCCATGTCTTCACTAGGTATGATCTAAAGTTATTCCTACAGTAGGGTACCATAGCAGTAACCCTTTCCAAATAAGGATGCAGCTTATCTTGTGAAAGCTATATATTGCGTATTTATTTGACTACCTCTGAATTAAACAAGCTGAACAAATTTAACAGATAAAAGCTCTGGGTTGTTGTTGTGGGTGGTTTTGTATAGCTTTTCTTTTTTAAATGTTGTTCAGTGCATTACTGGAAGAAATTATCACAGCTCCCAGCCGTTCTGGCCATTTTTACTGCTAATATCGAGGGGAATATAAATACACCTTTTTCATGTTAGAGCCCAGTCTGGTAGAGTCTGTAGGCTCTGCAGAGCCTACAATTAGAAAAATGAACATGTTTTCTATTTGAAACATAGCATCGATTATGGAATGGTTTGGGTTGGAAGGGACCTTAAAGATCATCTAATTGCAGCCCACCCTGTCCTGGGCAGGGACATTTTCCACTAGACCAGGATGATCTGTATATGTGTGATCAAACTAATGGAGAGAAGTAAAAGCACTAAACTCCACAGTGACTCATTTTACCTTGTCCTTGCAGGGACGTATTAAGCTTTAAAAGTCTTTTCATCCATGTGAATGTTAATCCTCTGTTCTCTCAACGTGTTTTTCATCAGTATTTGTTACAACTGTTAATGATTAATTATAGATCTAACCTTTCTTTGACATTCTTCTCCAAGATTCCTGGCTTCAGGCATTTGTCTGAAAGGACCATAACATGTTTGAAGTCACAAACCATCTTTTTGTTCTCACACTTTGGAGTATATAGGACAACAGAGTCATGGTCCACCAGTATGGTTCCAAATAGTAGCCAGTAATAATGGTAATGCATCAGCTCTAAATCCTGTAATCACATAGGCTAGACAGCTGGGAGATGTGGAAAGCCTCAAATTCATTTGATGTTAGGAAAATATGCAATGGAGTGGGAAGCAGCCGTGAAAAGTTTGTGTATGCAGACGAGTCAGAGTTAGTAGCCCACAGAGGGATTTGAGAAGCTGTCTGCGTTGACTGCAGGAGATGAGGTGAAAAAGAACGCTTAGTGCTTTGGAAACTTCCACTTCAAGTATGCATACTGTCAAAGGTTTTCATGACAGTTAATGGTAGGTTAATGTTTAAATATTGTTTGCAAGTTTGCAGAGCAAGTAGGAGAGTATTTTGAATTGTTTATGCTGGTTGAAGTTAAATACATAAAATCACTCACATACTTTATGGATCATTAGAGAAACAGTAGTGACAAAATTCACTTGCCTATAACAAATTGAAACTTCTAAGAAAATATATTGGGAAAAGTTTCAACTTTTCTTGAGTGCATATGATTGAAGAACAAGTTAGACGATTATTAAAATTTTTGCCACAAAGACCCATTCCAGTAAAATCCATATAATAATTAATATATTTTGAATACTGACAAACTCCATTGGTGCATTACACGATCAGTCACACTGGATGTCAATATTCCAGTTTAATTCACTCTTTGGAGGAAACACTTTCCAAAAACCTAGAAGCTACTGCTAAACCCCAAACTGGAAGACGAACCAGAATATTAAAATAAAGAGGTACTAATTTACATAATTACTGTTGTGGCTGTGATAATCTAGGGACATAAGAGAGGCAAGGTCTGTGGAGAGAGAAAATCTCTCTTGCAAAACTAACTGATGGATTTGGAAAAGAAGCAGTACTCCCCTGCCACCTCCAATTTATTTCCTCCCCTTTATTTGAATAATATCGAGAATATAAATATTGAGTCTGATGAATCTGAGTCCTGTGAATGCAACAGGACTATTTGCAGCACAAATAACTAGTAGTAAGATTAGGTCCTGTCATGTTCTCTCTAAACACCTAACTGAATAATGTGTTACCAATCAGAGTCTAGATGCCACTGACTGAATTTATATGAACTCTAAATTCCCCTCTGGAATTTTATTCAGGGGAAAACCAATGGATATGTGAATTTTTGAAACACCAGATATTCAAAGTGGTTTGCACAAGAAATTTCTCTTCCTCTTTTTTTGTTGCTACCATTTCAATTATGACCACTCTTAATTGACTATAATGTCCCAGAGGGAATGTCCAATATAAAGTGGTTTGTTTTCTGTCAGGGTTTCTGAACCATCTTTTAAGCTGCATTGAATTGTAGAAATATACAAATTCATATGTAAAGTTATGGTTGCTACAAAAGGATTCAATCCCTTCAAAATGAATGACACAGAATTATTCGTTTATATATATGTGTATATATGTATGTTTAATTATGGGAAAAAAAGTCTGTTACAAAATCTACTCTTATTATCTATATTACCCTTGATGAGGAATATAGTCTCTGGAACATCGAAAACCTTCATACATCATGAAATAATGACATTGAAAGTAAATGCAAGCAAAAGACAACGGAAGGAAAAAACAGAAAAACTTGAATGTAAACAATTTTCACACTATAATGTAGTTTTCCTTCTTCTTTGATCTGTTTATTATTTATTTTATGATAGAACAGAAGTTTAGGGCAATGTTTTAATTTATACTTATTAAGGAGCAGTGCAGATATATGATGTTAAAAAAAAAGATACATAGTAATTACCTGTAATTAATTGTCCTGAAAAAAAGCCCAACGCACTACATGGCACAAAGATAGGTGCTGCATGTTAAGTTCAGTGACTGCATGCTGTACATCTTGTGGTATGTGCCCATCTCTGGTTCATCATGAAAGACAACCAAGTATAGGTACATTCATTTTAAGCCCTGGGATGACAAGGACTTAGTCTGGATGCCTGTGTATCACAGAACAATGTTCCTCGGCAGGTAGGAATTTTATTTCCTTTTTGCTATCTGGCACTAAGATTTATTGTTTGTATCCCATCCTTTGAAAAGTCATTCAATCTTGAATTAAAGAATTAGTTATGAGAAATTCAGCACTTACCTTGGTAGGCTGCAACAATGATTATTTACCGTCCTTCCTAAAATCTGTCTTTTTCCTAAGTTTTACTTTTCTGCTTCCAACTTATCCAGAAACTGAATCTTTTTTTGCTGTTGTTTCTCCGATTAAAGTGTTCCAAATATGCAAAGTCTTTTCCTCTGGGTTTTTATGAATTGTGATCAAGTTGCCTTTTAAACTTCAGTTTGATACACCTAAGTAGGTTGTGAATCAGGATAGCAAACCTGACAATTAGTCTCTCAAGGTGCTGAGGCCACCCTGGCTCAGATAATCATGTGACATTTGGAAGAATTTCTTAAGGGTATCAGTACTTTTTTCCCCCCCATAATTTGTTTTAATTGTACTCAGACATTCTTAAAAAAATAAAAGAAAAATAAAAACACAGATCTCATTCCTCAAAATCCTCTTCACAAGCTTGATTTTCCTGACTACCTATAGCTGGAGCTATGTTTTGTCTGTATTATGCAAACACTTTACTGTGGGATAAACCTGCCCATGACCAGATGCTAAGATGTTTCAATAGTTTTCTCACTATTGTTTCTGAATGCTTCAAAGCCTTTAGTTCAATTTTTCTTCCTGAAAACCCTGTGACACAAGATAGTATTATTATCCTTTTTAAAGAGAGACGCAGATTGATTGACTTAGGCAAACCCTGTCAAGTATATAAATACTTTTAAGTTGCCAACTTTCACATACTTGGAGACAGATTTTTTAGAAATCTTAAAGTTGCAAGTAGGCAATTTAGTTGGAGGAGATCATTAGCTTAAGGAGATGCTTACTCCTCTTCATGGGTGTTAAGCATCCATCTTCTCAGGTCCACTTGAAGGTTCCCAAATATACTTTAAAAGATGGCCCTTGGCAGGCTTATTTTCAGAATACTTAGTGCTATAACACTTTGTATAGCCAGAACATAGCTCAAGTACAGTTTACTTAAAAATGTGAGCACTCAGTACTTTTATAAATCAGTCTCCATATGTCTTGGGTGGAATATTTACAAAAATTCCTTCTTCTAACTTATCTGTACTCATTAATTTTTTTTTCCCAGTCACTGTATACCATTGCTTTTTCCTTTTATTTCAGTTACATGGTTATATGAGTACTCAGCAGCTCAAGTCCTCTGCCAGGAGGAGAACAATGTTGATGGTTTCTTCCTCCTCAATAAAGTATAAATTTGGGGCTATTTTGGCTTTCTAACTAATCCTATACCTAGCTCTTTCTTTGTCAGCTTGCAATTTTAGAGTACTTCCGAATTTATTCTATACAATGCATATTACATATTTCATATACTCGTTTTATTGGCTGCTCCTAAAATCAGTTTCATTGAGGTCCAGGAGCGTCATTCCTTTAGTGCTCAGAAGTTGATAACAGGCAAGTTGTGTAGAGCCCTGAAACCTCTGTGCTTGGGCCCATGCTCCCATGCCTCCTCCTGCATTACACCACATTGTTATTCTGAAGTCAAAGATATTTCATTCTACACAGACTAACCACTAGAATAGCTACCTGTGACCAACACATATTACTTATAGAAGTATACCAACACTACAACAGCAGTAGGTGCTGCAGCACAAAATTATACGAAGCTAAGAAAGGCTAAAATAAATTAGGCAATGTCCACCTGGTCATTAGGCAATTGCAAGTTCAACTAAGCAAACTGAAACAAACCTTACAACTGGCAAAGGCCAAAGCAGACAAGGGGAGTCTGAAAAGCCTCATCCTGTGTCCATGCAGTTATTAACAAGCCTGTAACCTGTTACTAGCCATGGTGATACTGCAATTACTTGACTACAGGGACACACCAGTTGACAATCTAGAATTAGATTAGGTGAATCTAGTCTTTGGAGACCAGGCTACAACCAGACTGTGATTAATCTGCTACCAATGGTGAGGAGCAAAATGTGTGTTCCTGAGCCCGTCATACTAATCATGGTAAAGATATGGCTTTAGAGCTCTTTGAGTTGTACCAATCATAAAATCCAATATAGTTTGAAATCCTAAAAGTATAATGAGCTCTCCAACATTTTAATTTCTAATGTTGAATAATTTCCTATGAATTTCCATGAGTGAAATTCCTACTGTAGAAGTTGCAAGATGGAATTTATATCTCACCAACTAGACTGGCCTTTTTTTTTTTTTTTTAAGTTTTAGTCTAAATTCATGACTCAAAGGAAGGATTCAGTAGATTGGCTAATGTTGGCCCAAACTTAGGTATAAATTAGTAGAAAAATGCAGCTTGGGCCATAAGACTGAGAGAAAGAAGATCTTTGCTAGGCAACTTGCTGGGGGAAGTGTAAGCCATGCTGGTACATCTGTGTGGTTCCCTGTTTGGTATGGTGTGGGTAGACTCTGGCTGCACATATGCATAGTGACCATAGTGTATAATAGTATATAGTGACCTCTGCCAGCACTGCAAAATTTTAAAAGAGGAAAACCAAGCAACATGTGCAGTGCTCTAGTGTGTTACCTCTATCTTGCAGACTGTGATTTGGTGGATCTGCCATATGAATCTTCCCAGGTGTAGTCTTGTCCAGGCTGCATGTGGAATAAAGTAGTTTTCTTTTTTGATGTTGACCTCCAGTACACTGAGGGTATTCCAGTATGTGAAAACATCTGCATTTGGGAGATAAGGCCATGAGGATGCTGATAGAGCATTTTGATAAAACAGTTTTGCTGGAGCCAAAGACAGACACCCAATCTAGGTTCTTGGACTTCCAGCCAAACTGTTAAGGAATAGAGTAAAACCAAGCTACACAGAATTAGATCCTAGACTCAAGTTCAGACTAGTACCCCTTTCTAAAGTCACTGGCAGTTGTCTATCTGTATCCAGAAGAAGAAAATGGTCTTTAATAGTAATTAAATGACTCTTGTTTACTGCCATAAGTTAATTAGTGTGGTGAATTAATGTAACATGCAGGAAAATACTCAGCAGGCACGACAAAGCACTCTCTAAAACATCTATGTATTTCAAATATTGCAAGCCTATAAAATCCCTGAAGATCACACAATCCCTAGCAAACCACTGAGCTGAGATCAAACACTTTCCAGCTGATGGCATTGACTGTATACCATCTTGAGCTGTAACAGTATACAAGGCATGTAATATTTGCTGGTCTCGAGTAATGAACAGATATTGCAGGAGGTACACAGGAACATTAAAAAGTATGTTTTTACACGTTCCACCTGAATAAGAGAAGGTTATCTTTAAAGACGTGAAACTGTAAAGTACTCTTTTGGTAGACATGGTAGTAATAAAACATGATTTAAAGTAGGCACTGATTTCTGAGAAATTAATGCATTGTAAGTCTTATGAAGAGGTTGCAAGTCTGAGTAGAGATTTGGAAGTTTGAGACAACTATTCAGCAGGCATCTCTTAAATCTCTTCATGAGAGGGGCTGGAGGCACAGCTTTGAAATTTCTTGGCATTTTTTGAGGATTGAAAATAACACTTTCTCCTCCTCATTTGACATATTTTAACAAAAAATCATATCATATATTAAACCTCAATGAAAATAGCTTAGGTTCCTGGCTGCTGACAGTGAAAGAATGCTTTCTGATGCATTTCAGAAAGGCAAACTGGTGTTTTTGTCAAAGAAAGAAGGCTGTTATCCACATTCATTGAACATTATCTGTTCTTTGTGAACTTTTTTCTGGATCTTCTGCTCATTGTACTGTTTTCTGTTGCCAGTCAAATCTACTCAACAGAAGTTCATCATTTTACCACAGAATAATGATGAACTAAATGAACATACTTTACTCAGAATTACACTACTCCACAGCGAAACAATCTAGCTTTGCTTTAATCTGCTTTACTCAACCAAACCATGAGACATTTTTAATACAAAATAACATCAGACTTAATTTTTTTCAAGCTTATCTAAAGTTTGGTGCCCTCTCCTTTTCATTTCTTACTACCTGATTGGATGTCTCAACGCAGGGCACATCCGTACAAATGACTTTTTGCTTGATTTGAAATTTTCATAAATATACTCCATGACAGCTTTTGAGCTCCATTGGTAATTATGACATATCAGAAACCAAGGATGGGGAAGGGGAAGGGTGGCAGTTTCACTGATCAGTGAGACCAGAGATTATTTTGAGAGTAACATTTGTAATTTAAGCCCCAAACCACTCCATGCATAAGGTAATCAAAGATAGAAGGTCCTGTGCTTAGTATTAATTATTTTTCTTCCTGTATTATGTTATTCACATGGGACTAAATCAAGAGTGACAAAAGAGTTACTTAGTAGAAGTTTTCTTCTATCCTACCACAGACTATTGATGAGGGATGTTTCACAGGAGTAAAATATGGTAGTTGAGAATTGAACCTTAAGCTTTGGTAAGAAAGGGTCAACACTTTCTTGAATGTAATTGGATTTTCTTATGTTATCTCCAAGTTTTTGATACTCCATTCATTCTCAGCTTATTGGAACAAATTTTTCTCTGACAATTATTTTTGATCCTTTCGTCATGTAACCTCTCATCAAATCAGTTTGATAGACCAAATTCTCATCTGAAACAGTCTTCTGACTATCTCTTTGTGACACAGACCTATGCACTGGATCCTCTGAGAGACACTGAAGTGCTAATATAAAATTTGCTCCATTATTATTTCATATTCAGCTACTGTATGTATTGCACATATATATTTGCAATATGATTTTGATCCATTTTATGATCACTCTTTGATTATCCTAACATTTTCCTTTCTTTACTTTTTTCTTTCAGTGTAAGTGTCAGCAGAATAAAGCTTCTTTTTATAAAGCTAGGTACTGGATATTAAGGTTAAGATTTTCTCCTTTATTTTTTGTAGGATATAAATTGAGTTTCAAGATATCTCTTACCTTTAATACTTAGTTATTCGTAAGTGTAATATTAGCCATAAAAGGTTCACCTTATAGTCCATTGTGTGGGTCAGTATTTTAGAGCGTGTTTTAGACATTGAGTTGGCTCCAAAGCACGACTAAGTGAGTGAAAGATATGTATTAGTTGCCATGGTTTTGGAATACGTCCAAAGTTATATTGTTGTAAATCACTAGGAAAACCCTTTCAACCTCCAGAATTAACCTACTTTAAAATCTCAGTGATGTACAGAAATACATCTTTGGCTGACACTAGACTCACAGCCTCTTGTGCAACTCAATTTCTTATTTCAAAAAACTACTGTCCTTCCGGATTCCTTATAGATAATATTTTTACTATACCTTCTAAATAGTAGCAGTGTGAAAACTTTTTTTTAAATTTGAAAAGGACTTATTCTTGCTCATCTAAAAGTAACACTAACTTTTGCTGTAGCGAAGAATATTTTGTCCATTGCAGGAACTATTAGATGAAATTGTTTGGCCTGCACTTGGCAGTAGGTCAGACTAGATGAGCTTAATGGTCCCTAGTGGCCCTAAAATATGAGTGTGTAGCTTCCTTCTAATTGCCATTTAAGTCCTTGTCGCCATCACTTGGAGAAATTTATAATTCTCAGAAATAGTTCCATCAGTCTGAAATTACTGCATGAATTTTAAAGAGGATTTTTTTCCCTGCTTAATGATAATCTCTTAGGCCTGGATTCACACTGGGAATTTTGGTTCCCAGTGAGCCAAACTACGTCTGCAGTTCTACTTATCATCATCCCCAGCCACAGGTTAGGTAAGTACAATTTCCACACAACGATTAGAGAAATACTTTAATGACTGGGAAGGTATGTCAGAACAGGATTCGCAAAACTCAGTGTACAGAACTTCTAAGGTAATTAGGAAGAGATGTTGAAGTGAAGAACTTGGCTTCAAGCCCCCTTTGTGATACAGAGATGTCTAAATCCGATCTGGGTAGACACACCTTTGTACACTGATTAATTTTTTCCCAGGTTTAGGTAATGAAGTCAGTAACTTTTTGTAAAGGGCTAAGCCACTCATAGAGCAGGTGGAAGTTTCAGACCCTCATTTGCTATCTCATATTTGCTATCAAGCTATAGGATATGATGTGACATACTAATATTAGTATCTGGTGATTATGTCATTCTTATTTTTATAAATACTTTAAATATTTACTTGAAGCCAATGCTCAGATTTATGGTCTATTAGTTCATATGTACTGTTCCTGGCTCAAAGCCAGCGCAAAGTGAATATGTTTACTTTTGAGTGGTCAGAGGTGTCTTCTCCTGTGGGTTAGACTGTATGCTTTAGATCAGAATGCCACAGCTACGGAAGAGTAATGATACTTGTGTGTCCCACTGTATTTTAGGCACAAAACAGACACAGAGCTATTCACTGTGGCCAAGAATCAAGTAATTAAGAGCTATAGAGGTTTTGCTGAAAAAAGGAGGGTCTTTAAGTGATTACTAAAAGGTAATTTCAAAATTAGGTGCCTGAAGAGGCTGTTTGACCAAACCCCCTTTTCTTGAATTTATTTTTTTTCCCAGAAAATCTATTTTAAGATCAGCATTTAAAACGTGAGATAAACACTGTGCCTGTACTAGGTCTGTTCTGATGAGGGGCCAGAGTGCTGCAGCTACAAAGAGAAAATAATTGTGCTAGAAACAATTCTCAGACACATCCTCCCAGATGACAGAAGTTAGAGAAAACCTCTGGAGTTGCATGCAGAGAAATTATTCATGGGTCTCATTATGCTCTCTCCGTCTCCACTGACCAGTTTGAGACATTGGCTGGCAGAAAAAAAGACATTCTGCTCTCGATGTAACAAGACCAAATGCCTTTGGGCAATATTTAGTCCTGCTAGTAGTGGAGCACCTCACTTGAGAACAAATACAATTCTGACTGCTTATGGGGGTCAACCTCTTCTCCCAGGCAGCTAGTGATAGGGCAAGAGGTCATAGCCTCAAGCTACACCAGGGGAGGTTCAGGTTGGACATTAGGAAGAATTTTTTCCCTGAAAGATTGATAAAGCACTGGAACGGGCTGCCCAGGGAGGTAATGGAGTTACTATCCATGGAAGTGTTAAGGAAATGACTGGATGTGGCACTCAGTGCTATGGTTTAGTTGACATGGTGGTTTTTGGTCAAAGGTTGGATTTGATGGAGGTGTTTTCCAATCTTAATGATTTCTATGATTCTGTGAAAGAAATGGAATTCTACGATTCGAAACAGGAGAGTACATCTGTGACCTTTCATTCTTTAAGAAGACTCATGAGAAACTAGCTTCTGCCCCATCAAGTATAGTTTGCTGGTTTTATTTCCCTGCAGAAAATGGAAAAAAAGTACAAAACCAACCAAACAAAACACACACACACATAAAAAAAAAAAAAAAGTAAAAAAGTAATTTAAAGTTAAGAACTTACTCTTTTTTTTTTGACGGAATTGTGAGAAACACTAACCATATACACTCAGTCAGCCCATACTGGCCCTAGTCTGTAGCTATGACTGGCAGAAGTGAAAATAGTCTGACTTTTAACAATGAAGACTCTGAGCTTGTCATGCTTCCTTTTAATCAGAATTCTGACTGTGGCAAATAATCAGAATTCTTGACTGTAGAAAGTACAAATGACACTTTTACTATAAAATGAGGGTATGCATAAACATATGTGTGTGTATCTGATGAATAGAAAACTGAAAATCTTTAAGAACCAATTATTTCTAAACTAAATAGAATATGCTTCTAGCTCTTTTTCTGCCACAAACATCCATCTAACAATAACAGGGCATCTGTTGAATAGACATGCACATGCAATGCAAGCAGGCTTAATTTTTATTTGTTTCTCATAAAAGATATCACCACAGTTTTATATATTCAATTTTGTATAAACATTTAAGTGAATAAATGAATAAAGTACAGTTACAATGAATAAATACCAATAAAGATTGTGATTAAATACAAAGCAACACAGCAGGAATTTCAATAGGTTGAAACTGTAGTCACATCTACTCAAGAGGGTGTTAACAGTATGCTTCAGACTCCCTGTTGTCATTTTGAAGCAACAAGAATGCCTGCTGCCCAAATGCTTCCCAAATCAAGTAACTTTATAGACTGAATTTCTTCCCAAGTGAAAATCAGGTATTGATGATTATCATTAACACAGAGCTCTGCTGCAAGGCTTACTTGAATGATTTGTTCATTACTGGTCTTCTAACAGTTTGTAGGGGAAACTGTTTGATGCATTAATAAAGAGCTAACACATGTAGAAGGGATAGAACTATGGATTTACTGATATGTTGGGCATTGCACTGGTTTTCATTACAGGCTTATTGAGCTCGAGACTGGAGACTGGTTGTAATCCTAAACTTACGGGAGAAATATCCACCTAGATTAATGTTGTAACATCGTGTTCTTTAGAAAAATATAATATGTCTTTTAGATACAAAATATGCAACGGTCTAAATGTTTTTGTTATAATTTTATTAAATTCTTCCAAGAATTATTCTATTAATATTACTTATCAGTTGATTTGAGTGTTTAATAAAACAAAAAACAACTGATTTGTAGGATTCACAACTGAATCCTACCTGGCTGCTATCCCTATCAAGCACACCCCCCTCCATGCAGGGGAAAAATCAGGTTGGACCATACTAGAACAGTATATAGGCCTTCTGAGCTCATACAGAAAACAATGCATTGTGTCTCTTTGTTGTGTTAATATACTCCCAAATCTGATGTCCTATTTGACAATTACATGCTACTTTGACTTTAAGATGCCGGTCTTCAGTCATTTTAATCAGCTGCTGCCAGATGCTCAAAGAGAAAAGTCTGATAAATGCTGGCCAATACTTACTAAGATGCTTACATACTAAGAAGTGTAGCACAGCCAGCCAGTCTACAAGCCTATGCAGAGTAAACTGGTGAGTGGCACCAACATGGTTTAGTTTACTACAGGTTTAAGTATTTCCTCAAGAAATTTTTCCACGTTTTCATTGATTTTGCTTACATGCCTTGATGGTCAAGTCTACTGATTTTTGTCTAAAATGTCCTATGAATCTTTTCCCATCAATTGGGTCAATTACAGGACAACTTATTGGTTCTTTGGAAGAATTATGGGATGTTTCTGAAGAAGTAATGACAGCTGATTGATTTTCTTCATGTCCTCCATTCATGGTAAATGTGCTTCTGTCGGGGCATAACTCAGGGGCTTTCCCATCACAACCCTTCTCGGTAGTCAGTATTTCAGTTACTGCAGGTTTGCATCACTTCTAAAAGCAAAATAAAGGTTATTATTTGTTGATAGCAGTAGTACTGACTGGCAAAAGCCCCAGTTAACTCTTTAGTGGAGGAGTCACTAAGTGTGGGCAAAACCATCAGGGTGCATTTGCTAAATGTCACATTTATCTCACCTGAAAAGCACAGCAGAGGGATAAAAAAGGTAGTTGTGGAAGTAGTTTTACCTCCTAACTGTGATCTTAAAAGGAACTTCCGGTAAGTTCATGACTTTAGTGTGCCAAGTGCAAAAGATTGTGTTCCTTCCCAAAAAAAAAATCAAACCCCAAAAACCTAAACAAAATATTTTGAAGAACTATTCCTGCTGTCAGGGAAGTCACAACATTGCATGTTTTTTTAACCATCAAAGCCTAGGAACCTTTGCAAACACAAATACAATTTATTTCTTTAATACATGCATCTCTATTAACTGAAGTCTTAATGATATTATACTCGAAAGTTTGCACAATTAGCAGCAGTAGAACACACATTTCATTAGGACAGTGTAAAAAGTTTAGCATTGCTGCATAATTATTAAAATTAACATATTTTAAAACCTTAGCTGAGCATAGGGACAAAACTTCTTGCTGTTAATAGAGTAAATGCTAATGGAGTACTTCCTAAACTTTAGTTTCATCTTCTTGTTATTTTAATTACTTAAGCAGGATCTGCCCATAGCTCTTTGTTGCGGTACTACACAAAATTCTTTGGAATGAAAATCTCTCTGTGTACATCTGATGCAAAACAGCAGAAGGGTCTCCAGACAAGAAAAGAATTAATGGGGACCAGAGGAAAGGGAAATACACACCCAGATCCTGACCCTTGTGCCTAACATGGTTCTCAAAGGAGCTCCTGAGTAGTATGCACAGGACTGCATATCTCAAGAGAAACTTACTCTGTATGGTTATAAGTGGTAATGTGAGAAAAACCTGTATGTGGGATGAAAAAAGACCTAGACAGATACTGAACCAGCTGAAGGTACAACATTGTATATATGAATTCCTTCCTTGATATATGCATTTAAAGGTGTTGTATTTACTTTTAATGTTACTGGAACTTAACAATTTGTGCATGCCTGCTGGAGTTTGTTTTAAAGTAAGGGTCTGGAGACACTAAGTCAACAGTGAAGCTGAAAGGAAAGGTCCTAGTAGTCTTGGAGCAGAGTCTCCCATAAAATCTTCTAAATGCAGTTCAGAGACCTCAATGCAACAGAAAGTCATCAGGAAAAAAAAAAAAAGTCATGTACACGATTCTCTCCCCTGGACCTTTTAATCAAAATTCAAAGATTATTGATCATTATATTTGGATTTCACATGCATAGTATAGCAACAATAACATACAGTGAAAACAACAGAGGACTGAGGTTTTGCAAAGCCTCATAAATGAAAGTGAAAAATGTGACACTGCTTCAGGAAGGCAATGAAGGATTCATATCAGAAAAGTAGGTGACAAACACTAGTAGAGCAGGACAGCATGTATAAAACTGTAGCAGGGCTAAAAAGAGAGTTTCACTACAATCATGTAAAAACGTAAGCAACATCAGGGTAGTGGAAGCTGTGGAAAGAAATTGTGTTTATCCTTCCAGAATGAACTATGAAGAGAAATGAGAGAGAAGCTCTGTGGTATATCTAGACTGTTCACAGAGGAGACATCACTGTGCCTGTTTCCTCTATGTGTTCATTCCAAATTTGAATATGAATTGCTTCTAATAGGAGTAAAAGCCCAGAAGACCAATTTCACAACGCTCAATTAGTTTATTGATCAAAGCTATGAAACCACAGCCAATCAAACCCATAACAAACCAACCTGCTGGACTGTTCCAGCAGTTTCGGTAAAGCAAAGCTTCTTTTTCTTGTGTTGAGTAGCATTAATATCTTTTTGGTTATGGAGAAAATAATCAGGAAAAGAAATAATCCTTTTGGCACTTATCAAAGAATGAGAGTGTTGTTGGCGAACATTGTACTCAATGTAAAGATATATTGATATTTTATCATTTGCAATTTTTTGTAATTTGGACCATACAAAGCCCTTCTACAACATTTTTTTTTCTAGAGCTTGAGAATCATCAGAATAATCAACAATTTACCATCAACAACAGAAAGGTCTTTATCAATCAATATTAAAAGACAGATGCTTAGCTAAAAAAAGTGATACTTGCTACTTTTACAAGTGAAGGTTAGGCATTGTCCTGCAGGATAGGCAGATACTACAGATAGAGGTGTTGTTATTTTTGCATCTTTTAGTAATGAATCCTTTTCCTCTACAGCATTTTTGACAAGGTTATACACCTGATAATGGCAAAAGTTTCTGAATAATTTCTGGCCTATAACTCATTCTAGCTGCAGAAAATATCAACAAACTTTAAACATTTGTGTTCATATTACAAAGGGTCTGGTTTGTGTGTTTCTTTATTTGGGAGAGTTTTAGCTTAAATAACTCAGTAATTTTCAGAGGACAAGACTAATATTATTTTGGACATTTTGAAAGTCAATTTAAAGGTATCTTGTTAGGTCTCTGTGCTATGGAGCAAGAACTTGACATTTGTCAGGGTGATTTCTGAGGTAAAGGAATGTGATTTTTTTTTTTTGCTGATTTTATGAAAACTTCTCCACATTTGAATACACTATAAAGTTTTTGAAGCTTGATAGAACTCATTGTTTCTGTCCTCTGAAGATATGCTCTTCTTTCAGTCTGCTTCTTAGTTGCCTCCTGGCTATAGGCCTGTCTCTGTCCCAGCCTCCTCAAATATCCAGGCATAGATATATTCCCCCTTTCCGGGGGACTCAGATATTTAGGAGGATATTCCTCTTTGTAAGAATATTCCAGTGTCTGTTGTTGCTCCTTCCTTTTCAATGGTGGTGTGGCTCCAGAATCTGCAACCGAGTTCCCATGTTTACAATCAGCTTGAGTAATGAGGAAAAACTGTAGAAAAGAGGTTTAACTGGCTGGACATGGGGAAGGTGGGAATTAAAAATAAATTTAAAATTAATTAAAAATTAAATTAATTAAAAATTGAAAGGAGGAGATCAGACAAGGAGGAGGAAAGGAAGAGACAGAGGAAACAGAAATAGGGAATAAAGATACACTATACAGAAGATGAGAATAGCTCAAAACCACTCTCCTTCAGAAGCTGAAAAATTCTTTGATCACCCAGCTACACATTCCTTTGCCATGCAACAAATTGCTGCCAAGCTGCCAACTGCATGTTTCTGTCCCTCTCTGCATGGTGACCCATACAGAAGAGAACAACCTTCTGCAGTGATGGCCTAATCTTTCCTTTTAAGCCTTAGAGTTAGCACTGTGCTGCATATCTGAATCCCTTCTTGATCCTGTGAAAAGAGGAGACTCATAAGGTAGGTTTCTTCAGGAAAACCCTTTGAATAATATGTACACAGGCTTCCACCAGAAACCTTACTTATCTCTCTTCCTAGCTTTTGAGAAAATCTGATTTGCAATTTTAATATTTTTAGCAGAGAATTTTGGTCAGAATATATGTATATATGTGCAATTTTCTGTATTTTCTTTGAAGTTAGCCTTAGCTAACTTTTACCAACAGCTAAATTTTAGACTCCAGTGTTAATTAAACTCTGACTACTTTCACAATTTTTGTTTCTCTCTAAAAGTACCTTGAAAAAATATTTTTCACTGATCTCTTTTGTGATTAAAGTATTAGTTTTTGCCAGTATGCCTGGCTACTTTACAGTATTCACCTCTAATAAACATAGCCTTCCAAATTCATAATTTCTCTGCTGGACTGCTTTCAGCTTCTTACGTGAATGCACAAGCAGCAGTCCTTCCGTACTAGTCGGATACACATTTTCAGGGGATCTGGCACTGAAGAGAGCTAATTGTGTTTAATTTCAGCTTAGAAAAGTCTATTGTAAAAACTGGAACATAATCAAGTCACAATTAGAAAAGCAACTGGCTAAATTTCTTCCATTAACAAAGCAATAAGGAAGTATTACATGGAAATCCATTATTAATGAGCTAATGCATAGAGTACAGAAGAGTAATTTGTAAATTGCTTTTAAAATTTAAACAATTCCATTTATGTGACAACCATATGGATCACTTTTTAAAGCAAATACTTTAAAATTTAACCAAACACAAAGCAAAACCAAGATTTCTTTACAACAGGTCATGTCAGCTAACAGAATTTTTCAGTATCTAGTAGAATTTCAAGGATGCAGTAAACATATGTTGAAGGTATAGTGATTTAGAGAACATTAGAATAGTCAAATACACATTTCTTCTGTATTATTAAGGACAGGGTTATTATTTGCAGTGACATAGACAAGAAAGAAAGAATGGTAGATTACCAGAAATGCTAGGGACAGAGGATGTCATTCAATTATCCCTCTGAGGCCTATGGGATTGTCTTTTGCCTGTTTTGTTGTTGATGTCAGGTGCCTCCAGCTGTTCCTTTATAACTTTGCCTCGCTGTAGCACTTTTAGATATTTTTCTGCATGCCTCTCCTAGGGATCATAAGTCTCAGAACAATCATAATCCCTGGCATAATGTGGGAGGCTCAGAATGAGGACAGAATCACTGCATACAAATCAGGATTGCTGGTAAGGCTGTACGGTATCCATCTATCACACTGTGCTTTCACAGGACTGCACCATATATCTCACACTAACAACATTAAAGGGGCTTTGTCAGCTGTCATGTTAATATTTTTCCTATAAATTTGAAAATATAAAGGGTGAATTTATTAAGAATTGCAAAGCTTTTCAAGAAAAGCAGATTGAATGCACTAACTAGAGAAAACCCCCTCAAGTTCTCAGCAGATTTATAGGCAGCAAAACATGAGCTAAGGCTTCTGAAGCAAAGAAGATACAGCCAAGTTTCTGTAGTATTGCACAATTTCCTTCCCTGGCATTTATGAAAGAAAAGGCTCTTTTTAGCCAGACAGTGTTGAGTGGCAACATTTTGTAACGCTTGAAATTTTTCTGTTGGCCCCTATTTTGTTTTATCTTGAAATTTTTCTGTCAGCCCCTACTTTGTTCTATCATTCCTTGAGGTTTTCAATAGAGATCTTCTACAAAGAGAAGGAGGAAGCCTTCCAGTAAGAAAATCCACCAATCTTTATGAAGACTGCAAAAGGATGCTGAGGTGAATTAGAGTACACTAACTTCAATGCCACCTGCTGGGAAGCAGTAATTTTTATTGCTCTGGTTTTGTTGACTGCTAATGTTAAATAGTTATAAGGATTTCATACAGTTCTGCCCTGGTCATGCTCAGACAATTTTTCCTGGTTGGACAGAAATCTTACTAGTCTCCATCTCTTTAAGATGTATTCTTTATGCTTGATAAAATACCCTATATCATCTTTAGGCTCAAGTGCAATGTTTGCCCATTATTTTGAATTCTTCTTCCAAACTGATTCACTCAGTCTAGCAGTTTTATTTTTTAGTTATGTTTGCATGCACTTTTCCTGCTTTGTTTGATACATGACATTCCTATAAGAAGCTTGCGATGAAGAAAATAATCCATTATGTATATTTTCCCCGCTTACACTGTGTGGAAAACCTAATGTAAAATTTTCTTTTCATGTTTCACTTGTTTTCTGTTTTCCCCTAAATTTCCTGGTTTCTTTTATCTACTTTTTTTTTCCCTGCATAGGCATAGTAATTATAATTTCCCTATGTGAAGCAGGATTTTGGCACCTTTTGGAAATCAAAGCATTGAATTAGACATGAGAAGGATATACATCTTTCCTAATGGTCCCTGAATGCTACAATATAATTGAGTACTATAATATACCCCACCACAAGGAGAAATAATTTTTGGTGTTGATGGCATTGTATGGAAGTGCTACCTTACATTACAGTGAAAAAATACAGAGTTTATTGCCAAAGGACAAAGGGAAAGTTGATGAATGGCACCAGGATACACCAGGAACATGGAAAAAACTGCAACAGTTCCTCATACTGTTCAAAATGTCTGAAGTTACATCTGACTTTGGCACAGAAGGAATTTCCAAAACTACTGTACCACATCTCCAGTTCTAGTCATTGCATCTCATCTGTAGATGGACAATCTACCAGTCTGGCACACTGGAGCACAGTGCATTGGGCAATTATCACAAAACAAGCTGCCTCAGAGTCTGGACTCGCCTAACCGTGTTAGCAATACTAAAGATACAGGTCTGTTGAGCCCAGGCAGAACACAGTCTAGCTGTATTGCTTTTAAGACCTGCTTTACACCAAAGCATGTTTTAAGGGAAAGCCTAATCAGAAACAGTGAAAGAAAACAACAAATGGAAGATTTTCCAACTAAATACACACCTCAATGAGTGCTGCAGCACTATGATAGCAAACATCTGATGAGGATCTGCTGTCAGCTAGTGATTACTATGTTTTTCATCCTTAGTGACAGTGAGATACCTCATATCTTTAAAGTGAAGCAATTAAATCTCAGGTGTGATTGGTACAAACATCTTACAAGCATGCCATCATC
Source organism: Manacus vitellinus (assembly GCF_001715985.3). Taxonomy (NCBI): domain Eukaryota; kingdom Metazoa; phylum Chordata; class Aves; order Passeriformes; family Pipridae; genus Manacus; species Manacus vitellinus. Next base: position 28,809,802 of record NW_021940604.1, read on the forward strand.
ACAGCACCCTGCTGTTCTCTTGATTATTTTCACACATCATTCTTCCTAAGGGAAGACCACTCATTTTACTGTTGATCACATCTGAACTCAGATATTCAAGGGGGAGTGGCTATGCTCATTGAGGTTATTAGTTTTTTTCTGATTAATAAGCTTCTGTACCATAGTAAGATTTATGATATGCCTGAAAACAAGAAGGGAGTATTCCTGTGGTATAGTTACTGTATTTATTCCTATTATTCAGGGAAATCTGCATATAACCACATGCTATTTTTCAAGTAAATCCTTTGACACTTTCTCCATCAACCCCCGACCCTCAGACTTGCAAATAAACGTTACTTAACCAGAGGAAATCATGGGTGTTTTTTAACTTTTGGAATCTAGTTGAAATATTTAAAGTGCTTATGGATTCATACACGAGAATATTTTAAAGTTATATAAGGCAATTCAGAATCTGAAGAACACTTTGTACCATGCCATTAAAAACAGAGGTCTAATATTTTCTGCTTGTTCACAGCTTTTGGGACAGCAGGCACAATCTCTCCCATATCCTCTAGGTGACTAGTGTATAAACTGGATGAATTTTGTGACACAGCAATTTATGCTGGTAGACTGTCCAAAAGAAAAGAAGGCTGAAAATAGATACCTCTCTCCAAACATTTTCAATCTGAAATACACTCTTTTCCAATGCCACTATAACAGTTCCTGAATCTCTATAAGTTTCTAAGATTTAGTATTCTCTTCTTCCTGTTGTACATAGAATCGGGCTGCTACAGAATTACACAGCTTTCTAGCATTGCACTAGTGCTAACAAAATGGAAGTACTTCATACTAAAGGGCAATCTTGTGCCTCAGACACCTGGGGCCAATTACACTGAACAATCACAGCTTACTGTGATTTAAAACAGGAATCAATGTCACTGAACATTTTATGGGATAACGGTCTATGCTGATAGTTCATTCAGTCTACAAGTGTTGTTTGGTATTTTCTCCTCCACCAGATCTTCTGAGTCTGAATTCAGGAGACCTGAGTTGGCTCTAAATCTAATTAGAATGATCTAAGAAAATGCAAAGAGGATCATTTACCCTGGCTGTTCAGAAAGAGAAAGCACTGAAGGTTTCACTCGAATACCTTTGATATTGGCTTCTACCAGGATTTCATCTGTGTCAAGAAACCTAACTTTTAGTGACTCAGATAGGAAAAACCTGAAATTCTCTTTGAATGCAAAAGAAATCAGCTAACTATCTTTCATCTGTCATCTTCTAACAAGATTTGGATAACATGATATATTTTCTGCTATTCGAAATTATTCTCGTCTGATAAGACGTAATACAATTTGCGAAAAGCTACAACTACAGGTTACAATACCATCATCATAATTTTCTTACTGTTTTCCAGTCAGCTTGTTGTGTGTATTTTCTCTATACGTCAGAGAATATCCTTTGATTATAGATTATACAGCTGCTTGTACATAGGTACCCTAAATGCCTGACTGACAGCTCTAGACCTATCACAGCATACTTAAGAATAGATAGTTTTAAATACAGTCATTGTATGGTGATTTTTTTCACCATCTGTTTGCTATTTGCTATCAAAACAAGTCTAATTTAGCAGTACAAACCTCAGTGGGATACCAAAGATCAGGTTCAGATGTGAACAGTGACACATGGCAGGTTTTGCATTAATCCCTTGGACATGCTAGGGATTCATCACAGGCTAGTCTCCATACTTTTAATATGTGGTTGAAAACATTAGTTAGGATTGTGATACAGTGGGTTGCTGCAGCTTCAGGCTGGTTTCTTTTTCTAAGTATATTTGTTAAGAGACTTGGGTTTAGACATACTGACTCCATCTTTTTTGTTTGCTCCTAATATCTTCATGTTTGCTAACCCAGTGAATCGAAAGCAAAAGAAAAAAAAAATAGAAATTTACAGAAAGCCATGAAATTTACTCTTTTCCACTTGGCCACTAGAGGAAAAACCCTGAAATCTTCCCAAGTCAGATGAAGCACTTGGCATCACCACAAGAAAAGGGGGTATACATAATACATGTTGTCTAATGGTGGACGCCGGTCTTGGATCTGGAGTGCACAGTCTGAAGCCATTTGAGCAGCTTTCTACTTGCTACCCAGTCATCTAAGCAATTGCACTGTCCTGTGTAGCATCACATCTCTAGCCCTGCCACACATGCCCAGAGGAATTTGGTTGGGATGGATGACAGGATAAGTGCTCCCCACTCCAGCTCTCCTTAAAGCTCCCCACCCTTTCGGCAGCGTAACTAAGTAGCTCTTGCAATTTGCAGCCTATGAATAGTTATTGTCAGGAGTATGGAATATGGAGGCAGCCTGCACACTTCAACAGCAGAAGCGCACCCAACGCAGCTATGCCTGCTTCTTTCCAGGAGAGTGGCTACACAGAACCCTGATATGACTCAGAGCCTAATTTAAAATACTGCTACCAGCAGCAGTTTGAAATATAGTTGCTGTGACTTAATAATACTTACTGTTGAAAGACTGATTACAGTTTTACTAATGAGAGAGAGTGAGGCCAGATAATTTTCTGACCATTCTTTAAAGCAAGTGTGGGAGAGACTCAGTGCTGCATTGAGCTGAACAAGTGATGGGGCGAAAAGCATCCTCTTTGGGTTGGCCTTTTATGAAAAGATGAAGATACGAGCTGGAGCACCTTTCCTATGAAGACAGACTGATAGAGTTGAAGCTGTTCAGCTTGGAGCCTACAAGGAAGAGGTCAAGGGAGGTGATTATCCTGCTCTACTCTGCACAAGTGAGGCCTCACCTTTAATATTGTGTGCAGGTTTGGTTGCCACAATATAAGAAAGATATTAAGCTTTTAGAGAGCGTACAAAGGAGGGCAACAAAGATGGTGAGAGGAAGCTGTATGAGGAGCGGTTGAGGTCCCTTGGTCTATTCAACCTGGAGAAGAGGAGACTGAGGGGACACGTCATTGCAGTCTATGAATTCCTTGTGTGGGGAAGAGGAGGGGCAGGCACTGCTCTCCTCTCTGTGGTGACCAGTGACAGAACCCAAAGGAATGGCCTGAAGCTGTATTAGGAGAGGTTTAGACTGGATATTAGGAAAGGTTTCTTTACCCAGAGGGTGGTTGGGCACTGTAACAGCCTCCCAAGGGAAATGGTCACAGCACCAAGCCTGACAGAGTTCAAGAATCATTTGGGCAATACTGTCGGGCACTGCTGTGACTCTTGGGAATGGTCCTGTGCAGGGCTAAGGATTGGACTTGATGATCCATGTGGGTCCCTTCCAACTCAGAATATTCTGTGATTCTGTGAAGATGAAGAGGGACTTTTTACAAGGACAAGCAGTGTTAGGACAAGGTGTAATGGCATCAAACGGAAAGAGGGTAGGTTTAGATTAGATATTAAGAATTTCTTTACTGTGGGAGTGGTGAGGCACTAGAACAGGTTGCCCAGGGAAGATGTGGATGCCCCATCCCTGGAAATGTTCAAGGCCAGGCTGGATGGGGCTCTGAGCAACCTGTTCTAGTGGAAGGTTCCCTGCCCAGAGTTGGAACTAGATGATCTTTAAGGTCCCAACCCAAGCCATTCTATGGTCATAATTCTAAGAAAAGGAAGAACTCCCAGATGATGAAGTAGGCTGACTTTTTTTTTTCTTTCTGTCTTGCAAAATTGCTTCCATTTTACAGTGTTTTACAGTTAGTCTAGTTCTATTTATGACTGGTCTTTTATAAATAAATTGGTGTTTAACTGAGCTGAAAAATGTTTCCAAACTCACTGAGCGCACTAAAGGTCCCATTTTGGGTGGCAGTTGCAAAACAAGAAACTGTGTTTTATAATAATAATAATAATAACAAGTCCAATTTGGTTCTATCAGCCTATCAGCCTACATGGGGAACCTTTGAACACCTCCATTTGCTACTTGGTCAAGACGTTATTTGACTGAGGTCATGAACTCTTTCATCCATAGTAGCTGCTCTTCTGCGTTGCCAGACCAAAAAAAAACAAAAACCACTAGAAATCCTTCCTCGAGGCAGAGAGAGCAGCTGATCAGCTCATGTGTTTGACATCTTGGGGGATTCAAAGTATTTTTAAGTGTTCAGGTTGGTAAGTTTTCAGGAAAGTTCACCCTGACAAACCTCATTGCAAATATTTAGCAATTCATTGCATATTCATGAAACACTAAATATATTTTAGGTCCCGATGCTTCATTAACAAAACAAGAAAACAGGCTGCATAATTCACCCACTATTTAAAACAAACCCATCAAGGCATTTTAAAGAGGTTTTTTTTCCCCTCGCTCATTATTTTTAAAATAATGTCATTTTAGGTTTGCATATCATTGTATTTTTTTACTATTTTGCATATTTTAACTTGTTTTGAGTTTCCAAGTGAACCTCCTCTTTCTGGCCAGAAACAACTTAAAATTTTTCAATTAAAAATATATTAAGAACTCTATGCATAGATACCCTCATTATCAATATCAAAGTTCATGTTTTTTCCAGAATTGATGATCATCTGAAAATTTGATTCGCTTTTATGTTCCTTGAAAACAGAGGTTTATATTAAAAAAAAAAAAAAGGTGAAACTAATAATTTTTCATTCTCAGTTACATTTCCAGAAGCTCAGAGCATTTGGCTCTTCTATCTATGGCACAGGAAGTGCCATTTTTCTCTGTGGATAACAGGGTCCTCTTTCTGTAACCCCCACTCATGTCAAAATCAATGATCTACCTCTTTAAGCATGACCAACCATATCAGTTCTCACCGAAGAGACTAAAAAATGTCTCAGAATGTTTCAGAATTATTTAACTGTAGTTATTTATGCATTCCTCTCCTCTAGACTGTATCAAGGCAATATGGCTGTATTGGAGTATAAGGTATGAAGTCTTCACAGGCGGTATGAAATACTGCACATTATTTTCTGCATTAATAAAGCTTCTGTGAGCAGCTCATAGCTGTCCTGTGGGCTGTAACAGTATTTATTTCATGTTAGATCTCTGTCTATATCTTCGAGAATTTGGTGACACGTTGTTACCAAAGTACCTAAATGGCCATCCCAGGATATCAGGTTAAGACCATGGTCAACAAGTGTGCTTCTTCAACACTTTGCATTGGGGACAAAATTTCTCTGTGTGAAAGAGAAATCTCTGTGTGGTTGGTCTGAGACACTGGATTTAACTGCTCAGGAACTCTCAGCAATTACTGATGTCCTCACCTTTTCATTCAAATGGAAAAATTAAGACATCAATTATAAAAACATGCAGTGACACATACCACAGAACAAAGGGTAAAACATAAAAAGTAAAATGCCACTAAAGCCTGACACATCTCTGGACATGCTTCTCCTCCTGGGAAAAGACTCAGAGCATGAACAAACAACACATGACAAATGTATAATATATTGAGCGTATTAGTAATCACAAGATGACTATGAATCATTGATGTGATGTGGTCATGCAAAAAAAGACGATTGAAGTTGTAAGATGCAGCAAGTCAGGACAGATAGGTAAGAGGTCAATAGAGACAACAGTAGCATACCCAGTTCTGGTGCCCATGTTTAATAAAGATTATGTTAAAGTACAGCAGACATAGCAACAGGCTGTGAGACAATCAGGAAAATTAATGTATTTCTTGCAAGAAGATAAAGATGAAAATTTGTATTATTTAGGTGAGTAAAATGCTGCCAGATATGATTGCTCTCTACAAGTACAGAAGAAAGTCAACCACCAACCTGGGGAAGGCAAAAGCATTTTCAGCTATGTTACCACAAGATAAATGTGTCAAAAATGGCCTATCATTCAATTTGAGGTAGAATTTAGAAGCAAGTTTCTAAGCTTTGTGGCAGCAGGTTTCTGAAACACTCTTTTGTGATTGGAAAAGGGGAAGAAAGGAGGATAATCAGTTTTAGGCAAGATACATTTAAGAAAGGGTTTAAATGACAAAATGATGACTGGACCTGGTAACATGGATTGATCTAGTTCCATGCCTCTATTTTGTAGTCTTGTTTCTTGACAAACTAAACAAAGGTTCCAATATATCATGAAAATGAGTACAGTGTAAGGGAGCAGAATAGACAAGGATAGATGAACCATGTTAGTGTTCCTTTTTTTTTTAACATATTTCTACTTAAGAATTGTTATTTTTTCTATTTTTTTCTATTTTTCTTCTTTTCTTTACTGGTGATTCAAAGATATTTATTTTAAGGCATTCTGAGCCCCCAATGTATCACTTTTTTTCACCATTACATGAATTATTCTGATAGAAAATACTACTTCTCCTTATAAACCTTGTCTCTCTCGTGCCCTTAGACTACTATAAAAGCACTACTACTCAATAACTTAAGAACATAATTCAATTTTCAGGAGACCCATCTGCTTAGGCTATGTCCATGAAGCTTGCTGGGTAGCTAAGAGGCTATCTGTGACCACAGAAAAAATTAAATTTCTTTTGTTACAGAAAAAATTAAAACGCTCTAACAAGGATAAATTTGGTGTCAGCAAAAAGATACAGCATATTGTCCTCTAACAAAAGAAGTCATGAAGTTCCAGGAAGTCAGTGACTACTATTACAGAAAAGAGGATGTTGAAATGCGAATTATAATACAAATGCCAAATATGAGATGTTTTACAAGAGACTTATCTGTAAAACAGGAATTCTTACATTCACTGATGGGATAACAATTTGATGAGGGTGTTTCAAATGAATGGGACCCAACAATTCCAAACTCCAAATTCGCCTCGGATTTTAATGAAATAAGCTAAGTTTTTCACTGGGTTCATCTGGGAGAAACTCCTATTCCTTGAGCAAAGCACGAGGGCATCCCTGTTAGTCCTTTCTTTTCACACTTGCTCCTTTTGCAGGTCCCGTGGAAGATGTTATTTTCTGAATAGATATTTAAATAATTCTTTTGAGTCAGGATGAAAACCTTTATTTCACATCACCCGTTGCTGGATTTTAGCATCAATGTCACTGTTTTTTGTGTGAGACTTAAACTTGACATATAGACAGCTTGTACAATAAAGAGTCAGTGACCCAACAGCTGCATGTTTAAGACTAGCCCATCAACATCTTCTGCAATGGATTAAACACAACAACTAGCTCTTCCACAACTCAGCAACGAGCTAAATGTCCTTCCTCTAAAACTGAACCTATGCTCTCATTTTGCGTTTTTCACGTGAGGTAACCTCAACCGTTTTTACAAAGTCAAACTTTGCATCAAAGCCTTCCATTTATCACCTACTACTTCTCCAAATGTGCAAATCCATCCATAGATTTGTTACAAAGTTTAACATTATTCACTTGTCCAGCAGCAACTATGGCATAACTGTTAAACACGATAATAATATGACATGAGATTTCACAATATTACATCTTCATTAGAATTTCCTCAGATTGATGAATTTAATTATCACCTTTACAGTAAATATTAATTTTAGGTCTTGATTTTTAGATATCTTAGACAAGGAATTGTATGTAAATCATGCAAGTGTAGTCATGTCTAATTTGCATGTGAAATGACCACTGTGGCTTGTGAAACCTTCACCTGCAGATGGTATACGCAGAATGGATAAGTGCACACGCAAATCAATGATGATAATTTTCATATTCAGAAATGAAACATACACATCAGTAATTATAACTGCATGCTTAGTTTGTTTAAAATCAGGTATGTGGTATTTCATATAGACCTGAACTTATTGCACAGAAATGATAAGCAACAGATGAATGCAGACAAAAATAGAATTTTAAAAATTAATTGGTCTCCTGAGCAGCAAATGAGCTGTGATGTAGGTAAATTTCAGAGAAGAAAATAAAAGGTAAATGTACTAGGAAAGTTATTACAGCGTAGTAATTACAAATGAAGCAAAAAATGGCAAGTCCTTTATCCAGCAGGCCACTGCAGTGAGCAATGGTAGAATGCTCAGGTCAAGAGAAAACACTAAATAGTAAAAAAAGGAGTTCAATAATAAAAAAGAGAGTTTTGTATAAAACACCCCACAACTTCAGGATATTAAATTTCTCTTGAATTTACAAGCTAGTACCCAACTGCTGGATCAAACATGTGTTGAACCTGTTCTGAATAGAGTGGGAGGCTCTACATTTTTTGCAATCAGTTAGTTGCCTGGGAAGGGTTTAGTTCTGTTATCTGCTGGTAGAGATACCGCTGTCATAATCTATGCCAATTTTGTTTTGCATTAATAATTAAAAAAAAAATTAGTTTGGGATTATTATTATTTTAAGAAAATTTCAATTTATCTGTAATATGATCAGAGTTGTTTTCCTTTTTTTTTCTGTACATCTTTAAAACTATGGGGAAAACATAAAAATGAAAGACAAAACAAAACAAACAAACAAACAAACAAACAAAACACCCAAAAGCCAAGTCCCCCCCAATATAAATATAACCATATTGTAAAACTGTGAAATGTTGAAGAAGCAAGAAGAAATATTTATGGTTTTCTATAAAAGCAGCAATTTAGATTGGGAAAAATATAACTGTGTGTGAAATAAAGTTACAGTCTACCAATGCCACCCAAGGAGAAGATGTGTGAAAGCTTTAGTTTTTAAAAATGAATGCTATGTCAAAAAGTAAGAGATTGATAAAGTTCTCAGTGAGAGGATAAAAAAGGAAGAAAATTTTTGGGCACACGTTGTGAAGCTATTTTTTTACTCCTCAAACAGGATGTAATCAATGCTCACCTTATGGTAATATTTGTTATATTTTTTTTCTTCTGTTCTGAATCTGTATAGACAGAAGTATTAGCTGCTGGGGCCCGTTTGGCCAGTGAAGTCTGGGCTTCTTAAGGAGTGGGTTTTCAGGATTTATACCTTTGCTCAGCTCCCTCTGGTGTTAGGAATGTAGTTTGGCGAGGCACTGTATTGCAACTCCGCAAACCACTTTTCTAACTCGACACTCTGCTTCCTTTTTCATTTTAACTGATGGTGGTTTGTGGTGTAACCTCCTACTCTCAGAGAAATAAAGATGATTTTTTCGTATCAAATTCATATTTCAGACCTCAAATCTTTACAGACAGTTAATAGAATCATGAAGAAGTGGGAAAGGATGTTGGCAACATCAACGCATTGAGGAGGCTGGAACTGTAAAGCACTGACAGCTTGGCTGAGATGAAATAGAAACACAGAAGTATTAGATGTTCAAACCCAAGAAAATTATGATTCAAAATACCAGACTTGAAGATTGTAATCCTCAAATGTCCCACACAAACTGCTGCCCATAGAGAATGGATATAAAATATGCCCAGATATGTTATGTACGGTTCTCTGATGCCTGAGTTGGGCTTCTGGCAATGCTCAAAGGATTTAGTTTTGACAGGACCTGGACTTACCTGTCTCCTGTTGACCAGAACCACATTACCTGCAGAAGTACTTTCCCTCTACATTTGCCAGGTGAGGAACCTGATTTGGCAGCATTTTTACAGCATGATTATCCAATTCAAGTAGCATGACAAATATGAGCAGCAGAGGGGATAGATGTGCCAGCTCACTTTTGTTCAATAGGTCAGCTACTCGAGCCTGTACCATGCATGGATTTTGTCTTCTTACAATGTTCTCGAAAGAAAACTCTAATATGTTTGGAGTTGATGGTGGTAGTCAGCATGCTCATGAACCCTATTGTTGAATCTACTTCAGGTTTAATACCATATTATGATAAGATTATCCTCTCCCACTGGATATTTATATGTAAAAATTGAAGTGTTCAAGAAATTCAGCCTGAAACATTTCTGTCACCTCAGCAGGTGCCTAAATCTTTCAGGTGATTATTAAAGACAACATTGCAACTTCTCCAAAGACACTGAAGTCACATTTCACATCTCAAAAGTGTTCCTGTGGCTAGATGATCTTGTCTGGAGGAAAGGTGAGAAGATGGCTAAGCCCAGTTGTAGTATCATCCAGAGGGGTCCCTGAACATTGCCCCAACAGACAGGGAGACTGGCGATGGCCAGCATCTTCCCTGTATTACACCAGCCAGGTATACCTACAAGTGAGTCACACCTGTAGCTACTCCCACATCATGCACCTGGAGCTTAGAAGCCCATCAAAGGTGCCAGGAATCACCCTTGGGCTGGGAGAATCCAATTACAGCTCCTATGGGTCTGGTCTGAGATAGGATTTAATACTACATAGAGATCTGTTTAAGGATTTCAATCATATGCTTTCCTGTATTTTGAAAGCAATTTCATGAAGGGAGTACTGTTTCATATGAACTTCCCACTGCATTTTTAAATGTTAAATTGTAAAATATCTTGCTTTTGATGTATAATAGACTCTTAAGTCCATTCTGCCTTTCACTCCTTTTGTTGTGCCTATGAGTCTATAACCTATATCTCTTAAGCTGTTTTTGAAGTGGAAAAAAGACCTGTCCTCAAAGGTGAAAGGTTAATGAAAAATACATCATGGTAGTAAAATATCATTACAATTGTACTTGCCCATGCTCCCAGGAAAATGCAGAGGTATACTTTAAAATATTGAGTAGGAGGAAGACATTATCTTAAGGATGTGGAGAGAAATAGGGCTGTAAAGAGAGGGGTCTTTTGTTCTAATTCTCTCTCTCTCTAAGACAGGAGAGATTCAGATTTTTAGCAGGATGAATGTTATCTCTGATGGGATAAACATGAAGGGTTTTTTTTCCATTCTGAAAAAGGAGTGTTAGCATGGTAAGATTTCTAATAAAAGGCAGATTAAAACGTGAGACAAAAGGGTGAAAAGAAAGGTTGAAGTGCTGGAGTGGTGGAGTCAGATAGTGAATGAGGTGTCCGGATGAATTGCTGGGTCTGGTTGTGGACTTGTAAAAAGAAGGATGTTGCAGACAGATGGAAAAATGAAAGAACGCATAAGAAGAAACTATTCTTTCCTTTCATTATGCTCTTTTAAGTTCATTATTTCAGTTTTCAATTCCAAGGTGGAAAATGGGCTATTTGTTCCCTTAATTTCTCCAAAAACTTCTTTCAAATCACTTTCAGTAATGAAACCTCAAGTTTCTACCTTTCAATTTCAAAATGATGCTATTAACCAGTAGGTGACTTGTGGATCTTTGGGGAAGAATTAAAAGACACTTGTCATTGTCTCTGTTCTCCCGTATAACTTCTCCGTCAGACATCCTAGGGTAGCAGTTGATGAGGGAGATGCATGGCACTAGTCATTAATGGTATTAGTAGTGAGGTACATGAGTGACATATAAGTATGGTTATATTTTACAGTTCCTAAATTATATTGAAAATATAGTGCTTATAATGAAAAAGGGTGTGAGGACATGTACTTAAAGGAAGGATGGCAGGAGTCACAGAATAATTCATTACGAATAACTCATGCTAGACCCAGATTTTAATTCCTTAAAATAGTGACTCTCAGAGAAATCACTTTGAATACATTTCTACTGCTGCAAATTTTCCTTTGGTATACAATTGTAAGTAATGTTTTTAAAAGACTCTGACTGCTATGAAATTTTCAAGTATAAATAACCCTACCCAGTCAAAACCAATTACTTCAGAGAAGAAAGGTAGACTTTTATTCTCTGAGGATATTTGCAGTGAATAATTGGAATTTTAACATACTCATTTTTGTCCCAAAAGTAGTGTTATTCTGTTGGGTTTTTTTTGGTTTGTATTTTTTTTTCAAAATGGCAAAAATAATGATAAGGGAAGAGGCAATTCTTTTCTCGTTTAAATATTAATACTCTATTTCTGCTCAGAATTACCTAGTGAAAACACCTTGGGAGAAAAAAAAAACAACGAAAGCACTAAACCTCAAGTAAAAATTTTATATGTTTGAAAGATACAAGTTTTAAAGACTTCTGAATGAGTTACAATAAATAAAGACATATAAAAATTTAGCAGTAGCAGATTACAACAAAACTATGATGATGATTTAGTGTTTTTATCTCCAGTCAGAAAGAAAACAAATAGAGAAAAACTTGCCAAGAGTAATAATTTCAAAGGTAGCTGCAAGCATCAATTCACTTTCTAATTTGAGATAAAGAAGTCATATTTTACTTTCTGCACTTTTAAGATTTTCTTCTTAAAGATTTGATTTTTTAGGTTAAATATGTTTTATCTATGACATAACAGAAATCAATAAATATGTTAAAACATAAATATCTAATAGAAGTTTGGTTAAAATTTGCAGAACCTTTCTTTTCTATTGAACTTTTGCAGAAGCCTAGTGTTCACTTCTCTATTGTTATTTTGTGCTGTTACATTCATCATATGGATCATGACAATTGATAATGTCTGCATTGCTTAAGTTGCATTTACCATTACTGATTCCTCAGTAAAGAATACTTACATATTTGCAGGAATTATTTGCTCATGTTCTGTAGCAGAGATATGGTCAGGCAAAGAATTAAAAAAAGAAAAGCAAGGTATATATTGGTATATATGTGTATATAGAGAGTTACTTCAGTTGCATTACATCACAGCCCTGAAGATAGGTAGATCGGGCTGACAGCCAGCTTACAGTGTAAAAAAATATCCAGTTTCATGGGTGGTTCACAGCGAGTATTCAGAGAACAGGAGACAAAAAGACTACAAACAGTTTAGACTACTTTACAATCTTTAAGTAATGAGATTTTAAAGCTCTGTTTGAAGAAACTTCTCTGTCTTGCCTCAGGGCCTTTGACAAACAGAACCTATAGAGAATTTTAAAATGGATCATACTTTATAAAGGAAGAGAGTATGAAGAAAACGACTACAGAAATTAAGATGAATTGTTAATCAATAAATAAATAGATAATAAAATTTTAAGATTGCAAATTACTGTTTTAATTCTGTAGTAAGTTCTATGCTGGCAGATTTTTCTCTTCCTACAGAGTCCATGCTTATTGAGTAATAAGCCAGAGGAATCAAAGTCTTCAAGTCAGTTGCAAAGTCGGGGTCTAAGTTTTCTCAATGAATATATGCTTGATCCTGTTTGTGTGAACGTATGTATGATTATTTTAGGTGAAGTAGAAAACAACAACATTGTGAATGTCAATTTCAGATTATACAGGTTTTCTTTTTTAGCATAATCAAAAGGTTTTGATCATATTTTGACTTTTTAATTTTTGCTTTTTAATTCACATATAAATATAATTTTTGGAAGGCTAAATTGAAAGTTTTCATTGCAAATATTAAGATTTAAAAGTGAAAATTATTTTAAGTGTTGTGCTAGTATATGGTCTGATATTTTAAATAAAATTTAATGTTTTACAAACTGTTGACATTTAATTAAGTACTACCCACAGTTAATGCAGACATAGACCAGAGATTTATGGTTGTTTTAGTGAGAAAAACCAACTTCTATCTCAGTCAATGTGATATTTCCTGTTGAGTTTTAGATTACACTATACTAAACAGGAAGCCTAGTTTTACTGTCTTTTAAAACTGTATTTTAAAAGAAATAGATTTGGTCAGTTCAAACCATAGATTACAAAGAAAACTATGAGATACAGAGGCGTAATGGGAGAAACTAAAGAAGAAAGGGGACTGAGAAAAGTCAGTAAAACAAGAAAAATATTTTGATATAGATTATGATGGGATTTCTGGCCTAGTACTGGTCTAAAGGCAGATGGAAATAGTAACATTTCTATAATAACATAACAGAGGGAGAGTATTTGTTGAATAAAATACTACAGTTGCTGTTTTAGGAAAAAGGCAGATGATATGGCATATCAGAGCACACAGATGGCTGTGAGAAGGGGTATTTGCCCTTCAGGACCACATCTGAGGCATATCCTCTGTCTTGTCATAAGGAGGAGGTTGCATTACCATACAGCCCTATATCAATACTGCAGTTGTTTGTAGCCTTGAATCTAGTATGGTAGAAGGTTAAAAACATTTCAGTTCAAAAAATGAAGGTATATGTTAAATGAAGACTAATAAAAGCAAACATCTTAAATAAGCAAGTCCAGGCAATCTGTTAAAAAGACTTTTAACAGAGCTGGCTGACGATATCCTTTAAGTGTTAGGTTTGATTTTTGACATGAAGTTTCAACACTAGAAGATCCAACTCTGTTCCAATACAAGCAACAAAATAATACAGTTATAGATTTGTCAGCCTGATAACGATCTCAGGCAGAATAATGAAACAGATGCTGCAGCAATCCTCTTTTGTTTATAAAGGTAATAAAATTGATGGAATACACTTAGTCTTCTATAAAACATTTCATTTGGTATCAAATGATGTGTTGATTAAGAAGTAAAATCAACATAGCACATACTGAACCGATTAAAACCTGGGCTACCGAAAGGTGTTAAAATATTACTGTAAATGAAGAATCGTCATTCTTCAGGTGTTTGTATACAAGGTCCATGGGGATCAGTATTTGACTCTATTATATTTAATATTCGTTATTATATTCAATATTCATTTTCAACACCTGGAAGAAAATACACAATGATACCAATAAAGTTGCAGATGAAAAATTTTGTGAGTGTAGCCAATAATAAAAAGGGAAGTCTTTGATGCAAGGTGATCAGGACCGTTTGGCAAGCTAGGTGCAAACAAACATCTGAACTTACATATAGCCAAGCATAAAGTCATAGGTCTAGCATGAAAGAATGTTATTACCAATAAAGGAAGAAAAGTTTTTAATTCCAAGAAGTCTTGACTGTAAAGGTCAGATGAGCATGAACTATGATGTTATTGGTAGGAACATTTGTAGAGAAATATGGAAGTTATGTCACCTTTGAATATTACTGCTTTAGAGTACTATGTTCAGGTCTGCTGCTATGGACATAGAATAGTTTGAAGAGGTTACGTGATAATCCTAGGGATTATCCTATTGGGAAATAAACTCTACAGTGCATAACTGTAACAGCCTAATCTCTTTTAATCTAGTTAAATTTTCCAAGTAACTAATTATCAAGATTCAAAGATTCGGAGGTTCTCAAGCTAAAGGCACTTACATGGAAAGCAGAAGTTTGAAACCAAACCAAAATTACTAATATGGTCTGAGTGCAAGATGTTAAAATGAGACAAAATCAGATCAAAAGAAAACTATGAATGTTTTTCAAACAGGAAAAGGTTGAAAAGGTTAATACTGGGTTGTCTATAGCTGGCATTGTTGAACAGGTCAGACTGTATCCTGGGCATCCTACCTCCAATAGGAAGTCAGACTTTGTGTTTGCAGAGGCTTTTCCTGACTTTGGAATGGATGAATTTATGGTGGATTTTGACCAATGCCATGATTTTGGGATAAGCCACTGCTATGGTGATGCACTGCTGTGAAATATGGTATAAGTGCTATAATGGATCTCCTCTTTCCTCTGACACGTGTCCTCTTCTGGTTAAAAAAATTTTAAGTGTTTATCAATTTTGCAGTGTATCTGGGAAACCATCCAAAATTTTATAATAACTGCTTTTCTTCCACATGGTGGTCTTCTAAGGGGAAGAGAGCTTCCTAATACTTTTTGCCATGTCCAGTTGTTAACTCTAAGACTCATAATTACATTTGATCTTATATGCTGCCTATAGTGTGATAGTAAATAGGAAAGATAGTGAAGATAAAATCTGTCATATTCTTTTACCATAAAACTGCATTACAGTATGGAACACCTGTTAGTTCTACCATTTTGTGCTGACTAATTGAAGTAGCCCGGTATAAATTAATTTTGAACCAATCTCACAGTATTACTGTTATATGTTCCTAACAGTCAGAATTATTGGTCATAAGGGTATTGGGCCACAAACTAACAATGAAAATGCGACTTTAATAAGGTTTTAGAGGAATTTGATTGCTCCTTCTGTTATACATCATTGACAGCCTGGATTCAAGACATTGCAATGTAAGTGTTAGTGTGTGTGTGCTGAGAGCAGAGAGAATGCTCAGGAAACGGGGAGCACACCAGCCCTCTTATGTTTCAGTAATCAGCAGGTTTCAGAATGGTACATTCAGCATGAAACCAATTAGTTCTAATGAGGAAATCCTGAGGTTTATGCTAGATATTTGTTGACCACTATGACTTTCATACAATGCCTCATTAACTCTATTTATGAGGCTTTCTATAACTGGGAGTAGTCCATGAAAAGTACTCAGCATTATATGAAGCTTTCCATCTTGTGTCAAAATAGTTAATTTATTTTAGCCTCATTATGATGGCATTATGATTTTGTGATTCTCTGTAATAACTACTCAATATCTAACATGAATTTCATTTGGGTTTGGTTTGGAAAAGTTTCATAAGATGTATATGAAAGACATTGTAGTATGTTCTTTTGTTTCTGAAAAGGCCATCTGTAATTGCAGTCTTACAGAAGCTTGGGGCTGAATTCTGTCCTAAATTATCTCCTTTGAATTAATTTCATGCAACGTAAGTCAAACAGATTTTGACCTTTATTCAGTTCTGAAAAGGTATTATGAAAAAGTGCACCTTCCTATTCAGCGTATCTACTCTATACTCAGTCACATTTGAATTCAGTGACAAAAAATAAATGTGTTCTACATCCTGATAATGGAAGTAAGGAGCTGATGCAGTTGTGGGAGTGTGGGTTCCCTTCTGACTCACTGTCATTAACAGAGCTGCAGTGTAAGGGCTTAATTTGCCAAAGCCTCCAAAATCCCACACCCTCAATTGACTTTAGTTGGAGTAAAATGGATGGATATCTTTGAAACATAACCTTCCCTATTTGTATTATGCAAAATTCCTCTGGGACTCCAGATGTAAATGTAGAAAGATTTTCTCTAAAATAGAGTCCTATCAGTAGTGGTCCAGTTGAAATAAATATTTGAATGTCATTTTCAATGGAAAAGATGAAAAATCATCAGCCACACGGAGAAAGACATGTTTAGTTGTAAGCAGAGCCAGTTTTGTCCAAAGATATTGAACAAATAAAAGCTGCTTCTGTTGTAAAGAAAGAGCATTGCAGAAATTATATTTCTACTGTCTCTGCTAAGACTTTTGTCTTCATCATGCAGGACTAAGACTTTCTTGAAATTCAGTGACCATACTATATTGTTGTGTAGACATTGAAGCCTCTGAGAATTTTTTTTTTTTTCTTGAGAACGTGAGGCAATCTTATCCAAAATACTTAATGGCTAAGAATTTAGGAGAATTGATTTAGGTTGTATGTCTTGGAGAAATTCATTATTCATACACTGTTGATGCCAAAGGGCTACTTACTCTGGAGACGCTGCCCTTTACTCCAGTTGCGCAGTGCATTTATGCTAGAAGAATGAAGCAGATCATTGCAAATTTAACCCTAATGTTTAAGGTTGTAGTTTAGGTATTGTACAAACATAGTGGGGTAAAAAAGCATTTGCCAGGTTATTGAGTCCAATCTCTTGGTACGACAAGCAGTCAAAAGCGGTAATGTTCTCTATAAATTTAAGAAGTGATTAGGTTTCTGTTTCCACTACTTTATGAAAACTGTTTAAAAACCATCTTCTTTAAGGCATATTCTTCTGATTTCCAGCCTACATTTGTGCATAGTCTATCTATCTATCTATCTATCTATCTATCTATCTATCTATCTATCTATCTATCTATCTATCTATCTATCTATCCATATATTTCTGTGACAACATTATCTTTAAAAGAACTTCTTTACCACTTTATTATTTAACATTATGATTTACTTGCAGATATAAGTCATATTCCCTTGCAGCCTTTGTTTTGCTACACTAAAAAAATGTAACCTCTTTTCTACCCTTGAATGATAGTTTTTTAATATAGACTTCTTGGACTTGTTTCAATTTGAATCCATCTGTTTGAAATATGGAAGACCAGAGTAAAGTGGTGGGAGGGAGGGGGAGGAGGAAGCGTCAATCATTTACTTCATATCTGCTGGAAAGACCTTCCTGATGCATGCAAAGATCACATTTGAATATTTTAGTGTTATACTATATTAATACTTCAACAGTCATGACTTTTCAGTCATTTCCAATTTTTAACAAATAGAAGAAGTGCTTATTATCAGTTTTTACATTTATCCCCTTTCCTATTTCTCCATTCTGCAAGATCACTCAGTTCTTTCTGCATGGTGTCCTGAAAATTTCTTTTATTAGTGAGCACCCCAAGTCTTATATCATCAGCAAACTTCACAGCCCGCTCCTACTTACCACCATTAAAACCTAATTGCATCATTAATACATATTTAAACAAGATCAACTTCAAGGAGAAGTTATACTAAGACTCAGGCTAGCATAGCTTCTTTTGACACTACCAATGTCACGACTACTTTAGCTCACTTCTTAGACCTTTTAGAATGTCTTTACTTTCCCAGGCAGTGGAACAGCTCTTTCAGGACATGAAATGCCTCAAAAATTAGGAGTTAACTCTTACATTTCTGTTGTAATTCCCTAGAAATCAAATATAGTGAATAGTTTGTATCCTGTGCTTTCTATTCCTGGTGACATTACTACTGATGAGGTATACTATAGTACGCAGTGATACTTCAGAGTTTTTAAGTGCTTCAGTCATTGCACACAGGTGTTTGCATTGGCATAGCCTGAGATTTTCCAGCTTGACTATGTGACACCAAACCATTCAGACCACTTGAGGTCAGGATGCATCAGGATGTCCTGCTTAAGTACAGATGAAAGAAAGCAATCTGGGGGGATTGTTTTTACCTGTTAAATTCTCAAATACCCGTAAACTATGCACCAGATCACCAAGGGGGAGTAACCTTAGTGAGGAACTCTTCAGAAGGGTTCCCTTGCCCCCATTGTGTGGTCATGATTCTGAGCTGGGTGTCATTTGTCAATGGGTCAATCATGGACCAGACAGTGGTTCAGAGGCAAAAAAGGGCTAGAGCTAGGCTTTATCAGCACTGTTGATGATAGTTCAGTCTATGTTGTGTGACCAGTTCACTTACCAATTCCATATAGCACCAAGAAAAATACTGTCTTCATACTGTCTGTATTTACATAACTCTATATAATCTATATCTATCTTCATTGTTATAATCTTTTTACTATTATTAATTTGTTAATTCTAGTCTTCATTACAATATATTGCTGTATAATTATTAACTATTAATTATCTTAATATAAATTATATACAATAATAGATGTATATGTTCTATATATAATATATAGACAGAAGAAAATAAAAATGGTCTAAAACTCTCTATATATCTGCTATCTTACCACTTATTGTTTATCTACTAGAATGAGGAGATCAATGTATTTCTTATAAAAACTACCCAGTTAACCACTTCAGCAGTGGCCCACACTTCAATAGCATTTTAAATTAATACAGTAAAAGACAGAAACAGACTGAGGTACTTTGTACATGTGGTCAAATCAGTTACCTTCCATATCCATCCCAGCGAGATGTGCTCATATGCAAAAACACATTCTATCAATAAGAATAAATAATTAGATACCGACTTTTTAAAAATATTTTTGTTTATTTTTCCACACTCTGATATTGAATATTTATAGAAGGCAGAGCTTCTATCACTAAACATCCTGTAAGACATGCATAGATTTGTGTCCCTAAGAAACAAAATTTTAGGTTTACTTCCTGATGTTTTAAATATTAGACTATCTTATTTAACTTAAGAAAGTGTGATAGTTTCTCCTTAGATATAATGCATCGAAAGAGAATGAAAAATATTCAGAAGATTAACTCTTTTAAATGAAGCTGAAAGCTTCAGTAGATTTTAATTAGAAATGCATGGTAAGTTTTACATAAAAAGCATATCCATTCATATTTGGCTTTTGACCACTTCTGCAAAACCATAACAACATTAAGAACTATCTTTTCATCACATTTTTTTTTCCTGAGACAAAAACAGTTAGTAAGAAGTTTGTAAAGGCAAGTCATATAATTAACTCTGCATTTAGGCTGCTGTATTTTTTTAATTAGACTGAAATTATACAGAAGGCTGAATATGTTCATTAAAAGAGTCTATGATTTTTGTTTGGTAATTTGCTTCCTGCTGTTGTCCCAGTCTAAAAATTGGGTTTGATTTTAAAGAAATCCCCTAGGCATTTTTTTTTTTTTTTTTTGCTGACAACGAACACCCCATCATAAGGTAATCAAAACCACTGCCAACACAGAAGACTAATGTATCTCAGTTTATTTTTAGATGCATTTCTAAGCATTTTTGTAGATGAAATATATTGTGCTTTCCATAACGACAGGAATTACAAAAAATGCCAACTTTCACTCACAATTGAAAATGGAGATACGGAAAGGCAGGTTTCAAATATCATTGTTTGGGTTACAGAACAATGTGACCAGCAATTAATATATTGCTGTGCTTCAGATGTCTCGGAAATGATGATTTTTAACAAGTCAATATGAAACCAACCCAATATGCCCATACCTCAGGGCATGAGTTGGAAACTCGGTAGTCTTGGGATAGATTCTGTCTCATCTCCTTTTCTCCCCAGGATGACTAGTGCCAAACACTAGTTATTCCACCAAAATGTTTTCATCTCACAAGAGGTTTCATCTACAAATGGGTAAAAAAGCTAGTCAGATCTTGTCTGTTCCATCGAGAAAAGCTGCTGGCATTAAGTGCACAGTATACTTGGTTCACATCTGTCTGCCTTTAGCTTCCTGTTTTAAATGAGTTTTTGAAAGTTGGTTTTAACCTGTGGTTTTGAGAATGGGTTTTGACACACGTCCAGGAAGACCTTGCTTACCATTTTGCATTTGGCCCTCTGTACGGGGTAAATTGCATTACAGAATGAATGAAATTATCATCTGTCTCTGAAGTGTAAATCCAAAGCCCCCCAAAAATGTGGAGGTTGTAATCTCTACGGTTTTGACTAGAAACTCATCTTTTCATGTTTGCCACCTACATATATTTTACCTTTGTTTTGTAATGATTCTGTTCATATTGGTGTCTTACAGTCCTATCAATTGCTTTTCTTGTAGAGTTCAGTAAAGCTGCTTGTGGTCAATAAAATCTAACTAGCAAGTATATTAAATAGTGTATAAACATTTGTTCTGGGAAATGCAGATATCTGTAATATCCCTTACATTATCAAATTATTGACTGATAAACCCTTCTGTTTGTAGGCTAATTGTGGCTCTGCAGCGCTTGGCATTAAGATTTGCAATAGACTTTAGAGACATCATTCTATTTACCACAAAGGCGCTTCCAAAGATTGATCTGATAGACCACTGCAGATTCATATAAAAAGTTTATTTTAAACTTAATTGCCATAAATAACTACTTTACATATTCCACTTGCCCTGAGGTAGCCTAAGCTTTAATATAAGGGCATTCCTTTCACCTCTATTCTAATTCTTTAAGCTTTTCATCCATAAAGGTACTTATCATTGCATACTACAGATGTGATTTCTTTGCTTCCTAATTAAGTAGATTGATGGATATAAAGTCTTGGCCAGATTTAGGAATCTGCAGAAAATGTGAAAGCAGTGCAGATGGACACTCTACTGGAATTGTTCAAGCATTTTACATTAAAATAATACAATAAAATTAGTCTAGAGTTATAAAGGCTCATAGACACTGATGCAATTCGCTGCAACATAAAGACATTAGGTATTGCTGGATGTCATTCTTACCTTTACAAACAACCACCCTGCCAATTATGAGTAGGACCATTCAAATCAATGGTACATTTTGACACAATCTTAGAGTCCAGAATTGATTAATTACGGTTATGTGGTTGCTACAAAATTATTCTATCCCTACAAAATTTGTCTTCTGTGTTTTAATGCAGAACAGTACATACAAACACATTTTCCCTAATATTACAACATAGCATTTAAAATACATGTTCATTTTAGGCATATTAAAGGTAGCCTTTATATCCTCCCTTGGGAACCAACTTTTGTTTTGTACCTCCTTCCTGAAAATTTTAACCAGCATTGGTACCATTCTCCTTTACTACATATTATCTATGCAGATTACCTGTTGAGATAAAGGATGGAGGATGGAAAAGAGGATAGAAATTGCAGAAAAGTAGCAGCAGACTCGCCACGGTATCTTTGCATTTCTGTCAGAGTGTTTCACAGCAAAATTTCATTATGCTTTACACATACTTTGCCTGTGGCTTTAGTGATTATAAAAGTGCTACAATGTAATTTACAGCCTTCATAAAGCACATAGCAGTTGTTGGAATTGTTTTAAAACAATAAAAGGTAAAATTTAAATTAGTTTTATTTTCTTTTACTGAATTTTTCCTTTTCTCCATTAGTATAACAAACATCTGGAAGAAATTAGAGCTGGCTTCCAGGTTAAAAAAGCCAACAAAAACAACAACAAAAAAGCCCGCTTCTTTGAACACAATGTAGATAATTCTGTTGTGAGAAACATACTTTGAGTGAACATTCTGTTTTCACAAATCAAGGAAAAAATATACATGCTGGAGAGGGAACTGTTCGTGATTTTAGTTATGAATGAGCCAAGAAACAGATGTCACAAATTTGGAAAAAAAAGCAAAATGAAGGTGATTTGGAAATATAATATCCACCTCGACTCTACCCGCTACTGCAAATAGTAATATTGAAAGAGAAAGTAGGCAGGGTGATGGCAATTCATTAAATTACCTTCTTTCTCCCAGGCTGGAGATGTCTGCCATATAACTGTAATTTTTAGGACTGTATTGCTTGTTTCATCTTTTCAATTAATTTGTGATTCACGAAAGCATTTAATTGGAAAGACCTCACATGCTGGAATTGCAAGATATTATTTTATCTCATATTTTATAAGCAACACCTTTACAAATAGCATCTGGAGGAAGTAATTGTCTTTCCAATTCTTCAAAGGTACAGAAATTTCCCTATATTCGCCTTTCCCTTTCCTTCCTTTCTCTTCCTCTCTCTTGTAGTCTGTCTACTCTCAATACAGCAAACAACTGAAATCATAGAAATGAAACTTCTAAATATTTTTAATGCTGTCCTCTCCATCCTCATTGTGGAGTGAAGAATTTATGATTAACATTGTCAATAGCTCCAGTTCTATCAAAAGAAAGAAGAAATAATAGACTGGAAAGAAAGTAAGTCCTCATTTCTTTAACAGTGATGGCAAGACATAAGTGCTATATTGCAAACAAGCCTTAGCCTTAACCCTATGTTTCTACATTGCTATGATGGCCCAGAATTTTTCCCAGTCAACTTTGGTAAGCCAATCAGAAACCCATCCTACACCTTCAGTGCATTATGGTCTTCCTACAGGTTCTCCTCTTCCAGTATGAAATGAACACAACTTTAAGATATACATTTAGCTGTAAATAAAATAAAGATAAGCATCACAATGAAAACAGAGAAAATTGTGGGCATGCAGGGAAAAGTTTCCTTACTTAGAGTGTGCTTTATGAGCACTGGAATGGTAGCTACATACAGCTTGTAGATGATAACTTCATAGCACAGTATCAGGTATTTTTTATGTGTGAAGATCTGGCTCAAACTTTTGGTGTTAAAAAGTGTATGTTCTGGATTATTTTCAGATTTTCAGATTATAAATCAGATATATTTCAGATTTTCAGCTTTTGTGACTTGAAAAGCACTGCAGTGGATAGCTATTTAAGTGACACACTTCCTTATTGTTGGGATATCCAAATAACATAGGCAAGCAGGCTGTTGTTGTCCAGTGGTTTGTGATTGATAGTCCGCAGTTGTATTCAATAGAACCCATGGTGGTAATTGTTACTTGGTTCTTCTCCTTTAATCTACTAGCCTAATAATTTTATTCTAGCAATCCATTATTTCCTAAAATTTTAGGAATTAGTAATTTAAGAGATTAAGTGAATTTACACTAAATATTTAATCACAGAAGGGTCTTGGGTTAAAGGTCTTATTTAAAACCCACAGAATGAAAGCGAATATTCAATGAGTTACTGAAGCTTAAATCTATGCTGTTATATCTGTTATTCAGCACAACACTGCAGCTTTCATTTTTTCTGTTTTCCACATAAGTCTTTGAAGGATACCCTCCGCTACCCTCTATTCAATGCAGTATTTGGACATACTGGGGAGATTTTGAGTAAGAATGTCAAAGGATTTTCTTTTTAAGCTTTGAGATTTCTTCCCCCTGTCAGTGTGAAGACAGACCTTTAGTTTCTCTTTGTACCTTAATTTATGTACAATGTAGAGCAACACAAAATGAAGGACTATGAAGAAATGTAATGCTATTTTTAGATAAGACATTTATTCTATGCAAGAGGCTTTAAACCCTCAAACATCTTCAGATCAGGTGAAGCCTTTAACATGTTAAACCTCAAAATGAGAGACATCTTTGCAAGTACTGCACTGCAGTCAAAAGCAGATAAGCAACTAAATATAACAGCTCTCCTGATATCTAGTGAATCCTCAGAAAACTGATAGGCAAAGTTTTTCCAGGATACTAGTTCCAAGAACTCTGATGCACTGAAATAATACTGTTGTTGGTCTGGAGGAATGCTCCTCTTTGTGGATATTTCCCTACCTGCAAAGAGCAAATGATTAAAGATCCCATTTTTCATAGCAAACAACTCAATATGCAAATAGCTTGAATATGTGAAAATAATGTGACCGTATGGACAAGTAATGCAGATAACTGAAGTGTTGATAGGTTTTGTGTAGAAGGACCTTTCATTTAAAAATATAAAAAGCCTTAATGCTCTCTACAGATATTGCTATAAATGATGAACAGGAAAAATGGTAAAAGCTTTGTTCGGGTCAATAAGACTGTATTTTATCAAACTTTATTATGAATGCAGACACATCCATTTCAGAGCTAATAATAAAGCTGTTTTATGGAAAAAGAAGCAGTTTAAATGTGGTGTTTCCCATATCGGTTTTTTTTGGCTGAGTAAATCAGAATCACTAGCAGAATACCTGCTAGTGATTTCTTTCTAGTAAGGGTTGCTTGCAATAATGGGAAACAAATCTACCTTTCTGTCATCAGACAACTCTAAAGATGGATTTTCATCTAAAGTAAGACATGCTAATGGTTCCTTCTCTTTCCTATGTGGCTTTCTATCTTCTTTTTCAATTTTTTTTTTCTCTTCTCATTTTCTTTTCGTTTCTCCTTAAATTTAGTGGATTTAATTTCAAAGAGGGAGAAGTCTGGGATTTTGTCTGACCAAAATGCAGAATAAAGTTTTGCCATAATAAATAAATTTAAATTAATATAGGCAAGATAATAAATTTCATTATTCGGATATATAATAAAGCAATAAGATGCTCTTTTTCTGTTTGTTTTTTAAACAATATATTTTTCAGATATAGCCTTAATTCTATATATTCCTCTCCAAGATTCTCTGGTTATGTAACCACGGTTTATGTCAACTGGCAAAGTATAGCCACTGAGAATGATCCTATTAACCTTGTTTTGGACCATTGCTTTTGATTACATTGTATTGAGATGAAGTGTTCACTGCGAATTTGACTGTATGTTCCACAACACAGACACCTTCTCCACTGATTGGAGATTTGTCCTAAAACTTCTCTGTCTTTCCAAACCTTTCCTGCACTATCTTCTATCTTAAATTCTCCCTGTATACTCTGAGCTTTTTTCTTGAATCACCTATACTACCTCACATTTTACTCTTCCTCTTTCTCTCTTTCCTTACTCTGAAGTATTGTTCTCATTCCTATTATAACATATTGTTTATATTTACATCACTACTATTTAACTTCCCTTATCTGTTGGTTCTCATTCTCTTGGGCACTAATAGACACAAAAGACTACACTATTGTAGTTAATTAGGCTGCACCCACTAAATTTAAGGGAAATGGTAAGTATTTCAAAGACTTCAGAATAGTGCCATGGAAGACTATGAAAATATTTTAAAGCACATGACAGCAAGATTTGTGATGCTATTAATAGAGTTGAAAGCACTACTTGCTGTCTTCTAAGATGAAACGAACATGACAAAAATTCCATAGTTGCTTGTATGCAGCAAAAGACACAATAAAAATCCTATAGAATGTAATGTTCCTGTCCACAGATGATTGCACAACCTATTCACAAACTAAAAACCTCACCTGAGAACTAGCAGGATTTAAAATATGATCATACTCTAGTATAAGTGCACACCACACTTTTTGGACTTCCCCCTTTCTAAAATACCAGCATGCATTTGTAACATTTTTTCTGGAGAAAAGATGGTCAGGCTGAACAACTAATTCTGCTCCAGACTTCTGACTAAAGAGCGAGTGGCACATATGTAGTCTCCAGGTTTAACATATACCAGAATAACATGGTGATCAATACAGGACAAGAACACTTGAAAAAAAAAAGCAAGACAATTAAAAATTAAGGAAGACTTGAAATAAAGCAAGACAAATGGACACAAGTGAATAATGTAGTCAGTTTTTCTTTTCAAACAGATGCTTTCCATTCCTGCCACCAACTACCAAAAATCAATATGAAACATAGGGAAGAAGTGCTCAATTAAGAACCCATAAATCTTTGGCTTATTTTTATCTGTTACACTGAAGTAAAAAAAACCTGAACGCAAGGTATATGTCCTTATTCTATTTTCTGTCTCTCTACAGTTTGGTAGGATTGCCCCAGAGATGCTGTATATTTTTAAATGAGAAAATAAATGCTGCATGTGCTTTTCAAAATTCCCATACAGAGAGAAATCTGATAAACTCTGGTGTGGAATTTCTGGCAAATACATAGGCATGGAAAGCTCAGGTAACATCAACATCTTTGACTCTTTTGCTTGTAAAGGAGTTACCATAGATTGAGAAAGCTTCAAGTAAAAAAACAAGAAGTGTAGCACATGCACTGAATTTACAAAGAAAAATCTGTTCAAATGTCACGTGAATTGAACTGAAATAGAAATGAAAAGTAGAAATGCAAAAGAATAGAAAATTAGTATGATGCACAGAAACTGTCACTTTTGGGCTAATTGAAAGACTAATAGCTTCGATGAAAAGAAAAGACAGTGAGAAGTTTGTGCATTTCACAAAAAGCATCCTTTCTGCCTCTCTTCTGTAATCCCTATTTGCATCTGAAAAATATATTGGCACGAAAAAAGGCTATTGTGTAACTGGCAATGTGTAATGGAGAAATGACAGACAATGTGAAATAGGGCAAAACAATTTTCCTAATTGAAATGAATAAAAAAAATCAGAATTAGAGGGGGCATCAAGAGGAAATCACTGTGGTGACAGAGTAGCAAAAAAACATTTCAAAGAAGACTACCATTTAACTAAAAAAAAAAAAAAGTAGATGCGTATATGTTACTAACCATTGTGATTCAGAAATGCCTAAGTATCAAAATAGAAAAACACAACATTGTTTACTGAGTACACAATTGGTCAGAACAATTAAGTCCTACCAGTCCTCTTGGATCCTTGATATCAGCTTTTTTCTTCTTTTACTTCATTTTTCTTTTTTCAACACTTTAATTTCCTTAAAACATTCTAGAAACAAACAAATCACTTAATGTCACTTCGCCATACATTCAATTACATCTGTTGTAACAATGTTAAGACATTATGAAAGGGGGGAAGACAGACTATTCAGTGATATGGAAATGTAATAAAGAAGAGTATCATTGTATGAACATTTCTTATGAAAGAGTCTGACAGGCTCTGGAAAAGAGAGGGAGTTTGTTCTGGACTATTTTCAGAGGAGAAGAGTAATTTCCATAATATATCATGTTTGTTATAGCTTTGTCAGAGACATCATACTTGAAATTTAATTTGTTTCCCTAATTAGAATATGACACCATGATATCAGACACATAAAAATGTTCTTTAAAGGCGTTTCCTTGGCCAAGGTTAATATTGTAAATGCTAACAGAGAGGTGATTATATTGCAGTATAGTACTTCTCCATTAGGAAATATGAAACTGAATATACATTGAGAAACTGAATATACTTCTTCACTAGGAAGCACAGAGGATCTGAAGAAAACCCTTAAGATTTTTAAAGCCACACTGATGTCTGACTATCTAAAGAAATGTAATAGGTGCTCAATTGAATTTAGCAGCTCAATAGTAAAAATACTATTATAGATAATTATTCAAACTTTAAGAGACGAACATGTAGGAATTATTGTGTTTCTATTTACCTTTCAGGTACATTTAGTATGCTCACAATATATTAATTGTGCAACTGCTAGCTAACAGCTGTCTCATAGTTCTTTTTCCCTGACTTTTAGTCCTTCTCCAAAACATGTCCTTTCTGAGTTGTCCCCTGCAAACAGCTCAGAAAGGATGAAGATCAGCAGACTGACTACTAAAAATTTCCTACTTAAAAACCAAGACACATAAAGTGGCTGGCCACTGTGCTGGTCTCAGGGTATGACAGCAGGGAAGGGCAGCCTGCATGGGTAGTTCAAGGCAAATCAAGAAGTATCTTAATTATCAGTGTGATCAGTTCATGGGATCAGAGCTATCTCAAGGTGAATAAGTTACGGTACCATTGTTCCTCCATCTGGTTTCTGAATTTGTCCAGGACTTAGTGCAAGTGGGAACTGTACTATTAAACTGAGCCAGAGTCCTAGAGAGGCCTTGGCTGCATTCTTGAGTTAGGGGGAATCAAGTTCTGAACTGAATATACATATTACTAATATTGCAATCTAAAATCAAGCTCAATACATAATTTCTGCTAGACATTTAGTGAATTATCCCCGGTGAGAATTTGTACTTTATTATTGATGCAGACCCTTAATGGGTGCATGTCAGCACTGATTCAATATAAATTGTAATTTTTCTCTGACTAAAAAGTGTGATGAATAAAACAAAGTAAAGGAAGTGAATGTGTACAATGAATCTAATGCCCACACCTCTTAGAGGAGTCATAATGCAGTTCTGCTGTACGATTCATTATTTTTGGTTCTTCCAATATGAAATATGGATTTCATATTGTGCTTTTCTCAAAGGAATGTCTCTATTGGTCTTATATCTATTATGTATTCATGAATTGGCATTAACAAGAAGTAGTATAAAATAAACTGCTCTTAATTCTCTTTGCATTAAAATAAAGCTTTATAAATATAAAATCTGGTGGACTTTATAATTTGTTTTTTAATCACAGTGAAGATGCTTAAATGTTTGGAGCCTAAGGGAAAACCTAACTAACTGTCAAGGTCCCTCGTATGATTAGAGGAGAAAGATCTGTCTGAGCAAACTGAAGCACAAACATTAAACTGAATAAAACATGATTATTATTTCAATTCATAGAGTAAACAAATGCAGTTCTCTAAATATGGGCACCTTGTGCCATTTCAAGCACCCTATAGTACCTGAGCCTTCTTCATGGGATGAACAAAGACCTGTGTCCTTTGGTGGGCTAAGCAGAAACCAGGGGAATGTTGTAATGCATCCAAAACAGTATGAAATAATTTAGTTTAGACAATGAAATTTAGTTCTTTGTCAGATACAGCTGAGGCAACAATTCAGCTGATCAAATACTACTGTCTATTGAAGCATTAGTTGAATCACTCTGATTCCTTTGACTAGACCTCTGATAGCAGAGGAGGCTTGAATATTTACCTTATATGCAGATACCCACACAAAGATACCTTGATGACAGTGTCTGTATCTGAAGCTGAATCCCCTCCTGGCACTCAGGTTCAAGTCAGTGAGAAAGAGAACCACATTCTTGGCTCTTTATACTGTGTTCTTCAGTGCTGTTATATGCTGATAGACATTTAGATGATTTTTTTTGTTGTTGTTGTTATTGAATAATACCATACCTATAAGATAGCTATTTTACAATGCAGAAAGAATTGTGCCTTGCAGAGTATATGTACTAAGGAGTCTTTCTGCTGTGCCTTTTGCAATCGGACGTGTCTATCTCGTATTGGCCTTTTTAGCCACCAATGTGCTTGTAACAAACGTGAGTAGAGCCCTTCCCAAATCTTCGTTCGCAAAGCCCAGCCATGATATGATATGCTACTATAGTTATGGTTGTGAAAGAGCATTTTTCTCTGTTATATGCCATTACCTTCTGTTGTGCATAATTTTGTGTTACTTTCATCACTTTAAGTTTTCATATTTGAGGCATCGATGAGACAATAATTTTGGGGCAGTTACCTGAACTTTCTTTTTATGTTCCTTGGTTCTTATACAATGAGGAACTACAGTGAGAGTTCCCTATTACTTTCTCCATATCTTTCTTCAGTTTGAAGAGACATAATTACAAACAGTTTGAAGTGAAAGAATGGGCATAAATGTACAAAATGCTGTTGGCTATTCATTCTTTACAGTTTATATTCTTTGGTTTGTACAAAATCAAGAATAAATTGTGCAGGCGTTTTCCTGAAAGAGTTATTATCTCTGCAGACCGGGCAAGGATACTGTGTAATACTAACAAGATTATAAATTTTGAAGCGTTTAGTTCAACAGCATTAGTGATAAACAATAGGAAATGATAGCAAGGACTCTGTCTGAACTCTTAATAGTAGCTTATCACCTTGCCCTAGAAATAAGACATCTGAGATTCAGATAAAAGCATAGATTTTGCTCCACATGGGATGTTCATACCACAAGGCTATTGGTCCAGACTGCAAAGAAAATGGAATGTGAGATGTTGAGTTTTCTGTCATCCTTTAATGGTGTATAGAGAGGGTAATTTTCCTTCTCTGGGTGCTGGCTTCATTGTAGAGAGTATTTTCTATATTCAGGCTTTAAGGGGGTAAAAGAAATAACTCTACAACAGAGTTTGCTACACGAAAATAAGGCAGTGATTGTATGCCTAAATGCAAAATGCAGGAAATTTAAACCTTAATACAACAGTGCATTATCCAAAAGATGTTAAATTTTTAATCTAGAAATTTCCTGTTTATTTGCAATTTTGCTTTTTTTAGTGTTTGTTTAGGCACGCCCAATATTAACAGTGCAGAAGAACTTGATACTGGTGCTATCCCCTTATGCAAATCGCAGCAAGATTTACAAAACAGCCATTTTTGCCTTGATGTTTACTCACTGGGATGAGCATTTGGTGCACCTGGGCTCTGGTAGTAGTTGGATCTGCTGTGTAAGTGTGCACATATATGCAAAAGGCAGGTCTGGCATGAGTATGATGTGTGAGTAGGTGTTGCCATAGGTCATTTGCCTGGAAAATTGCATGAGAATATGCTGGGCAGCAGAAACATAATGCAAAGCTCCATAACCTCACTTGTTTAACAGATATATCTGACAGAGAAAAAACAACGTTCTGCATTGCAAAACCATAAGATGCAGACATTTCACCTGGAAATTTGAGATCCCAGAAAGTTTGACATTTACCTTGTGACTGCTATCTTTCTTGAGGATTCAAGGTAATAGCCATTCCTAAAGAATGCATATGAGGACAAAACCACAAAGCTTGTTAGATCTGCTCAGAGAGGCTTAGAGTTCTTGCCTTAACACACTGATTCCAAGCAGTGTGCAAATATGGCCGTATAATGTTTGGAAAAACAATATTAGAAAAATCTAGCCTTGAACTTACCACCTTGAAACAACTTCTATTAGTGAAAACAGGATGATTCCATCCCTTTTTCCATTTGATCTATGTCCCACTCAGCATTACAATAATTATTTAAAAAAACCCCACTTATTTCACAATGTGTTTGTACTAAATACCACTTTGTGTCTATATAATAAAAATAAAAATTATAGTAGATAGTGTTTAACATTTCTGCTGTGAATGTTCTCAAAGCTGATCACTAAGGGGATAATATTTTGCATTGTTATGGTTGCAAATAATGTAACAAGAGGAGAAGTCACTGCTGATATTTTACTGCTATGTTGTCTTACTCAGAAACTTTTTTGTCATCTGTTATGGTTTAAGCCCACCTGGAAATTAAGAACCATGCAGCCACTTGCTCAACCCTCCTCTCTCCCCTTCACCCTGTTAGAACGGGGAGGAGAATCAAAGCAAAACTTATAGGTTGAGAAAAGAACAGTTTAATATATAAAAACAAATACAGTAATAATGGAAAATGAAAATAATAATAATGATAATAAAAAGGGAAAGAAAACAATTGCCAAACAAGTGATGCACAATATAATTCCTCACCACCCACTGACCGATGCCAGATCCCCTCTTCCCCAGTAAAGATCCGCCCCCCTTCAGGGTAATTCCCCTCAGTTTATGTACTGGGTATGATGTTCTGTCATGTGGAATATCCCTTTGGCCAGTTCAGGTCAACTGTCCTGGTTGTGCTCCCTTTTGAGCAGTCTCTTTTGCATACCTCCTCACTGGCAGAGCATGAGATAAAAATACTTGACTTCGAAAAACATGACTTAAAAGAAAACAAAACATCAGTGTGTTATGAACACCATACTCATTCTGAATCCAAATCACTGCACTGTAACAGCTACTGAGAAGAAATTAACTCTATCCCAACTGAAACCATTTGAATGACTGATGTAAGATTGATAGTTGTACCAACTACAAGAAATAAATCATCTGGTAAACCCAAAATACAGAAATACCCCAAACAGAAGCTGAGTAACCAAAATTGGAGCTCATGAATTGGAGCTCATATTTGTCAAGATATGACAAAGCCTATGACAAAACCCAATGAATATGAGCATTTTTGTCTCGGGAAGAAAGGAAAAAAAACCCCTCACATTCAGGTCTCAATCTGCAATTTAGAACACAAAAATGCAATTTGTCCTGCTTATTTGAACATACTCTACAGATTAAACCCAAAATAAGTAGAACATGGTTATGAAAATCTTCGGTATGTGATGATTTTTGTGCATGATAAATAATTAATATGAAACAGAGACAAGACATTTGTGACTATTTGATGGGCTAGACATCTGTAAGAGGTCTAAAATGCCAAATTCTCAAAGTAGAATGTGGTGAAAGAGGAGATTTCAGCATATGATCAGGAAAAAACCAATAGCAACAATGAATAAGAAAGTGCTAATAGGTATCAGTGAAGAGAAATTCACCACTTGTGAAAGTACATCTAAATTACTTTCTTCAAACTCCAAGAATATTTTTATTGTTACAGTCTTGTCCTTTCTTCACCAAATGTATTTCCCTAATACAAATATTGTTACCAGGCCTCTATCTGTGAATAAATGTTTCAAATATTTTATTCACACCTAATATCTGAACTTTGAAATTGGTCAGGAGTCCCTAGGGCTTCTTGACCCAGCAGCTTGCAGGACCTGCTAAGATAGGTAGAAGGCTGCAGGAACGTCACAGCCTCAACTGTTCTCATTGCAGTGAAGGTTTACCTCTCATCATTTTTGTAGTTGACAAAGATCAGTCACTGACAGCTGTCTAATATGACTTCTGTTTTCTTTCCCCAGCAAGACTAGCAACACATTAAGACTCCTTTGATTTCAGTAAACTATTGCTGTTCCCTGAGATACCTCTCAGCAGTGCAATCACGTACTCCTGCACTGTCCTGCAAGGTTTTCTAGTACCATTTTTATTCTCTGTTCTCTCTTGGAGCCGAGTAACATTTTATCTTCACTGAAGTTACAGACAGAAAAGAAAAGGAGTTATGCATCAGGAAACAGTTGTTTTCTTAATCCTGTGAAGCCTTTAGTCACACATTTCACCCTCTACTGTGTGGAGGGAGCTAGGCCACGTGTAGGCTCTGATTTAGCAAAACAACTAAGAGGCATATTTTCAAAGACACGAGTGGCTGTTAAGCAATGACTTGCAACAGAGGATGAAAGTAGTAAGTATCCAGCTGTCATTTGTGACCTTTAGATCCAGGCCTACAACCTGTACAGCTGCAAGTAACTTGTTCAGGGCATAACACTTAAGTAAAATGTAGAAGTGCATGACGGGTGTTTTAGAATGCATTACCACCAAATCTTGTATTCACCACCACCTGTATGCAGCAAAATGAAAAAGCATGTCCATTGTAGGACCTAAGAGACAAAAGTGTTTCAATAGTTGCATTCTGTACACAATAGCTCCCTTGGGAATAGCATACTTATCCTTTGGTAAGATAAGCTCTTAAAAGAATAGTAGCTGCAAAAAAAAGGAATTAATATTTAATATGTAACAAGTTGGATACAATTTTATCATTGTCTTCCCACTTACTCTGTGACAGAACAGCTGGAGGTCTAATAAACAATTTGTAACTGTGCTGAAATACTGTCAGTCAGCACAGTTGTAAAAGTGTCTGGAAGTGCAGTAAAGTCTGGAGTGATGGCATGAAATGATCATACTGACATTGTATAGTTTTTGATGTTTATTGTTTTCTTCTCTGCCTCAGACTTGTCTGGAAGCATTTGCTGTCTCCAAACAGGTTTCTATACTTCTGTAGACAAGAAGAAAGAAAAAATACAGACTGTATGAAGCAGGAAGAGTAAAAGCCAATGACATTGATTGCATTTTTTTTTGCCTCTTAAGTCACAAAAACAGAAGCCAGGAACAAACTTTCTGAAATCAGTAACACAAACTTGGCTTTGGAATGAAATGAAGAGTAATTTTGTTATTGATAACTTAGTGAGAATAAGCCTAAAATCTCAAGTTGCCATTTGAAAAGCTTGTGAATGTAAAGATTCCCCTTTCGTTTCCTTACCAGCAGAAACTAGCAGCAGAAACAACAGAAATTTCACAGGAAATGTTGCACTCTCACACATTGCATTTTCCATAACAAAGCAACTTGGAAAGCAATAGGAATATTTTTTTACAGTCAAACGTTATAGATTGCCAAACACTCTGTAGTGTTCTCTGGTCTGTTCCTTAGGGTTGGGCTAGGGGTTGTTTTAGTTTATGGGCAAATATTACATGACGAAGTCATAAAAAATATATGTCCATTAATCTTTATGACTGAAAGCTCTAATTACTTGCTTGATCCAAAAGATCTTGCATCACATTGTCTCTGAAGAAAAAAAAAATTTTGAGACTGATTCAGGGTCTTTGGAAATCATGTTAAATCTTTCCAGGAATGTCAGAACAAGTCCATAATAAGATTAATTATATAAAAAAGTAAGGAAGATTTAGCCATATTGGTTTTCATTAATGAAGACTGATGTTCCCTGGGAACTGTGTAAATCAAAACTTAATTTTGTGATTGGCGTGCTTATTCCATTTTGAGAATTTGATTTTTTGCAGTGAGAAGACATAATGTGTATTTGAAAGTGGATGGTATTTTTCATGCTTGTGATTAATAAATGAGCATTTTAAAGCTGATCAAGGAAACTCCTGAGTATCTCTGTGAGGCACAGATTTTTCTGATAAAGTCTAGCTACTTATATAAAAATTGCAATGAAAGTTATTTTACAGACATCATATATAAGACTTAAACAGATGCCTTGGTTTCAAATAAAACCAGAGCATTGTAAACCAGCTTAATGGAATAGTAATGAAATAGTTTAATCAAATAGCAGATCTATTGTAAAATACCTGTTTGTACATTCTTTATTAATCCCTGAGGTCTTGTTATTCTAAATATGAAGGGATTTGGCACCATGTTCCAAGTATGAAGTTGACTGAGTCCATCTGATGGCGGAGTGCTCCAATCCCTGGCCTGTCCCCGGCAGCAGACTCTCACCATCTCCCTTTTCTTGGCTCTTGTGCAACCTCATAATGAGCCAATCTAAAATGACTAAACAGTGCTAAACCTCAGAAAAATATTCAGTGTCTTTGTTAGGTTACTTTCCAGTTTTTTGGTGAACTAGCTCATGGCGGAATCACAAAACCATCAGTTTCTGGGTGGGAGCTAATTGCCAAGAATTAGGACAGGCAGACCTGTCTGCACACATAACAGCAGCTCTCAGTTAGATGAACTCCGTTGTACCTTTACTTAGTGTCCTTGGACTCCTGAGGTTCTACTCTCAATAAAGCGCTATGTCACATAACAAGACAACAAAACCTGATGTAAAGGAATTTGTTTTTCTGGAGTCAAGGGGAAAAAGAGAGTTTGGGTCAACCCATGAGTTAAAGATCGTGGTATAATTTAGAAAGACGGTAAACTTAATAAAAATCAAGAAATCTTTGGTCTGGTAGGGAAGTTAGTGGGGAAATGAAATACTAGGGTGAGAGGGAGTTCAGAGAAATACCAGAAAGGGGAATGTGTACAGGCTGGGCCAGCTTTGCAGGTATTGATAATACTTTATACTGTCAGTATGTGAGTGAAAACAGAATTGGACGTCCATCTGTAGGTCAGGGAGACTTTGTGCTATTGCTAATAACTTCATAAATCCTTGTCAGCTGTCTAGCTATATGTCCCTTCTATGGGAAAGGGAAATAATCTTTGAATAATAGGTAACACTACCTTCATTCAATCAGGCAGAAATGTCCTCACACTTTTTTGAGAAGCAAATACTCCAGGGACTTGATTCTTCAAAGGCAGGTGAATAAACTATTTGCAATTGGCATGACCGTAGTAGCATTCTCAGTGAACAGAGGATAAAGAATTTCTTTGAAGTCCTCCAAGGTAATAACTTTTTGTCTAATCTTATTCTGCTAGGCACAAAACCATTGGTAATTCTGCCATGAATGGTCACTGAAAAAGGCTAATCAATTCAGTCAAACTTCACTATCGATTATTATAATTCCTAAAACCATGATGGTAATTTTCTGAATCATGAGCTTTCATTTCTTTTGGTTTGATATAAAAAGTCTCATAAAAATGCTATCTATAGGTATTTTGCATTGAAGCAAAGTTTTCTAACAGCTGAAAGCATTGTTGAAGAGAGGTTGAAGAGATTTAATCTATTTACATATCCTAATATGGAGTATCTGTCTGTAAAAGAAGGAAGTTCTTTGATCTGTAAGGATTTTTCAAACTTAGGTTCAATAGGATCTTCCATCTGGGTCTCTGGATAAAGTCAGAAACAACACTATAATTGGTTAGAATAGAGCAGCAGCTAGATGCAGAAAGCCCTGAGACAAGCAGTCGTAGCTTTCCGGACATTAAAATCCTTGTCGATGAAAGGCAAGGAAAAAGCCTGCTGACAATAAGAATTGGTAGTGATTGGAAACAACCACTGTTAAACTTTACATTTCTGCCCCTCAGAAAGCTGATGTGTCTGCCCAGATTGGTCATGAGATCTGCACAATGAGTCAGCACTGCTCTCACAGACAGGTTTTTTGTAGACACACACTATGAATTAAAATAGGTTCTTTTGAACCCTGAACACAACAAAATAAGCTGACATTCCCACCGTAGGAGCTATGTTTTACATCTTTTTGTGTTAGCTAAGCTACCTCTTCCTTTCTGTAATCTGAGTGAGAGAAAAGTGTTTCTAAAGATCGTTTTCTTAACACAAGTTAGTGCTACTGTTTCTGCAGGGAAGCTTTTCTTTTTTATCAAGTCACTCTTGGCAAAGAAAAAAGCACGTACAATTATCTTGATGAAAAAATACATAATGACTGAAAAACTGTTCCATTTTCCAAGGATTGACTAGATTAAGCTATAATATGGACTGAAGTTTTATTCACCCACCTAAAGCTAACATGTTCAAACTAACATTACAAGCTGAAAACTCCTTTTTCCCAAGTCTCTCTGGTTTTCTGGTCTCTTTCACCTTCTTGTTTTACAAGTGTACAACAGTGAAGTATACAACAGCAAAGAAAGAAGTATCCTTGCCATGTTTCTAGCTGACACGAGGGTATTAAGTACTATATGAACCAGCCAAGGAATCAAAGTGATCTAGGATATTGACTACAATTTTTTGAGAAAGAACTCTCCATTCACTAGTTATTTACTCGTTCTAATAAATTTCCCCTGCTTTCCTCATTTGTTCAAGTATTTGAGAATAGATAAGTAATCTGGGACATTTTCCAGTTTAAACTATAAAGTAATAAATAATTGAGCTCCTTGGCATCTAGTACATGAAATAGTATCCTTGTGGTCTGAAACAAAGACTGAATTCAACAATTTCACCCTGGCAAACTCTATTTTCACAGTGGACTGACCACTATGAAGTTACAGTTCTGTCTGCAGGAGACAGAGGTTTCTCAGAGGCTGTTCCAGTACCGAAATGAATTGATTTGGGAACTGTGAGCTGTTCATGAATGTCTGCAACTTTCACTTAAAGTGAAAAGCATTTTATTTTTACAAGATAGGAGACATTTGATTGCTTATAAATCTGTTCCAGGGAGGAAATGTAGAATAAAAGAGCTCTGTAGGATGAGTCCTACTCATATCAGTTAATAAAACTGATCAGAAAGTGATCAGACACAACAGCTGAGAAAAGGGTCATGAAAGAAGACAAAAAAGGCCACCTGGTTTTTTTTCATCTGAGAGCATCTCTCTAAGTGCAGGAAGCCCTGTTTCTCACACTGAACAGTACTTGCCACAAAATCAGAAAAACCAAAGAAGTGAGAGCTCTATCTTCCTGGGCAAATGCTGTAACGTTGTGACTCCTGTGGCCTTTTATTTTTCTGCTGCCCAGGGCACCAAACCTCTCATCCAGTCAGATCTACTCCCAACAGCTCGAGAAAACTACACAAACGAAGTTCACCCTAAAGCAGGCACTCAGAGACAGGCCAGCTCAAGCGTTCTCCAAGTCCACTGACAGCAGTGGAAATGTAAGCATCTGATGTATATGAACTTCTATATGTGGATATCTAAGTCTAAGAATATTAGCCTCATAAGCAGGTCTTATGCATTGCTTGTTGCCCAAACTGCTGTTACTTCTGTGCTGTGAAAAAGAGGAGACATATCGCATGGCTTGGTGTCTCCTAACCAGCCAGTTGTGTTTAGGTGTCTCCTAACCAGTTGTGTTTAGGGGCATACATATGCATTATGTAAGCCCCTGAATCCCTCAAGGCTGAGGAAGGCACAGAACATCATCAGCAGTGGCAATAACTTGGTTTATAGCTATTAACTCTTATTTCTAAGGAATTGGAATTCTTCTTAAAGAGAGAGAATGTAGCATTGCTTTGACTTATTGACTAATGTAATGCCTCATTCCTATCCATGAGGTGTGGGTAGCATAAGAAGCAGTTGAAGGAATTTGAGACATAAAAAGAGAATTTGCAGGTCAGTGGGGGAGTGGAGCAAAAGTCTTCAGTTTTGGATTCCACTACCTGCAATACTCAGAAGTGGTCTGCCCTTATTTGGATGTAGCCTAATCCTTCATCTGTGAGAAACTTGCATCTGGAAGGAACATACCATTTCTGCTAGTGATACTATTATAAAATTGTTTTCGGAGCACCTAGACCAGTATTTTGCCTAGCTTGTTACCTTCTGCCAAACAGAACAGACTGAACAGCTTTCTCTGACAAAGGAAGGTTAAATGGACTTTGCTCTCTATTGGTGGTACAAACAATTTAACAGGTCTTTTAAGCTGTTGTTTATCCTGGTATTTTACAATGTATTAGTAGGAACAGAGACATTTTTCCCCCTTTTTGATCATGATATATAAACCTAATCAATAGCACCCATAGGTAAGCTCTGGCGGTCTCCCAGAGCAGTGAAAAAGTATTGGAATCACATTGGGTTTGTTTTGATTTTTCAGTGAAGGGGAAAAAATCCATCCCACTGTGAATTACTATAGCTCTTGAAATCATTATCCACAAAAACAAGAATGGATGAAATGTTTGGATACAATCAAAGGATCAGAAAAACGAAACACTAAGAGCATAAAAAATTACTGATTTTTCCCTTGTGATTCAATCAGTAATAACCCCACTGAAAACAGAGTATGTAAGTGCATGGGCTATAGTATATATATATTATACACTAAAATATATATAGCATATATATACTCTATATAGCATATATGGTATATTATACACTAAAAGAAAGGTGAAGATATTTCAATATCTGTTTGTTATATCAACACTCCTGTTTTCTGTACCCCACAGAGTGACTTTTCCTTCTCTCCATCCTGTTGAAAGTTATGGTTAAGATTTGACCTTCCTTTTTCAGTAAAAATTGACAAAATCAGGACACCATTAAAATTGCCCCCTTCCCTACTATGTTACCTAAAATAAATTTCCCAGGAGCTATCATTTTTGGAGGACAGCACTCATCTTTCTACCTATAGTTTGCCAAAATGTTACTGAGCTTCTGTGCTTTCACCTGTGTACAGGTGAATAACAGGCCTACAATGCAATGCTTTGCTGCTTTTGGGAATGGACTCCTGTGTAATTGTGCCTCTAATCTGATAAAAGCAACACAATCTGCTTATCTGTGCTGTGAGTGATAACTTGTCCTGCATATATCACCCTATTTAAGTTCACACCTCCTTGGTCACACTTATGAATTTTTGAGAATGGGTGAATTTCCAGCACGGGTTCACTGCTGACCACTCTTCCATCAGATATGACTGTATACGTCTTTAGAAGCTGCATTCAAGAAGGAAAAGGCCAAATTCCAGACCCAAATGCTCACTGCAATGTCTTTGTTTTCAGTGTTTGGCAGCTGCTGATGTGACATGCTCTATTCTCTGAGAACACACAGGTGTAAAAATATTCTGTATCGTGAGAGTGCTAATGAACTCAGAGTTTCCTCTTTGTGGAGGAAAAAGTCACAGTCCCTTAAATCTCCCACAGTATTTCTTTTCTAGGCAATTAATATTGGCTGTGTCTAGAAGTTCTGACTTTCGGCAGTGACGAGTAACTTGAAAGCAATAGGCAATTCCTTTATGTATTTTTAGTGGCAATTTTGAACTAAGGACAGTCTCAATATGAAAGGTCAATTAATTCTAAAATGAAAAATCATTTTTCTTATGTACTGAGTCATATTTAAATATCTCTGAATATTTTTACTTTTTTAAGCATGCATTTTCTGTCATGCTTGCATTTTTTCCCCTGACACACTGTTGAGAACAGTTATAAAATTACATAGTTCATATCCATAATTTCCAGTATATAAAACCTCTCCATTTATAAGAAATATTGGCAGGAATTCTATACTGGAAGAAAGAAACATTTTCAAACATCATTGCTAAAAATTATTACAACACAGAGATTCAAAAGAAATGGGATTTTCTATAATTAAAATTTATGCTAAAACTGTTCATTACTCTTGCCTGGTTGGAGGTTTAATAGCCCTTTTTTTTTTACTTTAGAAAGCAGGGTATGCAAATCAGACTTCTGAGCTTGAGGCACTCTGAAGTTTTAGCACGTGCTAATTCTTCATTGGAAGTTATTGAGCCTGATTTGTGTCTTTCAGAGGAGATTTTTTCAGAGTGATTTCACCGAGGGAAATGGAGGAACTGGAAATGAATATGGACCAAGCAGCAACACCAACAAGGCAAACAACTAAGACATTACTAGTCTAAAAGTATTGGCTGGAAAATGACAAATTGACTTGAAACATCCTCTTTTATTGTTCATCCTGCTATTGTAAAATTGGGACTTTCACATAATCCCCAGCAATCAGCTGATGTTTTTTAGCTGTCTGGCAAACTACCTTTTGCTATGACTCTCCATTCAAGTTTAGAAATTAGTATATAGCTTCCTCTCCAGTCCCTGAAGCAGTGACTTCTTTTTACCCTCGAGGAAAAAAATGGAATAATATGCTACTGATAAAATTTTGTGTCTAGTAATAGCCTTTACTGCTCAGTGATCAGTCAAACATTCACAAAGAGTAATTTGTAGTAGCATAAGAAATTAAAATAACATGCTTCAAAACCAAGTCTTTATCATCATGGTCAACAGTTCTATAGATCAGGGGTATTGGTTTACTTTATTCAAAACTGCCAATGAATTTTGATGCTGTTAGAATTCAGGTCCATCTCAGTTTTCTCTGTATAGGGGTTAAGTGATACTATTAAACCTGCAGGAGACACTGCTGTACACTTTTGCCTTATATTCAAGTTATTGACACCTTTTTATGGACTGAATCAACAAAGATAATAGCAAGAAGACCTCACATTCATGAGGAGACATTCCTGATCAGGCTGAAAGATCCTGAGCTGCCTCTGAGGAACAGAAGTGCACACAATGACAAATGCAGAAGTAAACCCTGCCCCCTCTTTTTTTTACAGATATTTTGCCTAACCATTGCTGAGTTTAAGAGCAGTGAGAAATAAAGAAGGACTTATTCTTTCTTCTAATTTTC
Organism: Manacus vitellinus; assembly: GCF_001715985.3. Classification (NCBI taxonomy): domain Eukaryota; kingdom Metazoa; phylum Chordata; class Aves; order Passeriformes; family Pipridae; genus Manacus; species Manacus vitellinus. The sequence goes on from NW_021940604.1 coordinate 28,851,589, forward strand.
AATTTTCCACTTGAGACTTTAAAAGTCTGTTCTCTAGTTTTTTGATTATATCTTTACAAGTAACGCAGGAGTTATACCACAGGAGCTAGAGATTTGCCGTTATATCTTAGAGGCAGAGTGTTGTCAACATGGACTTTTTTTCCTTGGAATCAAAGTATCAGGCAGTTAAGATTGTACAGTATTTCTCACAAAGGCAACAGTTCAAAGTATGGTTAAATAAGAGATGGGCTTAGAAAAGAGTACCCATGATTTATAGCACTGCCAGTATGCCAAAACCTACAGGTTCCAGTGAAGCTGGATAAAAGGCTATAGGTTTAATTTCAAGCAAAAGGCTTTGGTAGACCTGTGGTCATAGTAAAAATGGATATTCGATGTCCTAACAAGCTGAAAATGCTTTGTTAAACTCAGCAATTTTCTTTAAACTAGAGACTCTGTGAAGGACTCAGATCAACCTGAAACCCAAACCTTGCTTGAACAGCAGCTGTTCTTAGGTTATGGTTTATGCTCTTTCAAATTACCTGCACACCAAAAGTCCCTCAAAAGCCAGATTTGGTAAGCTAATAAAATTGAAATTGGCTATTGAAATCTTCTCCTAGCCAAATCACACATCAAAGACACTTCTGCATGGGGATTAGCATCTCCATTAGAGACAGGCTTGGAGTGATTCAAATCAGTTCACCAAAGGGGAATAGGAAATATGCATACTTCTCAGCTCCTCCTGCAAAAGGGTGCTAGTGCAAAAGGAGTCAGAAGCAAAGGCTGGGGGAAAGGGTAATTTGGCATTTTTTGAAAAGCCACATTCCTGCAGGACCTGGGCTGCTCCCGTCCTGGAGGCAGTGCATGTTCTGGCTTCTGCAGCAGGCCAGAGCAGAGCAAAAGGCATTTTGCTTGTAACTCAGTGCTTCCTGAGATGCTGTCTGCACAAAGCACCTCTTGCAATGGCTATTGCTGCAGGGAGAAAAACATCTCAGTTCGTGTGGTTTAATTCAAATCATGATCAAAGCTGTTTATTGACTTATTAATTACATATTGTAACTGACAGTGTACTGCATATCCAGATATCCGGGACAACCAGTGTCCTATATATTCAGAGTCAATATTGGCAATACGACAAATAAATGATGATACCAGCCACTTACCCGGTATTAATAAACAACTACACATTTATTTCACAGCCACAGTAACTAGTGTCCAGCAATATCCCTCCCCTTTGAGGCCCCCCTGAGTCCCCAGGTAGCCCCACTCTGCCGCTGTCCCATGGATCGCAAGCACCGCCACCCCGCTCGTGTGCATCCCTGCACATGTCACTGTCAGGGCATGGGCTGCTACCAGCACGGTCCCCTCCTTATCATCAGCTAAGGGGAAAGCAGACAGGTAGCCCCAAAATTGTAGTCTAACCTCCAGGGAAAACAACAGTATAAATATTTACACACATATACCCACCCCAGCAAACATACAGGCTTATGGTTGAATTATTTTCCTTCTGGATTTTAGAACAGAAAGAATTTTTATCACTTGTAATAGGACTGACAGGGATGTAAACACCGTTAATAAACCTTAAAATATTTCACTCTTTTATTTGAAGTACATTTTCTTTTTAAATGAAGATTTCCTGTTTCTACGAAACCTGAAAAGATAGGAAGGGTTCTTATCTCCCCACTAACTTACAGGCTACGCTAACTGTGAAACAATCAGCTTTTATAGCTGCCTTCCTCTACAGAAATGAAAGAAAAATGAAGTTATTAAAGAGATAAAATCAATTTTACTGAATGGTGTTCTGACAAAAAAAAAAAAAGGAGATGCAGGTTTGAGGGAGTGTGAGGGGGGAGTAAGGTGATGTGTCACCAGAGAACAGTCATCATCAATTAACTCCATCAAAGCCAGTAGCACCAGTAACATAAAACTCATCTGATTTTCTGTGAGGGGTTTAGTAGGTAGTAAGTATCTTCATTCAAACACAGTGGTCTCTGGCATGCATTCTCAATGTTTCATGGCTCAGTTATGGGTCACCAGAACTCTGGGTTAAATGAAAGACAAACAAACAGGCTTTGTAATACCTGTAGAATACCAGGCCTTCAAGATGTAAATGTTTTTTCAAATTAACCAGGGGGAAAAATCCACAACTCCAGCCTGCTTCCCCGTTTGTACCGAGTTCATTTTAAATTTAAGACCTAAGAGCTTCCAGATGTACAAAGTACAAGTTGAATTGAGAAAATGGATGTTGCTTAAGTAAACTGTTTTTCTGGATCAATTTAGGAAACTTGTAATTATGCCAATCCCTGGTGTAATATTTGGTAACACTTTCATAGAAAGAAATATGACAGAGATGGCTCTGATTCTGCATACAATTGTCTTAATTTCATCCTGACATGAATGACCAATTGATTTTCTGTACTTTTTACTTGAAAATTTTTGTCATTTCTCTTTCATCAGTTCATACACACTTCCTTTTTTCCTTTATTGGCCTTTCCTAGTAAGTACCATGCTACATCAACCAAAAATGACACAACAAAGTTCACAGGCAGTACTGCACATTTCAGAAGTGTAGGGTGTTTCTGGAGAGAGAACGTGCCATTTCCTTTTCCTGTTCTTCTAGTTCTGAGTGACAGAGGTGATGCTTTCTGTTCCCCTCAGGTGATATAAAGGCAGACATTATTCATCATTCTGTCAAGTAATTTCCTATTGCCCTTCAAGATCCTTGACTTTTCGTTTTTTTTTTTCTAAAAGAGGATGTAAGTTCCCTGATTTAAAACACCTTCAGCATGGTGCGTAGAATCTGTTACTCCTCTTTTAAGTGTTAAATGGAATCAATAAATTTTCAAATTATCACGATTTCACTGTAGCTGCAGATGCACATAACACAGTGCATTATCCTTTTTACCCACAACTCTTGGTGAAATTAAGGTACAGTATAAGAGATGGAGTTTTTAGAACACATTAAGAACCCATGCTAAAAACCTGTAAGCAGCAACACAATCATAGAAACTTCGGTCTGAAGGGACCTCTGGAGGTCATCTTGTCCAGCTTCTCCCTTGAAATGGGTCTTCAAGAATATCCACTTTTGTGCACAGGCCTAGTAAGTGAGGAAAATGTACATATTACATTTCTAAAGAGGGCTACTTACTAGGTTTGCAGCTATGAAACAAGTGTCTGACCCCATATATACAAGTTCATTTTGTTAGCATGAAGAAAAAATTAGGATTTGGAAAAAAAAGAAGATTCTATGAAAACCAATGAAAGTTTCAATCAGTAGCAGCAACACAGCTTTTCTTCTTCTTTTCAGCTACCCTGTATTTATTTTCTCAAATTGTTTGAGATGCTTTTTATGCCTAATTTTCAGCTTACATATTTTCTTTTATCTGCTGTAATGTTCTCATTCATCTTTTTCATCACAGTATACTTTTTTCATGCCTGCTTGAATCTCAGTTTTTGCTGGTATAATTGGCTTTATCTGTGATTTTCAAATGCACTCAGATAATTTTCCCAAATGGACTTGGAGCTCAAGTCACTGAGCCTAAGTGTTCTTAAGTGCATAAATATTTTTTTAAAATGGAATCTAAATTTCTAAGCCAAGTAGCTGCTTTTGAAAAGTTATCCTTTATGCAACCTGTGCAAGCCAGAAAGGAAACCAAGTAAAAAGAAATCTCAGTCTTGCTTTGGTCCTCTATGTGTTATGCGCAAGTGTTGGTTAGTATATGTATATGCATGAATAATACATATTTTGCATAAAATACTTTTAAGTGTCATCTTTGAAAAGACCTGAAATTTGTGAAAAATACATTTAGAAACATAGAACTACAATACAAGTTATAAGATAATAATAAAAGAAAAAACAACAGACCGGAATTTAAATGTCATCTTCTGTCACTCTAGACTAAAAAATCTGCAGAAAGTAACAGAGGTTTGCAGTGATATCTTGCTCAGTCCCACTGAAGCCGACGACATTGCTCCCAGTTTCTTTTCAATTACTGTAGTTTCAGAGTTTCACATGTATTTCAGAAAGAAAGTGTTGTTTTCCCTAGAAAATTCAGTATAATGCAATTCCTTCAGTAGGCCAGGATATCTATCTTCAAACTAAGTGAAACTTTATCATCCCCAGATTGTATATTAGGACTGTGTTGGGTAATTAATGTAGAAATGGATAGGATTTTAACATTTCAGTCCTTATGAAGTATTTATTTCAATTTTACCTAAGGGAAATACATATAGTACAACTGGACTGGACTTCAAAAGCATCTAACTAGTTTAGTGCCTTACATTCATGCAGTTCCATCAAAATCCAGAAAGCTACATTATACTACCGAGCAAGATTAATGGGCAAGATTTGGTACCTCAAGAATTTACTTCAGAAAGCTCTGAAAATGAGGCACCTTTGAGGTAAAGGTTAGGTAGAAGCAGGGTTGTCATAGCTAATACTGGTGGTGAGGAGCAGAAAGAATTCTGCTGTGTTAGGAATAAACTGTTTGGTGGTTATCAATAGAAATGAAAAATTATTTCTCGGAGTAGTAAACGTAATCTTAAATGGATCTTCAATAACATGCTAATTTAGTCTGGTATCTTGACTGTGGAATTAATTTTCTAATTGCCAATTTCAATTGTCCATGCACTGTTTTTCTAAATTTCAAGGTGACCTTTGTAGGGCCTTAGGATACATTCTACCTCAGTAAATAACAGCATTGAATCTTTTAAAGACCACGCTTTTGCAATAAGCTGTTCTCAGTGAATTTATCAAGCATAGGAAATACTGATGGCCTTGTCAAACATCTCTATTTACTGCCAAAACATAAATGTTCAGATGCTAATGAAAATGGTTATTACACTGAGATGGGTGGTTTTCACATACCAAATCTTTAGTTGATATAGGGATCACAGACAGCCAGTGGAGCAAGAAGAAGGAATGGCAAAGTGGGGAGAGGGAATGCGAGGGGTAAGGCAAAGGGAATTTTTGGTGTAAATCTGGAAAGGAAGACACCTGGAAGATCGAGCAAAAGCAGTTGCTGTTTGAGCTTGACCATTAGGCTGTCTAATTGTCTTTTCTAATGAGAGCAAGCTGCAGGGCCCAATATTGGGTAATTAATTGAGCTGAAAATAATATGATCTTCTCTGAGGAAGACTTTTTCAGGAATCATTACAGAGCCTTTATGAGTTTTCTTAAACCTGAAAACTGAATGAATAGCTACTCTGAGTTGTTCAAGCAAAGCCCGAAGTAAATTAACTCTCTGCTTAGGTTTTGGAAAACCAATGACAGTTTATTTTTTCGTCTCCCATAGGACTCAGTGATACTTCTGCAAGTAAAGATCTGGCAACTTCACAGAGATTGGGGCCAAACAGAGCAGAAACCCATGTTCTTGGGAAAGCACGGTTGATTGCCATCCTGTGGGAAACCTGCCAATTAAGAGTCAGAAACAAACCTCTCTCTATACCTGTCAATTGCAAGTGAGTTGGCATAGCGCCGAAATTCAAATATACTGCAGCCATCTAAAATATTCATCTAAAATATTGAATATTTCCCTGTAGTGCAACCAAGCTGCTTTGAGAGATAACTCAGTAAGGAAGTATCTTTTCCAGCCCCACGAGGCAGTGCACCTTCATAGAGTTTCTTGCAACAGGCCTGAAGGCACAATTTTGTACTCTGCTGAAATGATCAAATGAACAGAGTGTAAAACTAAAAGTTCTCCTAATATGAAAAAGAATGTTTAAATAATTTGGTAGGATGGATTATAAAATCATTTATTAAATCTGAAAAACAAATCAATTAATATGCTTACTGAATCAAAATAACAGACCCGTATGCCAAAGTAAGAGTTGTTTCTCTGCTTTGGGATCCTGGCCTGAAACCTCTTCTGATTATCTTACAAAGAGCTCCTAAAAGCTCCACAATCAGCACATGTATCATCTGACAGAACACCCAGATATGAGAATAGAAAAATGAGAAGATGTATCAATTTGAGGTATCCTTGAGAAAGAGAGACTTTCCTCAAAACTAATCCAAACGCAGCAAAGAACAGTGCAGTTTTGTGACATAAATAGTCACTGTTTCCTAAACAAATAATCAGAGAGTTAATAAAAAAATAATCTGGATAGTTTTCAATATATGTAATATTAAAATTGCACAGAAGGAATGGACATTTTAAGTGATTAGGGGTATACTTCACCTGGAAACGTGCATGCCTGTCACTTCACATGCTACTCTTTCCTCCAAGGGGGGAAAAAACTCTAAACAATATTTCTTATAGTATTTATATATATATATATGTATATATATATATATAGTACTTATAGTCCTTATCTTCATCTTGAGGAAGAGCCATTTCAGGTGGAAAAAATGTAATAATAGTTTGGGCTGAATTCCTTCAGAGACAAGAAAATCACCCCAAATCTGTCTTCAGTTATGTGACAGAACTTAGCACAAAGGACTCCTGGACCTCCTCTAAGCTTCTTCCAGCATGTCATTTAATCTGCCTGACGGCGTGGTGTCTCTGCAACTATAACCTATTTTATTATTTCTATTCCTTTTCTTTTTTTTTTTTTTTTAATGAAGTAAGGTTTTTCAAGCTTGAGAGCTGACTGTTTTCCCAACAATTACCCAGTCCTGAATGGAGAACTAGGCTAAACCTACTGCTTCAAGTTGTTTAATTGATGGAGACTGAGATGTGTGGATTTTCTCAGCTGAGTCTAATGAAAGAAGCATTCAGTACAGAGAGGATATTTTTCACTGCAGAAAGTAAATCTTCAACTGAGGAGACAATAATTTTGTTCTCAGCTCCTCAAATGATCTGTAATGGGATGCTGGCCAAATCATCTTGATTTGATGTTTCAGGGCTCAGGAAAATGACCTCTACTGAATTTTGATGGAGTGATTTAAGAAGTCACCAGCTTCAGCTGGCCATCTCCAGACCTGTAACAAAGCCTATCACAAAGTATGCCAGTACTTCAACTATGCCAGTGCCTGAAGCAGCAGGATAAACTGCCAAGATGATTGATTTGTGTTAATGCTCAGCTGCACTCAGGAGGGACAGAGTCATAGACTACTCCACTGCTCTGCCAACGGTGCATGTGTCTGGCTATGAGACAAGGCTCTGGATGGAGAGCTGGGTTTGGTGTTGTCCTGAGTCTTCCTTACATGGTTCAAGAGAAGTTTGTCTGTAAAATGATGTTTGTGTTAATTACTTTGCTTGTACAATGGTGATGCATCTATGAATGGGAAATGGTATATAAAGGATTATCTACCTATTTTTGTTAAATCAATATTTAATTTCCGTCGATTTTTTTCTTCTCTTTTGTTTAAGAATCAAATATATTTTTAGCTCAAAATGAAACTTTAGTTGTTATACATTAATATTTTAAACTAATCACATGTGGTTGATTCTTTTATTTTAGGCTGACCTTTTCAGTGACTTCAGTCACTGAATTTTTCCTTCACATTGAAGATACAAGACAGCATATGTAACTAAATGAATATTAAAAAAAAAGACTTTGGAAACTATCTGTGTGGAAGGTTTCAAATTAACCAGAGCTGAGAGGGAGAAATGACTCCATAGTTTTTCTTGTTAGTGAAACTATCAAAAGAACCCGAAGGCTTTCAATCTCCTATGCTAGATCTTATTAGGGTACAAATAATGATCTGGTATATAATAGCTCTTTCATGCAGGAAAAGGGTTTGCAACCACTGTATGAGAGAAATAAAAGAAAACCCTGAGGGAAAAGGCAACAAATAGCCCCTCCACAACATATCTTTGCAAGCTGGGTAATTTCAGACCAAAAGGCTGTACAGCGTGATTCAGAGGCTAGGACCTAGGTTTAAATACACAGTGTTCCTCTTATCTTTCTGTTCTCACAATATTTTAAACAAAATATGTGGTGTACAATCCGTGTACTGATATGTGAAAAGGAACAATGTATATAGATCCAGTGTCTGTCACACACAGTCATTGCTCAGAGCTAGGCTGCACTTCCAGAGTCTGCCCAAAGAGGTTGTGAAGTCTCCCTCACTGGAGATGTTCAAGAGCTGTCTGGATGCAATTCTGAGGAATATTCCCTAGGATGACCCTGCTTGAATAGAGAGGACCAGACGACCCACTGTAGTCCCTTCCAACCTTACCCGTTATTTGATCAATTACCATTTCAGGTTATTAATTGAGAGGGACTGTGACTTCATGATATCTTCTAGGGTATGATTTCTTTTTCTGCCTTAGGTTAAGAGTTGCACATAAATTTATCACCATACGTGGCTTTTTTTTTCTTAAGACACAAGTCAGTCACAATGTTCTCCTTTTTCTTTTGACTCTTACTTAAAGTTAGAAGAAAATATTGGATAAACTGTAATAATTTCTCTATTTCTGATCTTGTAAGCTGAGACTCGAGAAGAGGTTATGGTATTTTATCAAAGAGCTTTATGTCACTGTTTGAATAAGCAGGGTCAGGGCTAATTAGGCTTCCTTTGGTAGGCTAGATTTTCACCTGAAAAATATGCTTCTGGTCTATCAGAATTTCCCAGAAGTCATTTCATTTGACTACCTACAACACCCCTAAGACTGGAAAAAACGTCCAATTGAGTCTTTCGAATCTTCCAATTGATACTTTTGAGCATCTTGGAACTCTTGCAAGCAGCATTATAAAAGTAATGGAAACATTACCTTTTAGTTTTCAGTCAGTCAGTGACGTGTTAAATAATAGAAATTAGTTAAGCTTTTGCTTAACTACCCTCTGGCATTTGTGACATGAATACAGAGATATCAAATAAACCAAGGTGAGGCTTTCATCTTTCTTTTTAACTTGTATTTTCATTGCTCTATTTGAGATATTAAGAAACTGACTAATCTGCATTTTTCTTCAATATTAATCTTGATCCTACTGATTAAATGACCTCAGCTCAGGTTCAGATTTCCTGTGGAATTCGAAAGCCCTACCACCTTGCTTGTCTTTCCTATTAATTGTAAGTATTGATATTAATATTAATATGTAATAGATGCATATAGACAACTACCTACATAGATATAAATAGATAGATGGATCTATAGCTAGATTCTTATCTAGACTGTCTGAGAGCTTGCTAAACCAGAAGTAGTCATGGATCATTATGTTATGCCTAGGCATTGTAGAACAAAAAGGTACAGTCTCTGCCTTCAAGAGTTTTCTAGGTCTATGTCAAGGCAAGAGATGACCCAGGCAATAAGAAAGAAGAGTCAAAAAATTAACTCATGATACATTGTTCCTGAAGTCAAGGGCAGTAATTTAGATATTGTCAAACTTACAGTCACTGTGACAATAAAGGATCATGTTATGAGAAGTAAATCTGAGGTATGAGTTTGGATAAAAAAGATCAAAGTTTGTGGTTAGTTTGTTTTTTTTTAAAACAAATATTAGAGTAAAGCTGACTTCTCAGACTGACTGGAAGTAAGAGACTGACTGGAAGTGAGAGCTGACATTTCAGCAATGAGCGAAGGTTTCATTGGTAAGGTGGATATATCTGCAAAGGGCCTTGATGGTGAAGGCCTTCAGCTTATCTTTGGTAGAAAACGGAAAAAGAACCATGTCTCAAGAGGGGTGACAGCATTGTTGTGGTGTACTGGGATAATATCCTGACCATCAGTAGGCCAAACAACATGGGAAAGGAACTGTTCCTTTTAGACGTCTTCTGGGACGCAGGTCATTTTATTGTTCTTTTTAACAGAGCGTATTCTTCACCAGTGTATCCTGTCCCTGTGAGGAATTTCAGCATATTTAGATTCATTTTTCTACCTCTACTTCCCACCAACATTCAAGATACCTGGAACAAATCCTAGCAAAAAGATATAAGCACTTTGCTTCTACAGACCCTGTCAAGTACAGAAAATGCCCTTGTAGCAGCATACTATGTGAGCTTTCTTCAGCTCATACTGTCTTTAGTGAAATATCCTTTTTCTGTCCTACATGTTTGCAGTCTTACCCATTCTGATTCTGACAGTTCATTTTTTTAACCGGAGGGAAGGATGTGGACCAGGGGATCACTTGAGGTCTCTCTGTGACTCAAAGTTTCTCTGGAAAATATTTGGAGGGGTAGAGTATGAAAATACAAAGAAGGAAAGTGGAAGGAGACCATCAAGCCCTGTATGAGATCTAAAAGTTAAACTCTTAGTGGGAGAGAAAGACTGAAAGTGTGTGTTGATAAATGATGGTAAGTGCTTTGCAGAGAACGATTTTATAAGGCTAAACAAAGTAAGGTTACCCAGAACTGAAGCAGGGGAAGCAAGGGATATCATTCATACAAATAAGCTAGATGGTAGCTTCAGGAGAAAGGTAAAACCTTTATAAAATCTAATGATGTGTAAATACCACCTGCATTAATTATGCTGCACTACTGAATGTTAAAAATCTGAAGCCCAGAGCTAGAATAATTAACCTGCCCTTGTGATTGCCTTGGAAGGGAAAGAAAGTTACTGTTCCAGCAGTGAAAGCTAAAGTTACAAATAAAAAACCGGAAGCTTGTTGCGTTCAAACCCTTTTTTGACAACAGAGAGTTTCTCAGGGACGTTTGCTGAAAGCCTAGGCAATAGACACACTGTCATTTAACTATTTTATTTTTTTTTCCAAAGTACCCAAGTAATTTCAGCCTTAAATCCCCAACTAAGAGCAAGCCATTTCATTGATGTTAGAGATCTGACGAACTGAGCTCCACACATCCCAAGACACCTGCCCACAAACAAAGCCAAATACCTATGTTTACAGTATCCCATCACATCGTGAAGGATGTGCTGTATTAAGTATATAGAGAAACAATAGTTTTCTGGTTTATTACTGGCCTAGAGGGCTTGCTTTCCTGTAATGTAATTTCTTCAAACGGGGTCTTTTAAGCTGTGTATGCCAAAATGACATTTCAACTTAGAATCAGCCTATCTTTCTATACTAAATTTTCAGAAAATCAGAACAAATTGCTGTAGACATGGAGACATTATTAGAGGGAATTAATATGGTGTCACCAAGAGTCAAGGGAAAAATCACTCGATTATTCAGAGGCATGTATGAATGAATGTACCACAATGAGGGAGATGTCCTGGTTACCCTGCTTTTAATGTGAGAGAGAAACAAGCCCTGACTGCTAAACCTGTCATTTCCTTAAACTGACATTATTTTATACCATAGAATCATACTGTAAATAATAATAATAAGAGGTGTCTTGGTTTTAAGTAAGAAAACTGTGGTTTAAACTTATTTGCCTTTCACTGAATCTAATATTTTTGTTTTCAGGTATAGGTGAACAAGAAATACAAAAGCAAAAATGCAGAAATATGTTAATATAGAAATATATCTGCATGTGGAAATGGCCTTTGTCATGCTTATTTCATATAAATCCTAAAAGATTGCATGCCAGAGAGAAAAATCCATCTTTCCTCTGCACTGTATTGATACTTCTGTCTGGACATATTTATAAAATTTGTCTTCTTAGTATGTTTTAGATAACAAGATAGTTGTGAACACTTTAGGAAAAAAAAATTCAAATTAAGAATCCAGTGTGAAATAATCTTGCAACAATAGTCTACCTTCGACAACCTGAAAACATTGCAATTTTCTAGTGTCCTGTTACATGAAGTATACATATTTTTTTAAAAATGGAAATGAAATTTTTGATAAAGTGTTTTCCAATTCTTGTTATTAATTTGTGGCAGGAGTGTTTGGAGTTTTCTGCAGTCTTCTGGATGAATTTAGTAAATTGAAAATTAAATATTGATTTGCTGCAAGAACCAAGCTTTTTCTCTTGAAAAAACTGGCAGCCCACACCTTGGACAGGGGCACTCTGTGCTGGGTTAGGAACTGGTTGGAGGGTCGGGCCCAGAGAGTGGTATTGAATGGTGCTGCATCCAGTTGGCAGGCAGTCACTAGTGGTGTCCCCCAGGGATCAGTGTTGGGCCCAGGTCTGTTTAGTACCTTTACCAATGATTTAGATGAAGGGACTGAGTCCACTATCAGCAAATTTGCAGATAACACTAAGCTGGGGGGGAGTGTCAATCAGCTGGAAGGCAGGAGGGCTCTGCAGAGGGACCTGGACAAGCTAGAGAGATGGTCTGATTCCAATGGGATGAAGTTCAATAAAGCCAAGTGCTGGGTCCTGCACTTTGGTCACAACAACCCCCTGCAGTGCTACAGGCTGGGCACAGAGTGGCTGGAGAGCAGCCAGGTAGAAAAGGACCTGGGAGTTTGGATTGACAGGAAGCTGAACATGAGCCAGCAGTGTGCCCAGGTGGCCAGGAAGGCCAATGACATCCTGGCCTGGATCAGGAACAGTGTGGCCAGCAGGACCAGGGAAGTGATTCTTCCCTGGAGTGCTGGTCCAGTTTTGGGCCCCTCAGTTCAGGAAGGATATTGAGGTGCTGGAGCAGGTCCAGAGGAGGGCAACTAGGCTGGTGAAGGGACTCAAGTACAAGTCCTATGAGGAGAGGCTGAAGGAGCTGGGGCTGTTCAGCCTGGAGAAGAGGAGGCTCAGAGGAGACCTCCTCATTCTCTACAACTCCCTGAAAGGAGGTTGTAGCCAGGTGGGGGTTGGTCTCTTTTCCCAGGCAACTATCAGCAAGACAAGAGGGCATGGTCTCAAGTTGTGCCAGGGGAGGTTTAGGTTAGATATTAGAAGGAATTTCTTTCCAGAGAGGGTGGTCAGACATTGGAATGGGTTACCCAGGGAAGTGATGGATTCTCCATCTCTGTAGGATTTTAAGATGAGACTGGATGTGGCACTTAGTGCCATGGTCTGGTAACCATGGTGGTAGTGGACCAAGGGTTGGACTTGATGATCTCAGAGGTCCCTTCCAACCCAGCTGATTCTATGATTCTATGAATAGATAGAAATAAACAATTCACAGAATAGGAATCAGGCTGCTATTGCAGCTTTCCAGAAATTTAATGCAATTACTTTCATTCTGGGGCAAGTCTGTAGGGAATAAGGTCTAGTGGTACAGGTTCAGATAAATAGACACTGGTATCAGTTTTCATGGAACAGTTTTGTAAAAAGTATAGTGTTACCCAGTATTAAGGATAATACAAACACACAAGGCATCTGCCTTTTCTTTTCCCCCCTGAGTGAAGCCTATTTAATTATGTATTGTTGAGAGTTTATTTTCTCTCTTTATCACTTTGGTGGTATATGTCTTTTCTCCCCCTTGATTTATTGCGCTTTTATGCCTAGAAGCATATTTTTAATTAAATCACAGAATAGCACAGAATATGTTGATCTGGAAAGGACCCACAAGGATCATTGAGTCTGACTCCTGGCCCTACACAGGACAGCCGCAAGAGAGTATGTACCATGTACATGTACCATGTACCCAAGACTATCATCCAAATGCTTCTTGAACTTTGTCAGGCTTGGTGCTGCGACCACTTCCCTGGGGAGTCTGTTGCAGTGCCCAACCACCCTCTGGGCAAAGAACCATTCCCTAATATCCAACCTAAGCCTCCCCTAACACAACTTCAAGTCATTCCCTGGGGTTCTGTCACTGGTCATCACAGAGAAGAGATCGGTGCCTGCCCCTCCTCTTCCCCTCATGAGGAAGTTGTAACTGCAATGAAGTTGCCCCTCGGTCTCCTCTTGTCTAGGCTCAACAGACCAAGAAAACGAAATAAATTGTGTCTTGTAAGAATCTATGTATGTTTATGTTACAGACAAATGTCGAAGTTATTCATACAGTAGGACATTTAACAAATATTGATCACAAAATCACTTTAAAATGTAGTTATTTTCATGAATTTTCTCCCCCTGAAATGAATACGATCTCACTCAAAAATCTCCTGACATTTGTTAAAGGTTCCCCTTTGCTCCATATCACTTGGTTGGGAGTGGTTATCTCATAAGATGTCATTTTATTTTCAAGAGATCCATTTGAGTGTAAATGGTAATTTCTCAGATGTTTAAACAAATAAAACACTGATCTTGAGATGAAAAATTTCGAACAAGAGAGGCATGCTAAATATTGAAAAAATATGGACTGGAAGAAGGTACGTTGTTTCAAGTCTCTATTACGCGCTTGCAACAAACATGGGTCAACGCGCTTGCAACAAATGTGGGTAGAGCCCTTCCCAAATCTTCGTTCGCGAAGCCCAACCATGATTGCAAACAGGCTATTCCTTGAAAAATGTGAGTTGTTTGGTCTGGCCTCCTCAATCTGCTTGGTCAGTATTTATACAGTTTCTTTTTTTCAAGATTGCTTTTCTATGATCATCATGGAGTGTGTAGGACTTTCCCACTCACTCTGTTGAAACATTTGAATACCTATGAGAAATTCCGTTTCATATTTGTCTTCTGCCAAAAGATAAATGAACCTGCCTCTTTCATGGTATAGGGCATCCAACAGGAGAGAGTGACGGAGTCTCTCCTCCTTTGAATATCTCCTAAGGCTCTCCTAAAAACTGAGTGCCCTCAAGCCTAAGTTCTTCTATATTTAGAGCTGAGACATTTTGACTAAATTCTCACATACTAGTGACTGGGCCATGAAGCCATGGCCAATTCATTTCTTATTCTTGAACTGTTCCACCTTGCATACAGTAATTCAAGATTAATTCAGTTAGAAAGAAAGAGAATCAGAAGAGCTATCTGGGATGCTACTTGGTGGATTTAAGCAAAAAGCTAGTGAGAACACTTAGCTTCTAGTCACAGATCAAAATAACTTGTAAATATTTTAGATCACATTGACAGCCTGAAATTAAAAGATGAAGAGTAGCCTACTCAGCTCAGCAAGTTCTTTAGCAGCTGAGGAACACTGATTGGAAAGTTATATTCCCTGAAGCAGAGGAGAGAAATAAATTTGAGCTATGCATTCTTTAAGTGAGTGCCACCGAGTAAAAAGTGAGGGGCTGTTTCTTCTCATGTCTGGTTTAGGAGTGATTTGCCAAATTTATCTCTTCACTTTGATTTTTTTGCTTTGCCAAACTTACCTGAAATGAAATTAAATTGTTTGGTCTTAGAATCACTTGAAGACATATTCCAATTTTTAATTTTTAGAGGTTTTTTCCTTTAGTTTTTATTTTAAGAGGGGAAAAAAAAGCTTATCTGATTGGATTTTTCTTTCTGCCAACTGAAAAATAATTATTCACACAGACCACATTCCTTATTGTTTTTGCTCCTTCTTCTGTAATATTTATTTCTCAGTGTCCTTATATATTCAGGTTTCTATAAAAGTTCCCTAACTCAACTCATGCTACTAAAAACATTATATATTAAACAATGCTCTTGTTGATTTTTCAGCAACTTAGTAAACGGATCAAGTGGTTTAAATAATGTTTGTCTCAGAGCTCTTCCAAATGAGTCATTATTGTGGCTAAGACAGCATGAATTAGAAAAAAATGAACAATTGTGGGAATGAACAAAACTTTTATATGGTGCTTGGGTAGATGAATACTTCAGATAATTAGGATGTCATTTGATAACCTACTTCATTAGTGTAATAAATCTTTGCACTGAGTAAGCTTTCTCAGTTAACTCTTCAATATTCATGGGATTTTTGAAAGATTCAGCCAGAATTAAAAGGCGTTACACAACTAGAGATTGCTGAGCAAATGCTGATTCAGGTGAGGATGGTCAAAAACACATCAAGGTCAAGGTCAGACTCTGTCCTACATATTTTATTTAGGCCTTCCACCTTTTGTCCCTTTTGTTATACGTCAGTCACTCCATTCCTGTATTTTTCTTCTGTTATAGTCCAGTCCTAAGCAGAAGCATCAAAATAGTTAGTGATAAAATATTAAATTTCCATTATACATATCACAATCTTTTGAATAAATACATGAAAACTTATTGCCAAGTTGAAACTGAAACTCAATTCAGGGTGGTTTTTTTCTTTTTTCTTAAAACAGAGTTGTGTCTTTTTGTTTGTACAATAGTACTATAGATTACAGTTTTAGGTGAGATGAAGCACCACAACATGTATTTGTAATTCATGCTTCCATAGTATGAGGAAAGACATTTTACATTATTATAAATTAAAACTGTCTCTTAGTAATACTTAGTAAACACTGAGCTGATTGCTTTGATACAAAGCATCTATTCTACCAAGTAAACAGAGCCTTCTATAAGAAGTATTTTGGAGATTCATGATCAGCTGACAGTCTGATCCTCAGTGATTAATAATGTCTTCAATTAGTTTGTCTTCCATCTGGCAAGGAATGTCAATGTCTTCAATATGGTCTTCAGCTGATAAATACCTGACTTCAACACACGTACCAACACTTGACTTACTGTAATTCTTTTACCTAGTAAAGCAGTGAATGGGCTTCAACTAGTTACTCTCATATGCTACTTCCATTATGTGCAAAAGGTTATGTGCAAGATTTTGAGTTTAAAGGGATAGATCTGATATTCCCCCTTGCCTCTCTGGATGAAAGGAAAACCTTAAGAGCAAATTCATCCCTTGATTTTGTTATGACCCACCCCAGAAAAGAGGGAGGTAACCCAGGTTCTTATTAATAATTCCCTTGGGGTGGATTAGAGTGAAACGACACTGAATAATCGGTGTTTGAAAACATATATATGTAGGGTTTATTTTAGAACAATTTTGTTTCAAAGGTAAATAGGTGTGTTAGCAATTTGGGTGTTATCATCTATATCTCTCATCTATAACAATATGGTATAAAGACAACCTTTAGGGAAAATGTGTAAGGGAGAAAAAGGAAAGACAGGATAAGGGTAAGGGAGAGTAAGGGAAAGAAAAGATGAGAGTGGAAAGATGTCTATAGTCACTGCCCACAGGGTCCAGCAATGAAACTTGGTAGTTGCAGTTTCCACGTCCTAGGCCTGCGCAGAGTTCCTGTGAGGGGCATGGTAAAAGGGTTTTTCCCACCTTTCAGGATTGGCAGGGGGATGGGTTTTGATGGGCCATGCCATGAACCTCCAGCACCTCAGACAGTCCAGCGCAGAGTTCATGTGGAGGGTGTGGTAAATACGGCTCTTCTCACCTTTTCAGGGCTTGACACCTTCAGCAGCACTGGGGGGGGAGATGGACCCAGCTGCCTGTCATGGGTATAATATAAAAGTCCTGCAAAAGCCTGCAAAAGTCTCCTGGCAATCCTAGAATGCATAAATCATTAACTGTTTCAGTCTCTTGACAGACTTTCAATACTAAGGTATGCTCACCTGGGAATAAAATACACACTCTGGAAAATGATAGAACAGAAATGTACCCCAATGATTTAAAAATAAATGCTGAAAAATTCTGACACTGTTGAATGTTTCTGTGCAAAGGATGATCACAGTCATAACTAAAAGGAGAGTTGAGGCATCTCCTCAAATTCTATGCACCACCACAGAGTTTCCCTACAATTCTCTGAAATTATGTCTAATTCCTTTCTCTAAAATTTTCCTTTTCTTTCTTATTGTGACAACTTTTCAAACAACTCATCATATGTTGTGCTACAGACACAAAGCTAAATCAAGTAATAATAACTCTAGTATTTTGCTCCAAATACTTAAGGCATATATTGCAGTGCAATTAAACATACTTATAAACAAAACCCTAAATCCTCAACTTAGTGAGCAAAAAAAGCTTGTGAAATCACATTTTTCAAAAACATATAAAGTGCCTACTTTAAATTTAACTTGGCCAAAAAGGTATTTTTGGACTTTAATTTTCAGGGAACTTCCTGTAATAAACTTTACAGGAAGTTCCTGTAAAGTTTATTACAGGAACTTTAATAAACTTTAAATAAATAAACTTTACTTATTGGCCAAACTTTGCACACTTGCACAAGTAAATGTTCCTGACATCAACACATCTGTGCTTGCATACAGCATACATATTTCATTCAATGCAAATATATCTAAACATCAGATTTCTTATTTCAGGCATTGTATAAACTCTTACATTGTGTATTTAGTGAACAACTAAGTTCATAGAGGGAAAGAAGTAAAAATAAATGCATAGAAGGACTCAACCTCAAAATATAAATATAATTAACTCTATGTACATCCACTATTAGCATTCTGCTATTTTCCATTTGTTGAGTCATGAATAAAATTTTAACTTTGTTCCTACAGTTGTGCATCTATATCAGTTTCAGCATGTAAGTGGAGTGGCCTCAACAATTTCATTGGAATATTTAAAGGCATATCAGGTGATAACTTGATCCAGGCTCCTGCCTTGCATCACAGAAATCTTCTGTTTTAATAGAAAACAGCAATTATTTAAATACTGTTAGCACAAGCTAGTAAAAGCAACATTACAAAGTTAAACAGGCAGTGAAAATAAGCAAAATAAGTCTACTGTGTTGGTGTTAAAGTAAAAATGCATGAAAAAACATGGACAAAATAGAAAATCCCCTACCTCTGCAGGGGAGGTATCCCATAAAGGACAGATTTATAACACAAAGCGTAGATGGAACATTTGTCCCCAAGTCCTAGACTGAAGAAGATAGTGATTTGTTTAACTCACTAGTTAGTCACCAAGATATTATATGAAACGTAAGCAGCAGCAGATAATATTGCTCATGAGTGAGGCTATGACTAGTCTGGGTTGTCCCTAGGTGCCTAAAATGCCATACCTGTCAATGAAGAGATTCAGAAAGACTCTATTAAGCAATTTATTATTTGTCAGTCTTTAAATTATCTGACAGGCTTGCTATCTGCAATTCTCTCTGTTGCAGCTTGAAGAATTTAAGCCTAAAGAGTTAATGTGTGGAACTAGGAGCTCCAGACTGCTAGTCATTACAGAACAGTGATTAGGCTAACTAGATGAACTAAAGTTTTCTTGTAGCACAGGGTTCTTCTTCCACAACCAACTTTATACTTTCACCTGGCTAGTTTCTTCCTCCACTCTTAGCATTGTGTCTCTCTTTTCCTAGTTAGCCATATGTACCATGCAGAAGGACACTTCTCTCTGCTATACTGTCATGCTATCACTGAAATGCTTCAATTTGAAGTTCTGGGTTGTTTCTTTATCACCATTTTAATTTTTGTCCTTTTAATGTAGGAGCTGCAATAGCATGAACTTTGGCACACAAAGTTTTCATGTGGAAGCATAGGTCAATTAAATTTCATTATGAATTTTAGCACTAAGGAATAGGTCCCAGGAAGAATATCTTCTTATCTCTCTAACTTTTAATTGTGTCAGCGAGAAATCCATTACACTTAATTTGTGCTTCCTGATTAAACAAAATGTTTAGAGAGAGACAAGCATCTCGAACATATCCATATGTTGAAGGCATCCCTGCCTGCAACTAACTAGTAAAAATAGCCTCACAAGGACTGTTGTTTCTTGTTACCCTACTCTGATTTGATTGGTAACAAGTTAAATTTTTTCCCAAGTCAGGTCTGTTTTGCCCACGATGGCAAAATTCTCCCTGTCCTTATCTTAACCCACAAGCCTTTTGTTTTGTTTTCTCTCCCCTGTCCAGCTTAGGAGAGGAGTGATAAAGTGGTTTAGCTGGACATCTTTTGTCCAGACAGGGTCAACCCACCACAACGAATTATCCAAAAGATGTGAATGTATGTCTAAATGGAATAGAAAATAATACAGTGTGTTCTGCTGTCATTGATTTCACTGTGGTAATGTGTGTGTTTGTATGCATATATACAGATTGCAGGCAAAGTGAGTGTGAATGCTGAACCACCTAAGGCAATTACATATAAGCCATCTCTTTCTGAAGTCAAAAATAACAGGAATAGACATATATCATTGGCTCTGTAACAGTTCAAACTCAAGGATATTCAATTACTGACAGCTGATGATTACATTAGATATGTCCAGTAGAAAACAAAGGGTGAGAGAGGTTTTCATGGAAGCAGAAATGCTCAGAAGCAATTTAATTTCTAATTATTTTTCCTGAATTATTATTTTTTGCTTGTCTTAAAAGAGGGTGCTATGTACTCTGAGAGGAATGAGACAATTACATCATTTATTATCCACTGAGAATGGGTCCCTCTTTTCGTAGGAAAAAAATTATAGAAAAGGTTACTTCCATTCACTCTGATGGAAGGATGAGATCTGAAAAGATCGTCTAGATGAATGCAAGACAACCATATAAGCTAAATAATATCAGGAAGAAGGCCAAGAACTTTAGTGCTTTGTGCTTCAATGAAAATCCAACAGCAAGATGTTAAAGCTCCCTATGCTGTATCTCAAAGAGAGCAGTAAATATGGACCATTTAAACCTTGACTGAAACAGCAGAAAAGGAGAGATTCAAAAGGATCTGATCTTAATAAACATACCAATTGTCAAAGACCTTTCCAAGTTGCCAGCTACATAACTGGTTCTAAAGATGAACTATATTTTAAGTACTTTTGAGTGTAAGACTAAACACAAACAATACTTTGAGAGTTTTCATGCCCTCTCAGAGTTTGAGTAGTTTTAGCAAGTGTCTGCCAGAGCAGTCAGATTGTCATGTGTGATGTTTCTATCTCTTCTTAAACAAGAAGTGACCAGATACAGTATGGAAACACCACAGCAGTCTTTTTTCCATACTAATTCACTGGCATTCTGATACCACATGTAAACCTAATATCTAGTGCCTGAGACAAAAAGATTATATATTAGTGATTTGTAAAAGGAGCCTTTTATTCATGGATTATATGACAAATAGTTTCTCCTGGATTGCCTAATGGAATAAGTGCCAGCCCCAGACAATAGGAAATTATTAACAAGTTCTCTTGTTAATCTTGAGATTTCATTTTCTTATTTGAAACCCCCATGAATATGATAGGATTCAAAAAGAAAGCTGGAAGGAAGTCACAATAGAAATATCACTTATAGCTTTCATGTTTGAAAACACTGACTGAGTAAATACCTTATGAGCCAGTCAGTTAGAGAAACCTTTGAAGGTCTGAGCCCATGAGCTTCTCTCTACAGAGTACCCTGGGAGAACTGGTTCATCAGAGGGGTGATCCTAATGATACACTAGAGGAACAGGGATACTCTTCCAGGATGGTCTTTAAGGTCCCTTCCAACCCAAGCGATACTGTGATTATATGATTCTGTGAAACTCAGACACAGTGGGACACCAGATTCAGGCAGACTCACTCCTACCTTATATCCCTGAACTTCTCTGAGTATCTGAGCCTTAGTGGCAGATTAGATGAGCTAAGTAGTGTAAGATTCAGTTTCACAAGCTGATGATGCTTGTGTTTCTGTGCAGCAATGTCACCATATCTTACTGATCAAAGGAAAGGCTACAGAAGTCAGGTAGTCAGCAATGCAGGTATTATATTACTGGTAAAACTGGTATGTTGGTTCTGCAAAATGTCACAATCATATTGCAACAGACCCATACATGAGATGAATACATGGTTCTTGAGTCCTATTCAGGTAAACAAAGGTACATCATAATACGTTTATGCATCTTTAACCTTTCTTTTTACCTTGCAGTGAGGAACAATCTCTGCCATTGGCATTTATCTGCAAACATGAGTTTCTAAGAAATATTTTAAGACTTTTGTTAATTAATAAAGCTGATTTTCTTATATGTTCTTTGTTCCTTGCATACTTTGCTTTGATGCCTAGAAGGTGTCCTGTCTTTTGGAAAATATATGTATGTACCGTGGCAAAAAATAAATTCTGTAAAAATTATATTT
The DNA here is from genome assembly GCF_001715985.3 of Manacus vitellinus. Classification (NCBI taxonomy): domain Eukaryota; kingdom Metazoa; phylum Chordata; class Aves; order Passeriformes; family Pipridae; genus Manacus; species Manacus vitellinus. The sequence goes on from NW_021940604.1 coordinate 28,873,113, forward strand.
GCTTTAAATTAAAATATCTCAGAACACCTTAACAGACACTCAAGGCTCTACTGTAGTCTCCCCCACAAAACTTGTCACTTGACAATCTCTGTCTCAATAATTCTGCTCTCTTGTAGAGCCACTGAGGGACCATTGGTTCTGAGGGACCAATACTGACTGCTTTGGAAGAGAAAATTAAAGTTATTCCCTTAATTTGCTCTGATAAAACAAGATTCTTTGTTTTTCTTTGAAGTTGACAGTCAACAAAGTATTTACAATTGTATGTGCCTGTAGTTGTGACTTCCAAAAATGTTGCTTTACTGCAATTGCTTGTCAGTCAGCGAGTTTTACTGAGGCAACAATAGCAACAGACTGAGACCATCAACAAATGTTTCTTCTAGTGCATATTTCTTTCAAAATTCCCAGTACACACATAACAACACCCTTCTAAAGAATTCTTACATAATTTATTCCTGCAATATTTATATCTTTGTGTGATATCACTCACTTGCATTTCTATTGCTAGTCAAATGAAAGAGCACCATTGTGCTTTAATCATGATGCCAGTTTTCTGTTTGAAATGAACATCTGTGAACTTAACACATCAAGGAAAATAACAATACAAAATTTCTATCAAGCTCTGTACTTTCTCCTGATGCATGAACAATTTCAAAAATCTCCCTTACTAGTTGGATGGCACTATTAAAGCCATGGAACCCACGCTCAGCAAAGAAAATGCTTTGAAGGAATGCCTTGTCTTGCAGAATCCTGTTATTGATTTTGCCAAGTATACTCAGATCAAAACTTTGCATTTTCTATGAAATATACACTCCAGCAAGACTTAAAGTTGTATTAAAATTAAAACAAAATCTGTTATTGAAGAGGCACTCAGAGCTATTGATGGAAACATTTTATTAAAAATGAAAAGAGCACCAGAGCTCTGATATCCAACAGACATATATTGTAATTGATGCAAGTCTCTTAATGGTTTAAATTTTTAAATTAAAATAAAAAATAGTAGAAGAGAGTTTAAGTAACATCAAAAACAGTAACAGGATTTGGGAAGATGTAGAAAAATAAGCCAAGAATGACTACTGTACTGAAGGCCCTATTCGGTTACTCTCCTGTCAATAACAGTAATAATAACAGCAACCTCCTGTCCCTACATTGCTAACAAATGAACATTCTAGTCAGTTTTGACCTTACACAGGGAAAAGAAACAATGATTTCATTAAATGCATGGGTTTTTTCACTATTGCTCTGTCTTCCAGGTGAAAGTTGGTGGTGTTATAAGGTTGCATCTCGATTCAAACAAACAAATATATTGCTTTAGGTTCAAGTATAATAAGACTACCATAATCAAATGTAAGGTGACAGTCTCCTATGACTATACACTGATGAAATAGCAGAAGAAATAAAAAATCAAGATAGATTGCTTATTCACACATATACATAGTTTTATGGGGTTTCTGTGGCCAGGTTTTGGTAGTGGGGAGGCTACAGGAGTGGCTTCTATAAGAAGCTGTCAGAAGCTTCCACCATGTCAGGCAGAGTCAATGCCAGCCAGCTCCAGGATGGACCTGCCACTGGCCAAGACTGAGTCAATTAGGAATGGTAGCAACACCTCTGTGATAGCATATTTAAAAGGAGAAAAAAAAAGTTATTGGGCAGATGAAAATTTGGACCAGAGACGAGCAGAGTGAGAACATGTAAATGGCTCTGCAGGCACCAAGGTCAGTGAAAAAGGAGGTGCAGTGCTCCAGGCACTGGAGCTGAGGTCTCTCTGCAGCCCGTGGTGAAAACCATGGTGAGGCAGGCTATCCTCCTGCTGTCCATGAAGGACCACAGGGGTGCAGAGATCCATCTGCAGCCCATGGAGGGGACCCACACTGGAGCAGTCTCTGCCTGAAGGACTGCACCCCCCTGGAAGAGTGACCAACATTGCAGCAGTTCATGAAGAACTATTGCCTGTGGGAAGGACTCACGTTGGAGAAATTTGTGAAGGACTGTTTCCCGTGGGAGGGACCCCATGGGAGCAGAGGAAGGACTACTCTCCCTGAGGAGTGGCAGAAACAACAACTGACCGTAACCTCCATTCCCTGTCTCCTTGCACCGCTGGGGGGAAGGAGGTAGAACTTGGGAAGGAGTGGGGACGGGTGGGGAGAAAACGTTTTTAAGATTTATTTTGCTTCTCATTATTCTGGTCTGATTCTGTTAGTAATAAATTCAATTAATATCTTCAATTCTAGTCTGTTTTGCCTGTGACAGTGATTGGTAAGTGATCTCTCCTGATTCTTCTCTCAACTCATGAACCCTATGCCATATTTTGTCTCCTCTGTCCAGTTACAGAGAAGAGTGAGAGAGCGGCTTCGGTATCTAGTCAGGGTTAACCCACTACAACAGTTATATCCATTTTGTGTTGTCAGCTGAAATTTTTGGTCCTGCAAAGTTCACTTTAAAATTATTATATTATTTAATAAAAGAATATTTTCCCTCTACTCAGCACTGGTGAGGTCACACCTGGAGAACTGTGCATGCAGTTCTGACTCCCCAGTACAAGAGAAACATTGTCTTACTGGACTTAGTCCAGTGAAAGGCCAGATGATTAAGGGACTGGAGCATCTCACCTGTGAGGAAAGGCTGAGAGAGTTGGGACTATTCAGTCTGGAGCAGGGAAAACTCCTGGGAATCTCATCAATATTCATAAACATCTGGAGGGTAGGAGCATAAAGGACAGGTTCTTTTCAGTGATACCCAGTGACAGGGCCAAAAGCAACAAGCGCAAACAGAAACCCAATAGGTTCCCTTGGAACATCAGGAAACACTCTTTTCACTGTGAAGATGACTGAGCACTGGTACAGGTTGATCAGAGAGGTTATGGAGTCTCCATCCTTGGAGATATTCAAAAGCTGTCTGAATATGGTCATGGAGATGACCATGTGTCATGGGGACTCCATGTGTCCCTGCTCGAGCAGGGTAGTTGGACTTGGGTATCTCTAGAGGTCCTTTCCAATCTCAACCTGATTCTGTGATTTTGCAAAGAAAACCAGGAAAATATGTAAGAGTATTTGTTCTTGTTAACCTGTATACTTTTCGTCTAGCTCTTTATGGTAGCAGTTTGGTCAGGTAATAATATTCCCTTTCTTAGTTCCAGTTCTCTGGAATCCCTGCTCAGATCACCTGTAGCTCTGGCAATAATAATAGTTTGATGGTCCCTCAGACATGATCACTCATCATGGGCAATGACATGAGTTACATCTGAGCCTTTAGAAACCATGGATATGTTTCTCTGCTGGCTGCCTTTGTATCGTTAGATCAATGTCCAATACTGTAATAAAAATGCCAGTATTTCCATTTCACATAATATTAAAAAAAAAGGAAAAAATATTTTTGTATTGATTACTCACAGCCTTTTCTGCCAAGAGTTCAAATATCTTTTCTAAAGTTGATATTCCCTAGAATTACAGTGGTAAGGGATTGATTCTCTTATTAATTAAAAGACAGAATGTTTCCAAGTAGCTTTCCCTTGCTCAGCTTTTCTTTTATTATTTCTGTTGCAGCTGCCCTCTGCCAGTTTTCTTCCCTGACTGAATCTGTCCACAGCCTATATACTTTTGTCTAGTACAAGCAATTTAATCCCTAATGTCCATGTCCCGCAGAAAAACGTAGCAGTGATGCATTGTTTTTCTGTCTTGCTTTACAGTAGTAGCAAAATTTATAAGCCACCATTTATCATTGGCAATTTTTTTTGCATTTTATATCTATATTAGAAGCTAAAAACTGTTGCAAGCAAAAAACCCCATTGCAAGCAAAAACCCCCAAATGGATATTTTATTTTCTCAGTCTTACTGTTGTGGTATCATGTATCAAAAGGGTTGGCAAAATTTACTTGATTGGGAACCTGTTATTGAAGGCCAAAAGTCAATGAACACATAATCAGGAACGTGTACTGGACATAAATGTTAGAAACAAACCAGAGTCCAAGAAGTTAAAAAAACCTTCAGGTTATCCTTTATAAAGCTTTGCCTGTCTAGATAGAAGATACAAGTAGATGTTTTTCCTTCATATTTTGACTTTAATAATCATGACTGCCATTCATAAGTCAGGAACGAGGCAGAAATCTGTGGCAGGAAGACTGTAACAAGGAACCATGGGAGTTGTGGTCTCCCGGGTTCTTGATTGTCATTGGTTAGAAGGTCTTGTGACATATTTAAACCTAGGCAGTTTGAATAAATGGTAATTCTGCTCTGGCACTTGTTCGTGTCTGAGTGGGGTTCGTGCCTTGAACAACACCTCAGAAATCTACAGCAGGGAACATTTCCACATTTTGGTCAGTAGTTTGCAGAAAGTGCATACAGAAATACACAGTCCTTATAGCTTTGTTATGAATGCACACTTCATAACATCACCCAGTCACCCTAAAGCACTTCAAGCAAAGCTTCAACATCTGTCTTGCTTTTTACACACTAAGCATCTGCAGATCTGAATTAAAAGAAAATTACTTTATAATTTTTCTCTCTTTATATAGCAGAATCATACCTCAGATACCACGTTGTAACGTGGTACCCTCTAGACATCAACAGTTGTAAAACAAGCATGAATGTCCCAGCTAAACTGAGACACACCTGTGCTTAGGAAACATAACAGCCAGTATAAGGAGTTATTATATTATTAGTGGATGATATGTGTTATGCTTAGTTTAACTTGTATACAAAATCCAAGGGAATTGAGAGATGCAATGGGGTAATCAGTCTTGTTCTCTGAAGGCTACTCTAACCTCAGTCTGATACTAATGTAACAAAACCAGAATGTTTCCTCTTGTCAGTAGTTCATAATAAAAAAAAAAATCACAGCAATTCACAGGATTCATGAAAATAAATAATTTTAAATTACAACACTGCCATTTATTTGGCACATGTCATCACTGCTGATGAATTTAAATGTCTTTTTCAAGTGAAACACATCAATAATAATAATAACAATAATTGGTAACCAAGGAAAAAATTCTTTCCATACATCTCTAGAGATGTGCCTCATGTACAACTTTATGAAGCCTAACTTCAGCATTGATACTCCGACCCACTATCCTTGAGTAGATACTTAAACTAGATTCTTCAGATAGTTTTCAAAAAGTAATATGTCAGATATGAAATTGCAGATGTTGCACAACCTATTCATTCTGCGAATGAAGTATGGAGATATAGTCTAGATCTCTCATGCTATTCCTTCATCATAGTCTATGGCAAACATACAGTTGCACTGTGTAGCTTTAGTTCATAGCAGAGATGGATGAAAGGCACCTTTGGTGCTGGGATACCAAGAGTGGGTAGGTAGCCTGTTCTGTTTTGTCTGGCTGAGACAACACAATAGATCAGAATGTAAAATCTAATACAGTCTGGATTATTTTTTATGTAAAGAAGGAATGATATGTAACAGATTCTTCTTCTTTGATCCATGAACCATAGTTAGGGTGTCACCTTCCTCCACTTCCTTCCCACTCTACACTGCTCTGGTGCAGTCCCACTTCAAGCACTGTGTGCAGTTTTTGGTTCTTCAGTATAAGGAAAACATCAGACTACTTGAGTGTGTCCAGAGGAAGGCAACAAAGATGGTGAAAGGTGTCAAGGGCAAGACTTACAAGGAGTGACTGACATCATTTGGCTCATTCAACCTGGAGAAGAAAAGGCTGAGGGGCAACCTAATTGCAGTCTGTAATTTTCTCAAGGTGGGCAAGTGAAGGGAAGGAGTACTGATCTCCTCTCTATGGTGACCAGAGACAGGACAAGAGGAAATTGAATTAATTGCATCAGGGGAAGTTCAGCCTGGCCATTAGGAAAAGGCTCTTCACTGGAAGGGTGGTCAGTCAGTGCAACAGGATCCCCAGGAAAGTTGTCATGGCACCAAGCTTGTTGGAGTTCTAGTGTCTGGATCATACTCTTAGTCATAGCATTTAGTTTTAAGTGAGAAATGGGGATTTGGACTGGATGATACTTATGGGTCCATTCTAATTAGAGATATTCTGTGATTATAGATCTTTCTAGATCTATATTTCAAGCATTAAAACTTTTCTGCAACACTGGAGCCAGGTTTGGGAAAGGCAACACTACGATGTATCTTGTTTTCTGTTTAAGGTTCATAAAACTAACTAATGTTTCAGGCTGAAGTTCAGTGAATGCAATCTGACCACTGGGTTCCATTTACACTGGTGGAACACTCCCCTGAGCCTAATGTCTCCTTGGGTCTGTAGACATTGTCTTAAGACAGGGCTATAGGAGTGAATTAAGCACAAGTCATGCTTCCTAAAGTACAGGGTTCTGTCAGTTTCTCCAGTTAGGGAATAAACTGCAGTTTCTCTTCCATCTCTTTTAGTATTTAATGAACTTCACACTGATAGTTATTAACTTCTGGATAAATGTCAGATGCTTTCATGGTTTTTTTCCACAGGTGACTGTAGAAACTGTTTAGACAAAATAATATTATCAATTTTCCAGCCCTAGCTAATGAATTTAATTAATTCTTTGGCATGAAAATTTATTAAGCACTGATTCAGAACTGAAGGTAGAGAATACCAGAACTTACCTGCACTTTTAACTTTAATGTCAATGCCTGTCTGTAAATCAGCTCCTCTTAAAACTGTGTGGATATTTATTGCTTTTGGCTTGGCTGCTTTCAACTCTTTCTTTTGCAGCAGTAGATAATCTATGTCAAATTTATCCTTAATAGAAAATAAATATTCCTAAGTCTGTGCGGATAATACGAAGGATTCCTTCAAACTGACCTTCAGTTTGTGATGGATGTGGTTCATGGTTAAACCTTTTATTTAGCATCTTTCGTGATGTTTCACAGATACAGTTAGATTTCCTATGACTTGTTAGTAAGTGGGATTAGGAAACAGATTGGTTTTGGTGAATGCAAGTAATTCAGAGATTTTAGTCTTTTAGAACATTTGGAATCTGGATCATCCCTCTCATAGTATTCTTTGTCTCCTTTTTTCTTCTTAATGCAAACAACTTTTACAAATGTTAACAACTTTTAATGATAATGGACCTCAGCAGGAATAATCTGTTTTTCTAATGTGGTGGAGGACCTGTCATTCATTTTCTTCATTGAAGCATTTCACATTTGTGCATCATCACATAGCACATTACGTTTAATCAGCACTTTGCAAAACCCTTGTCCTTTCAAGTACTTGTTTTCTTATGACAGATGATGCTTTCTGCCTCATTTGTGATTGATCTGATTGGACTCTCTCACTGAGTTTCTAAAAGTTTTTCTTTTGTTCAGTGTCATTGCTTTTTTGTATCTTTGAGATAAAATCATCAACAGCTTCTATTACAGACATTCTATAACTTTTCCAGAGTTACTGGATCTATAGCATCTCACCTGTAGTCACCAACTGTTTAATCTGTTAAATGTGGTACTTTTGCTTTAAGCCTGAAATAAAAAATGAAGATATTGCAAAGCAGACCACGAAAAAGAAAAAAATCCATCAGCATGTGAATAGGAGAAGTGGTAGCAGATGTGCAAATGAAAATGATACTGTGGGATCCAACTTTCATTTTGGAGAACGTCTTTTTAAAACTACTTATGTGGAAAGGTCATTGCAGGAAACATGTAGTAGACATATAGATAAACTGATATCATACAAATTTTGCTACCTCTGATGGTACCATTTATTTCTTCAGCTTGTAGACAAAATTACTTCGTTGACCTTTTTAATGGAGAAAAGTTGAAAGAGAGAATAGATGGTGAAATAGGGAAGAATGTGCATATCAGCTAAATATATACCCTATTTAAAATATATCATAACTTACTGTTACTGGGCCATAAATTCTACACCAAAAATGGGAAGAAATAAACAGTTTTTTCTACTATTTCTCATCCAAGAAATAATTTTCATTTTAAAATCCAACAGATAAAATTTATAGGTATATTAGGAACACCGACACAGAGTTTATACAGATAGTTATTTCTATTAATTTCCATTTTTTACTACTCCAGTTACGATGAATTTTTGAAATGTAGGAGGCAAAAATTATGTAGAAATCAAAGTCTGAAGACATAGTCAAATCAAACTTTTAATCAGGAAATAAACATACACAACCAAATTCTTTGAACCACGTGATCTTAATGGTCAAAAAAGACCAAGCCTTAACCTCTCCATGTGGCATTTGGAGTAATTCTTTAGGCAGAATAAACATGAATGTAATCCAGTATACAATAATATTTGATCAGGTTTCTTTGTCCTCTAGAAATACTGCTCTCCACCAAAAGGTCAAGGTTTTAAACAACCCCTCAGAATTTGAAAATCTGTCAATAAGGTGTTGGTCCTGTCATCAGGATTTACTTCATGCTTGACTACGTACCAGTATCCAGAATTACATATAAATAGATGCAAACATGAATTTGTGTGAAAGAGCTTTGGTGAGACCAGAATTGGTAACAGACCCAAGACAGTGAAGCCTGGCTGGTTACAATGCAGCAGTTTCCATTTTTCTACAGAAAACTGAGTGATTGTATTTGACAATTCAGGACAATTTACTCTTCTGCCATTGAACATGTGACTGAGAATAGATAATTATTGGAAAAGTTCACAGAAAATTAATTTCAGACTTTAGCTTCACATTTATCCTGAGGCTGATATTTAATAGAAAGAAGCAAGGAAGACTATAATTAATGCAATGTGGTGGGAAGCCCAATCTCATTTTCATGAAAGATGGAATTGGAAAATGTAAGAGATGTAACAAAAAATAGAAAGACCTCCTCAGACAACATGGCTTCTTTAACCTCAAAGCAAAGTCTGAGAGTAGGACAAATCCATACACAATTTGTTGCTTTGTCTACATATATCAGGAGGGTATCACACCTGTAGGAGAAATTGTTATCCAAGCTGAGGCAATATTGATGCAAGAACAAGGTATATATAAACTGTACACATAGACTGAAAATAAAAAAATATATATTCCTAGCCACTAAAATGGTGAGATTCTGGAATTGCCTTCAAGTAGAAATAATATGATTAGCTATCCTACATTTATTGTGATAAACAGGTAGATAGGTATATTGTGCTTGATCTCTTTTGCAGCATTGGTCAGTCTTTTATCAAAATGAAACAAAATTACATTTGGTAACATGATTCCCAGCAAAAAAAAAAAAAAATAAAAGGCATTGAAAAACTAAATGTTCTCCCTGGTTATTCCAGGCATGTTACATATCAGATTGTTTTTGCTGCAAAACCAGAACAGTCAGAAATAATGAAGGTCTCAGTCTCATGGAACTTATTTATGGTTTCTGGTAGACATGGACAAGCAAATGTCAAAGAATCCTAAGAATACCGGAATGAGAAAAATCAGTAATATTATAAATGTTTTGCCCTTTGTAACTGGAGTGTAAGCTGAAGCTGTGCCTCTTGAATTTCCAATGCAGCACAAAAGAGAGCTGCAGAAGAAAAACAGATTGCAACATAGGAATTATTACAACTTAGTAGTTCTGTGGCAGATATTGTGTTTATACACTTACGAACAAGAAATACTTAGAGTCAACAATTTTTAAAAATACATCATTTTGCCTTTTTATGTCAGGGACAAGGTAGTGAAAAGTTCATCACTCTAAGGAAAGAGTTTCCAACTCTCTCTCTAAGGCTGGTTACTACCCTTAATATAGAGATATCTCAATCACACCTTCTACAGGAGCTTATGTAAGAGCATAATTGCAGTACTCTCTCTGAATTATTTTTATGCCTGTGGGGAGACAAACTGTGCTGCTGGAACAATAAAATGTCACTAACTGTCTAGAAAGTTCACATTCCTACTGGCCTCTTAACTATAAATTACAGCAACATCCAAATTGGACATCATTGCATTGTGCTGCTGAAAATTTTCCCCAATATGAGCCTCAGAAGTAGGTAATAGTTACATGGATTGACAAGGCAAGGAAAATCTTTCCCTTTTCCAAGTTTTTGCTCCTGTTCCTTTTCTTTTCAGTGCATTAACTACTGAATTTCAAGGTGCATTTCCTCCTCCTGAATGTGTGAAAGAGGGTCCCTCTACCTGGGCAGGGCAGCAGGCAGCAATCTCCTAGAATGCAAGTATTTGCCAAAGCTAATATCCAGGAAGTGGGATATTGCATTTAGTGTAACAAAAAGATTTTTTTATTCTTCATCCTGTGTGATGGGAGTATGTTAAGCACTGATGTACTGATATCAAGTAGAACATAGAATCATAGATTCATTTAGGCTGGAAAAGATCATTAAGTCCAACCATTAATCTAGCACTGACAAGTCTACCACTAAACCATGTTACTTGAGCATTCTTTAAATACTTCTGGGGATAAATTCCCTGGGCAGCTTGTTCTAATGCTTGACAACCCTTTTGGTGAGGAAGTTTTTCCTAATATCCAATCTCCAATCTAAACTGCTCCTGGTGCAATGTGAGGCTGTTTTCCCAGAAGAATATCCAGTTTTGGCAAACATCATCTTTAGAATGATTAAGGGGGTTTTGTGTGTGCTCTTTGCAGATCAAATGCACTGGAGTAGCTGTAAATCATTGCTTTTGGGGAACTGGTTTTCTTGAGGCAAGTATGTTGATCTTTGGTTATCCTATTTAATAATCCATAGCAACATAGATCACAGTGTCCTTGTTCAAAATAAACATCTAAACATGTCCATTCTTTTATCTAGTGCACAAAATGGTATCCCTGAAATTACTTGAATAAAACAACACACACACACATGCAATTGACATAGGACATAAAAATACAGCTACCAATGAGGAAAACTTTTTTGCAGGCCAGCTACTTCATCTTTGATACTCAGAGGAAACCTAAAAATACTTCCAAAGACAAACCTGGGAACTAAAACTCATAACTCTACCAAGTACTTAAAGTCATAGATTCAATATAGACCCAAAGAAGTATTGTTTTGTCAATGCAATAAATACAATTTCTTCCTTATCTTCTGATCCTGAAGCAATTCCTCAATATTTTTCAAGATTTGGGTGATATTTCTTGTTCTCTTCCAGGACTGGGACTTAATCATCCTGTCACGTATTGTCACAAACTGCAATGTGCTGCTACACTTTTGCTTATCAGAACTTGGTCATATAAATTAGCATAGGAGAAGCTTAGCAGAAGTTTAGTAGAAACCACTTCTTCTTGTCCCATGTACAATATAAAAACTTTTGGCTTCTGTTTCCAATCTGGCGGAAAGACTCGTTTTTTTTACAAGATCTGTCAGCTGGTCTAAAAAAGATATTTTTACTTTAACACAAACTAGTCCCATTCATACGTTTGGATAATTGTGGCTGCAGTAGCTTGCTTCTTTATTGCCTATTATTAAACCATAACAACATTCCTATAGAATAAATAGGCTCATGACCCAATACAGCCATTCATTATCCCGATAATTAGATTGGTAATGAATACATAACAATCTTCTCGTTCTCAGAACATTCTAATCTTTTCATGTTTTTATTTTCTTCTGGTTTGTGAAAACATCTATCAACTTCTTATCACAAAATACCTGTAACAAGAATTCAAGCTAACAAAGCCCACAAGCCTAGTCATGGCAGTCTTCCAGGAGCTCCGAGCTTTGCTGATGCCTGATTACATGCTGTACCTTTTAAACCTGTTTAGAAATCCAATCTTTAATGGAGTACTGAAAAATACAGGACAGTACTCTGCCAGTATGCCTGCCAGCTTATCATTCACATGAATATACCTAAAAGTAATTAGTACCCTTTTTTCACTTTAAACATACAAAAATATGTTACTATATTTTCCTCCTTGAATGTTGCTCTGATTCCCAGATTGCTTAATTTATCATTAGTTCCCATTTTCCCTAAAAATCCGTGTGGGGAGAGATCAAAATAATAAATTACTCACCAGTTCAGGAATCTTTGAACAGAGAGGTCATTACAGAATTAGAGTTTTGGGCCATGAGCTTTTAAAAGGATCTTTTGGTACAAGCACCTCTACAAAGACCTGTACTGAAGGACAGCTCCCCTAGGACAAAACTGCTCAGAGATTAAATGGTTTTTACAGTGGCTACCAGCTAAATGAAAAGATGCTGATTGATAAACATCTGCCAAGAAAAACTTGTACGATAGAAATACAGCTTTATGAACCTCTGAAAACATTAAGTCAGTGAATGCAAAGCATGCCTGTGTTTCACAGTCAGAGAGGGCATTTTTCAAAGGGAATATTAGTGCTTTGCACCACTGGTACTGTCAGCCAAGATGATTAGCACTTTGATGTGTTATGACTACACACTTAATCAAGGGGATTTTTATGCAGTAAGTGTGCTGAAAGTTGGTCCTTTCTGTATGCATGTAGAATGGAAAGTCCTTTTAAATCTCTTGTATATTAGGGCTTTACCTAATGATGGTAACTGTTACATAACTCACTGAAGTGTGAAATACAAAGAATACATGTCAAGACATAGGGTAAGGATAACGCAAACTTTCTTGTCATAAGTGAGAAGAGATGCTGGAGCTGGGAAAGCAGCCTCATCTACTCCCTGTATAACGAGTGCAACTAAGAAAAGGTGATGGGTGATAGTAGTAGGCAACAGGAGGTACAAAGGCACCCATTTGCTGACCTGGCAGGCTCCCTAGAGATGTGTGCTGCTTACCAGGGGGCTCATATCAAAGTCGTCACTGAGAAACTGGGGTCTCATACAGTCCACTGACTATTACTTGCTGCTGTTGTTTCCTGTGGGCACCAGGGATACTGCCAAGATCAGTCCGAAAAGTATCAAGGACTACTTGACCCCTGAGAGCAGCAGTAAGGGACTCTGGAGCACAGGTAGTTTTTCCATCAATCCTCCAGGTCAAAGGTAAGGTGTTTGAGACTTGAATCTGGAAAATTAACAAATGATTACAGAACTGGTGCCACAACCCGGGGTTCAGCTGCTAAGATCATGGGGACCCATTCTAAGTAACCTTGTCTATGGGGGGCTGATGGGGTCCACCCATCAGAGAAGGTAAATTTTATGTTCAGTCACAGACTTGTCAAGTTGGTGAAGGGGGCCTTAAACTAAAGTTGCCCGGGGAATAGAACCTCAGTCCATCCCATTCACAACAGTTTGATGCCAAGTCCAGCAACTGATGCCTAGAGCCTGGAGAGAGATCACAGGTCATCAGGAGAACACCTGAAGAGCAGCACAGGTATTCACAGAATCTTCTTTGTTGGCAGGGATCCACAAGGGTCATTGAATCCAACTCAAAAGAATGGCCCATAATGGGGATACAAACCCCCAAACATGGGATTATTAGCACCATGCTCTAACCAACTGAGCTAATCTCAGGGTCATTCTAACCATTGAAGCTTCATTGGGGGCCCAATTTAAATGCCTCCATGCAAACACACACAGTATGGGGAATAAACAATGGGAGATAGAGACGTGCATGCCTGCAAGGCTTTGATCTGATTGGCCTCAGGGAGATGTGGTGGGATGGCTCCTATGACTGGAGTGTTAAAACAGAATGATACAGGCTCCTTAGGAAGGACAGGAGGGGAGACAATGAGGTGATGTTGCCCTTTATGTCATCGACCAGCTTGAGTGCATGGAACTTCACCCGGGGATGGATGAAGAGCTGACTGAGAGCTATTGGTCAGTATTAAAGGTAGGGCGGGAACAGGTGACGTCATAGTGGGAAATCTGCTACAAGATGCCTGACCAGAAAGACTGAGTGTACGAGGCCCTCTACAGGAGCAGCCCCACATTCACAAGCCCTGATCCTCATGGGGAACTTCAACCACCCCAATATCTGTTGGAGGGACAACACAGCAAGGCATAAGCAGGATTTTTGAGTCCCCTGGTAGCTTTTTGTCTGAAAATAATTAGTCATGAGCAGCCTTATGCTCCAAGTCAGAAGCCATTTAAAGATCCTTCTTGCTGCTTGCCAAAGAGTTTTGATTATTCCCTCCCAGAAGAGATTATTTTCCAGTGAGATGGCATTTAGTGTCACCATTCCTCCAAACAGCCCTTTCAATGGGAAGGAAAGCACATGACTCCAATTCCTGAGAACTCTCTAATTCAACTTCAATAACAGACTTGGCAACAGTTGGCAGCTCATCCCACGTAAAGATTGATTGTTAACCTCAGTTTGTAAGTTTACTTAGGGATAATGACTGTTAGGAAAAGAGTAAGTTAATTCAATCTACCAAGATAATTAAAAATTCAATTATTATTATTATTATTATTATTTTACTAAATATTTAACTATAATTACCACCTCCTGAAATTGCAATGGAAAGATTTTTTTATTATATGTTGTTTCTACCCCGATATTAACTCTATTCAGTTGTTAGTTCAGTATCTTTCTATGAGGTGTTTTTAAACAAGGACAGTGAATGCCAGATAGATTCCTCTGCTCACTAAGCCCTTTCCAATGGAGAATGCTTTTGAAAGAAGTGATTAGAGGTTCTTCTCTCAGCTTGTCAGAGTAGGGGAAGTTATTTTAGCAGATTCTCTCCAATATTACTTTTTGGATATGAACTTTCTGTAAAGAATAAGTTCTGCTGTAAGTTCATTAAAAAATAGGTAGTTCAAAGGGTCTGGAAACAGCCAATGCAACAGTGTGAGTGGGCTATGAAGAAAAGTTCTTTGAAAGCAGAATTCTTTAAAAGCAGGCTAGTCTCTAAGGGACCTAGGAGATTTAACTTCTGTGCAAAGCTGCCAGCAAGAAGGTATTGAGGTATTAAGGAAAAAAAAAAACTAACAAAAAACCCCCAAACAAACCCCATCTAAATCTTCAGATTTCAGATCAGGGTAAGTCTGCAGTCCTTAACTCAGAGACATTATCAGAAATCTTCTTAACATTTTGAAGGAACATTCTCATTCTCCTTTGTGTCCATTGTAAACACTCCACTTTAAAAACAAGGTGGTATTTCGGGAAGGTGAAATGGGACATATAACATAAACTACTGTTTGACTTTGACCCTGGTGCTGAGCATATCTGTAAACAGAGTGGCGTGAATGTGAAGCACACCCTTTTGAGGGACAGCAGCTCTGTCTCTGACATCTTATGGAGAAAACACAAGGCAGTGAACATCAATTGACAGTTCTAAGTATGGCTTGTTGAAGTATTTTCCAACGAGTTTTGAGGGAATTTCTGCCTAAGAGTTAGGATCTATCAAATAAAATTCAGCAAATTTTATAATCGTACTCTTGTGTGAAAGTCCGAGTCAGCTAACTGCACCTGGGCACTAGAACACACAGATGTTCTCACAAGAACTAATAAAGTAGGTGGTATATGGGCTTTGATGCTGTATACTCCTGAGTGTTGAGGAAGAGTAGATTGTAACTTTATAGCATGCTTGTAGCAAAAATACCACTGCACATCAGCATTGTTCTGGAAAGCCAGATAACAGATTATTGATAATTAATTGTAAATCTGATTCTATTTTGAGGAGGTGATGGAGGAAGTAAGCATGTTCAGCTCCTGCAATGCAGCAGCCTCATTAGTTTCCTTCAAAGTCACTGCAGCCATGAAGAAAAGCAGAGCTCTTTGTGCCACTTCTGTCCCACCTATTGACAGGTGATATGTGTGAAACAGTTCCCAAAATTATGGCTTCAAAGGACATGTTTGAACAAGACCAAGCAGTGAAGGTGTAAAGGAAATAGGGACTCCTCTTGGTCTAGGCTGTGTGATGTGCAGTGACAATCCTTTCCTTCCCTGCTAAATATCTGAAAAACCTCTTCTGACTCTATCTATGCTGAGTTTGCCTCATAGCTTTTATCTGTGGTATTTCTACTTTTTTGGGCCAGACATCAGAAGTAATTAATACCTTTTTTTTTTCATTTTTGTTCAAATGTTGCAAACCCCTTACCAAGAAAGGACAATAATATGTGAGTGTTTTATTTTAAAGAATTTGTAAAGTTCTAGAAACTTTTTTATTGTTCCCCTTATTACTTAAAGGTACGTAATTTGAATATTTTCAAGCACTTACATTTAAATACTGTTTGTCATGCTGGCTTGACACAGGTGTGTCAGGGGCTTATTTCCAGTAAGAGCGTCTAGACATTATTGACCAGGATATCTGCTCAATAACTTGAGCAAACATGATCAGAAAATTGACTCTAAGTACTCCAGGAGCACTTAAAATTATTTAAATTACTTAAAATTCTTCATCTTGTTTATCAAGAAGTACAAAGGAGGAAGAAAATCTATGACTAAAGTTACAAATGCAGGTCTGTTTTTCTCTAATTTTATGTTCCTGCTGCTATTGATGGCACGTTATGCATATTTCTCAGTAATAGAGAGTGATGCTCAACCAGCACCTTTTTGAAAAGGCCAAATTCTCTCTTAAGCTGCTAATAATTTTGAATTGGGCTTTGCAATGGAATAGTTTTCATGTAAACTCTGCCCTTTATGCTCTTTCTCTGATCACCTGGAGAAACAGAAGTTTTCATACACCATGGATTCATGACTTCATAATAATTTTCTTGCTGCTCTTCATGTCTTTTTGTATGTGTGTGTTTTTGTTTTTGCTTTTCCTGTGGATTTGAACATTTCCCAGTATTTCTAAATAATTCCCTATAACAGTAATTTTTCTCAAAGCATTCAATAAACTAATGATTCCCTGCTCATTTCCCCCCAGCTTTTAATCAGTAAATTAATGTTGTATGAAACTATGATAAATTATATATATCTACAAATCTGCCTGCGTACAAAATATATAAAGACCTCAGTGTTGATACAGGATGAAAAATACTTTAAAATCATGCCGTAAGTAATTTCTATTTGCACACTGCATTAGTCCTATATGGGTCGTGCTTGCAAAACAACAAAGTGCAGTGTGTATCTAAATTCTGATTTTCTAAGAGAAAAGCAACTCAAAAGCAAAGCAACTCAAACAGTCAATGAACTTTTAAAATAACAACTCAATTGCATCCAGCTCTGGGTCTCCCAATGCAGGAAAGTTGTGGACCTGCTGGACTGAGTCCAGAGGAGGGTCACAACAATGAGCAGAGCACTGGAGCACCCCTCCTATGGAGACAGGCTTAGAGAGTGGGAGCTGTTCAGCCTGGAGAAGAGAAGGTGCCAGCAAGACCTTATGATAACCTTCCATTACCCAAAGGGGTTTTACAAGAAAGCTGGAGAGGGACTATTTACAGGGGCATGTAGTGGTAGGTCATCCCCTTCAAACAGAACTGGCTTCAAACTGAAAAACAGTAGGTGTGGATTAGCAATTATTTACTGTGAGAGTGGTGAAGCACTGGAACAGGTTGTCCAGAGAAGCTGTCATGCCCCCTTGAAGTGTTCAAGGCCAGGTTGGATGGGACTTTGTGTAACCTGATCCAGTGCAAGGCCCATGGCAGGGTGACTGGAAATAGATGATCGTTAAGGTCCCCTCCAACTCAAGCCATTCTATGATTCTATAATTCTATGAAATGTGGACTTGGAAGCAATATAGACATTCTTAGCTCTACAAACAGGTAGAGATTAACATTGCCATTGGCTTTACAGCTTTACTCAGGAGAGGCTGAAGAGTACAACACTTCTTTAGAAGCCATACTATTTTCCTGTGGAAACATTGTGAGAATCGTTCCGGGATGCTCTAAAATACAGAGCCACTACAGTACTTTATGGTAGCCTCAGCAGTCTTGTTTCTCCTCTTTGTTGGGGCCCTGAGAGCATCAACAGGCTTTGCAGCCTCTCTGCCCTTCCTGGGGCTCTGGCTGCAGGCACTCAGGCCAGCTTTGAGATGAGGCAGCCGAGCTGTCTGAGCAACAGCTGTGGGAAGCCGTGGTCCCTCCACTTTGCAGCTATGCTGGAGCTGAAGCCTGTGCCTTCAGCTGCATTGAGGATAAACCAATGACTGCCTGGTCAGGGACCTTACTGGACCAACTTGACCTCAGGGGTGCCTCACCAGCACTGCAGCAGCTGAGCAGGAGCAGGGCTACACAGAGCTGGCTCTCCAGGGGCGGTTCAACTCAGCAAGCGCTCCCAGCATTTGGCCCCTCAGGTATGTTTGATGACACCACCTATTTTGTTAGGTTAAAAGCAAACACATTTACAACATCTTTACCTTCTGGAATATATCTCTTCTATTTTAAAATACGGTAAATAAAAATGTCTTTGATGTGAAAATGTGGAGATCAAGCTTATGAGGTGAAGCAATTTTCCTATTATAACAAGAGAATGCAAATAAGCAATATGTAAACTCCTCAAGGACAACATTTAATTATGTTGCATACTATACAGGACACTCGATGCTACTGCAAGATAGATGGCAAAGCTGAACAAGCTCATATTAGCTCTTATCTCTTAGGCAAATTTACTGTGATGATTGGCAAAGTCCATTGTGTTGCTGGAGAAGACAACAGATTAAATCATCTTGGATTTCTAAATTAAGCTGCATAAATTTTCAAAACAATAGCTCTATGTTATGGTAACTGAAATGATGTATTTTCTTAGCAATTATGACTTAACCAAACAGTGAACAGTAGGTTCTAAAATAAATACGCACCTGGCAAGCAGAAATTGGCCAGGGAACAGAAACTGTAAGAACTACACTTCATTTAGTAAGAGTCTCACGATCTAAATGTTAGATAAGAACCTGCCACGCTTGCTTTCAAGCAATCTATTAGGCATTAGGTTTGTGGGTTCACAGGCAGTGCAAGGTAGGCACAGGAGGAAGAATTCAGCCCATAAAGCATTTGGAGTTCAGCTTTTCCAACAGCACTCCTGGGCCATGCTTAGATATTGCAGAGGATATAGCCTGAGCTACTGTTCCCTCAATTACTGAATTTCAAATAATGGTCTAGATTTGCCTTCTTCTGAACATATTTTTATAGGGAAAATAAAATCATTCATGTTCAAATCACTCAAAAGTAAGAGACAAAAAAAGAGATTGATGATTGTCTCACTAGACTCAAATGAAAATGCACTTTTGCATATTTTACTTCTTATTTTGAATAGTTGTTAAGTACAGTGGTGCTTCAGAGGTATTCAAAGATATGCCTAGCTTGAAGACTTTGTGCTGACAACATATATTTTCATTGAGATCTATTTAATGAACTTTTCACTGTATTTGACTGTTCAAATCTCTTTACAAAATAAGACCCTAATTTCCTGGGAAAATATTGCAGAATGTGAATCCTTAGTTTGTGCGATTACATTTTCTTTCACAGGTTTTGTAAGTTAAAATAGAAAACAGCTATAAAGAGATGCAGTCACAGGCTTAACACAAGCCCTTCAGCTATTTGGATGATGGCTGCTGTAGAAGAGGGTAGAAGAGAGAACTTGTTGAAAGTGCTGTGCTTCCTTCCTTGGCCACTTCTTTTTATTATGGCATTCTTTTTTTTAGTCTACAAAGATACACCTTTAATGTTTTTAAATATTTTATGGGACTTTTTTTGCCAATCCCTGCAAGAAGAGGCATCTTTCCCATTTGCTAATGAGAAGACATTAGATTCTTCTGCATCACTTGATTTATATAGGAGTCTCTGTGAAGCTGTAGCACTTTAGGGGGCTATGACAGAGGCACAAAGACCTCTTCATTGTTAGTCATGCAGTAAAAAAGTGACTGCATACATATTCATTAGTTTGTATTTTTTACATAAGAGGAAAAATTCCATCCGTCCCCCCTCATTGCAGTTTACTTTCCCTGCGTTATATTCTCTATTTTAAGCTAATAGTTAAAGTAACATGCCAACAATATAACACTGCATAGATTGAAATGAAACTATGCTGCATAAACTAAACTAATGTAAACGAGAATGTTTTGAAATAGAATAGCAATGCTGTTCCATCCTTCCTCAAGTAATTCATGCTGACATGGTAACATCAGCTGAATCCAAGGGTAAGATTTTATGCAGACTCCTTGGAGCACACTGTTTTTCAATTTTTGAAACGTTCAAAGGTCTGACATGGTTGTCCCCTGAGTTTCATGGTAGCTATGTTCCTACAGAGACAATGAGGATTTTACACAAAGTTTAATACAGAGTTCGGACAACTGCTGGTTGGCTATAATTAGAGGAAAGGTTCATTTAATACCTGCAACAGAAGCCTTGAAGCACTAGACAGCTTGAAGACCTCCTAAGAATGAACTTTGGGTCAGCACAAAGGTAGCACTGGTAATACCCACAGCATCAAAATAGTCACAGACAAAGTGCACTTTATATTATTGAAAAAGTACTTAAAAAAAAAAAAAAGCAAAACACAACAAAAAATTGTACGTCCATGTACGTCCTTGGCTGCATCAGGACAACCACTAGAATAAATAAATTAAAAAAAAATTAAAGAAAACAAATCAGTCAATTTAGTTGTGTTTGGATGAATATTGGTACCAAAGGCCAAAATTACCTTCCTTACAGTTCTGCTTTGCACCTGGAACAATTCAATGGGCCTCTGACTTTCTATTGACTTCTTATTAACTTAACCTTAAAATTCAATTCTCTGGCATCACCCACTTCCTTTGCTTGATCAGATGGTCTGTAACATTTGCCTTCCATGATGTCTTTGACAGAATAACCAGTTACTGAAGCAAGGGCTAGAAAATGGCTGTCATGCTCTCTTCTAAATGTTCTTCCTCTCTCTCTATTTTGCCAGTGAATCTTTATGCCTTTTTTGCACTATGATATAGCATTAAGAGAGAAGGGTGAAAGTGCTCTTCATTACTTTAAATAACTTGTAGCACAGTACTAAGAAAGTCTTTTTAGAAAGATTAAGGTTACAGGGCACCTTAAGCGGAGCAGGTTTTCCCACTTCCTTGGTAAATGTGTAGTAGGCTGTTCTCTGAAACAGAGAGCAATTTTCACTCTAGTCCTCAAAAGAAAGCAGTCATCATAACAATGTTTTTAAAGCAGAACAATCCTTCTGCTGTGTCTCAGGGATGCTCTGAGAAGATCTCTCCTTCTGATAGATCCTTGTTGGACACCAGCTCAATGTAGGCACTGAACTACTTAGCTATGCCAAGGTTACTCTAGTCTGATCACATATAGAAAGGGGAACTCTGTACTTGGAGTTAAAAAAATGAAACAAAATGTGTTTATTGATTCAAGACTAAGCAGCTGCCATTTGAGTGTAGGAAGGAGAAAGGAGTTCAAGGGTTCAGTTTTGAATCTGGTGCTTACCTTTGATATAAGAGCATGTGTTCTGTTTCTGGATTTTTTTCAAAACCTCTGTCCATTTGACAGTTTCAGAGGTGAAGATCCTGCAACCAGAATTACATAAGGAACCAGGCTCTATCCTCAGCAGCGATCCAAAGCCAGAAAAAGATCTTCTGCTTTTTTTATGCCATAAATTTATGACATAAACTAAGAAAACAAACAACAAGAAGTTCACAGGAGCTGTGGGAACAGCATGATGTCAGTTTGGCGAGGTGAGCTCTTCATACCCTCAATGAATATAAATGGTTGGGCTGGCAACAGCTCTGTGACATGGCCTCTCTTTATGCTCTGAATAAGCAAGATGATCTGAGTAGTGGCTCAGGACACAAACCAGCAAGGACGGAAAGGGCACAAGAAACAGTAGTGAAGTTTTTGTAAAAATATTAAAGAAAAATAAGATGAAGAGCTGGCCCTAGTGAGGAGTAGTTCTGGTCATGCTTATGTGCCAACATATAGTGCTGTCCTGAGCACTATGTCTAAGAGACAAGTGGAAAAGGAAGAAATTCATGTTGTCATTCTGCCTCCAGGCAAACAGGATTTAGGAAAGCAGAGAAATTCAAATGCAAGAAAAATCCATTTCATGGTGTCAGCTACATGCATCAGAGAGTAGGAAGGGCAGAGAGAAAGATAGAAATTGAGACTGACACTCCAAAAATGTATTCGGGCCATGCAGGCAGTATGAGGAGAACTACATGTTATCTTTAGCTAGGATGGCTGTGCAAGCTTAGCCTGAGCAGTCATTCCCAGAGATCCATTAGCTGTCCTACCATCATGGACAGACATATACACGCACACACATGCTTGACAGTGAACATGAAAATAAATCACAACCAGGAGCTGAAAACTGCCAGATCATCCTAAGCCCTAAGTTCAAGAAGAGGAGCAAACTGTGAATTTCCATGATTGGAACAACAATCATGGCCAACAGTCCTGACATCTGCATTCTCTCATATGACAGTGGGAAAACAAGACAGTGCATTTGAACAGTGTGACTGGGGCAAACAAGAAGTGACATGCTCTAGAGAATGTATGAATGTATAGGAAAGGTCATCAGAGCACTCCTGCTTATCCTTCCTCATAGCCTTGCCCCCAACAAAATTGGCTGACCTCATATTCAAAAATGGTGAAATGAATGTGCTTATGAAAGTCAGGTTAGCAGCACTAACCTGACTTTGAAGCAGAATACAATGGTATTTCAAATGCTATTGTAAGAATAAAAAAAATATTAAATAATTCAGGAGCCAGCTTAAAATGTTTGGTGAATTCAAACCTTTATGTTCCTTTATGCTTTATATATCACCTAATAATTCCTATGTATAAAAAGAAGCTCCCCTGTATATATTTGTAGTATTTGCACATTAGATTATTATACTCTGTATATAATTATACATTATATTGTAATTACAAATACTTCTTATTATATTACGAGGAAGCTATACATGTACCCTTAGCATCTAGGACAGGTTGGATATACAACTCACATGAATTCATTTGCCTTTCCCTGCATTTCTGCTGTATACAAGAAAAGATTTCTTACAAAGTAAAAACCAACAGTAGAAATTCAGTACCCAAACAAAAAGACTAGGTTCTATACTTTAGGTGCAAAAGCAGACCACTTTCATCAAATGTTCAAAATTACACTCCTGCATACTACAGTTGCCTTTCTTTTTCTCTTTCATTTTCGTTTCCTCTTCTCTACTCTGACATTTGGCAGATACTGGTAAACTTCAAGGAAAGGTCCAAGTGTCATATTATTATATTTAAATAGATTTCAGAATTCACCTCCTATAACACACAAATATTACTTTCATAACACGATATTTGCATTTGCAGTACCCTTAAATGCCAAAACTTCATTAAACGTGATTCTGCAAATGTTGCTCAGCTTTTCCCAAAACCAAGAACAACGCTAGGCATACACTTAAAACTAACAAAACTAATGAGGTTATACATAGAAGAATTAACCTTCTTTGAGGTAAAAGAGCATAGCAGAATTCAAAATGTTATCTGAAATAACAAATTTATTAGTAGTCTCTTGAGATAAGTTAGATTTCTTGCAAAAATAAGGGTTACTCTCAGAAACAAAGGTTTAAGTGAAAAAATATTGCAGACGAGCTTGGGAAATGCTGAATATAGGGTGTTTGACTCGGTTGTGCCATTTGCTATCTCCATCTAATCACAATTCAGAAGGTCAGGGTCCCTTGAACAGCACCTGAAACTGAAAGGATTTGTGGCCACATTTGGCCATGAAATTCAGTGATGGGTACATTTTCAAAGGGATTTTGGCTCTCCTTATTTTGAGTTCAACCTGTTACTTCCTGGTGAAAACTGATTCTCTGGCTTGAGAAATGAAGACCTTGTTTAGAGAAGGTCTCTAGACCACCCAAAAGTAACCTCCACAGTTAGTACTCAAACACAGGACACCACACCACTAGCCATTATCCTCATTGCTTGAATTCATGTGACTTAGTTTTAAATTAAGTGACAAATAGCTTTCTTCTCAATCCAATCTATGCCAATAGTCTGTAAATTAGAAGAGCCTCCAAGGAAACACAAGAACGTGTTTGGAAACTAAATGCTCAGAAGAAACTAGATGCTAAGGATCTTTCTTCCTGTATGAATGCTGGCATTACAACATGCTTAAGTAACAGCTAGTGTAATTTCTTCTACCTGTGCTTTGTATTAGAATGAAAAGTTGTCCCCAAGAGCAAATAAAATATACTTGCAGTCTTTGCCTGTTGATGCCATTGGCTGACAGAGAATGGCCTGCAGCCACACTGCTAAACACTCTCACCATCCACAACAGGGGCACATCTAAACTTCCATGTGGAAATTATCTATTGATTGTGTTGATGCCCAAACTATACCCAGAAGCTGTTGAAGACATGGAAAGGGTAGGGACCAGAAGGCAGCATTTAGCATTGGCTAAAATTGTGCCAAGTTCATCCTAAGACATCAACAGCACAGGTTATCAGCAGCAGCACCTAGAAACACTTCCTAATACAGTTTGTTTTACTTACCCAGCAAAGCCTACATGGGCAATTTGAAAATGAGAGATTTCAGTTTTTCTCTGCTGTCTGTAGAGAGGGTGCAAAAAAACAAGGCTTAGTGAAGTGCCTATGATGAATATTATGAATCCAGGCTTGGCTGCCTACTTTGGAACAGCGGTCAGCAGACTGGGACATTACAGTGCATATGGGGCATCTTAGCATGTAGTACCTAAGAAAAGGTGCTGGTCCAGACTGAATATTATTTACTTCTGCATATTCTTAGAGTTGTCCAAGTCCCAACAGGCCCAAGCACATTGCACACTCAGGTTCAGTTCACGACTGTGCTTTGTCAGATTCAGAAACTATCTTTTACCAGTGATTGGATTTGGCAGATGTTTTCTGAAAACTCTGTCGCATGCCCAACATGTCAACTTCGCTGGCAGGTGCTGTTCTCTCTCCAAGACAGGTTTTGCAGCCCATGCAGAGCTTTGTGCCAAAGCAGCCAGCCTGCAGTCCTGTGACTGCAGCACAGATACACCTCAGGGGAGCCACAGGTAAGATGCTTTCCTCACCAGTCTTATCCATTTATTTTACTAGACAAATGGACTAACTAACTCTGAAGTACTAAAGGTCTCCTTGGGTAGCAAATTGTCCTTAACTTCACTGGTTTCTATGAGAACTGACATTGCTCAGTAACATCCTGGGGTTGCTCAGCACCTTGCAGTACTATGTCCTAAAGGATTTACTGTGGGTGTGAACGGAGTACAAACAAAGCAAGACCCATGACATTATGAAACTTCTATTGTAGATATAGACCTTTTAAAGGCGTGAAAGAAGCAAATGGAATCCATTACAATATATGAGAGAAAATTAGACACCTTGTCTTAACACTCACTTCTGTCAGAAGATCACACATGGGAAGAAAAAATCTGCAGTTGATATTAATAAAGTTATGAGCATTTTGTTAATTATAGAGAGAATGGCCTTCCTCAGAGCCCCATCCAATTTGGTCTTGAACACCTCCAGGTATGGGGAGTCCATAAACTCTTTGGGCAAACTATTCCAGTGCCTCACCACTCTTATAGTATAGATTTTCTTCCTCATATCTAATCTAAATCTACCCTTCTTCCATTCCCCCCTGTCCTACCACTACATGCTCTTGTGAAACGTCCCTCCCTAGCCTTCTTGCAAGCTTTCTTTAGGTACTGGAAGGCCACATTGTAAGATTCTCCCAAAAATAATTTCTCTTTACCTCTGACTTGACAGAGAGTGATCTACATACCAACGTCTCATATAACTATGTTTTTATTCCTTTCACAAGGTAAAACAGTTATTAGCGTGGTCTGAAGATTTATAAATAATATAATGATAGCTTGAGGAAATTCTCTATTTATTAGAGAATAATAATATTCATGTTAATCTCTGGCCAAAAGCCTCACAGTTTACTGGAGCAGGATAGGACTACTACTGCTAAATTATCAAAAAGCAACCTCAAGCTATTACTATGATGAAATTTTAATTAAATTATCAATTTCAAATGACATTAAAAAGACTTGCAAAAATAAGCCATCAGATTAGGAAGGAAAATATTATGTAGTTTAAAATCTAAGCCTATTTTTTGGCTTATTTTCTGTTGTTCTCATTCTATTTTCTTCCAAATTTCTATGTGTATTTTCCTTTGGTTTCACTTTCTTTATCCCATTTACATCTCCACTCCTCAACTTTAGTTGAGATCTTTCTGGTCCAGGAAAATGTAATATATTTTGAATGAGATATTAATGTAATCTACTTTGTTCTAAACCTTCTCCTAAAGCTGTCTGCTTTCACCAGTAATGATGAAAAGCACCCAGGCAACAATATTTTTCAGTTTTTCCATAATACTATTTTTATATATGTAAAATGAAAATTATGTGAATATTCCTTCATTATTTATCAGCTGAGCTGGGATATAAAAGGTAGGATCTCCAAATAAGACAGAATACTGCCAACAAAGGAACCCTTTTGCAAACCACTGGTCATCTGTAGATCTCACAGTGCTTTATAAAGAAGAATCAATATTATTAATCTCAAATGCAAGGCTAAAGCCTGAGGCACAAAGTGAGAACATGGCTTTCCAGAAGCCATGTTGAAGACTAGTGACAGGGTCAGGAACAGAGTACTTGACTAAATTATCAGGCTAATTCCTCAAATAGCCTGTCAGAGCAAAATGTAATCATAGCTACCTTGCTTGGTAGAAAGGTTAAATAAAGGCCAATATGAGTTCTGTTTTCTCAAAAGCATGTAAAAAAATGGAAGAATGTGGCACCAAACACACACACATATATATATATATACACACACATATATGTTGTGTTTTATCACATTTCTTCTCTTTGACTAATATTTTGAGAATTCTAGCTGAAAGGAGATGAAAGTTCAGGAAATACCTTAACACTGGGAACACAGGATACAGCCAAGTAATGAGAAATTTCAAAGCATAGATATGACATACCACGTACTAAGTACATGCATTAGACAAAGAAGGCACTACAGTAAAACCTCATCCTTCCTCCAACAGCACCCTCCCCCACCCATCACCTCTCCCTCCAAATCAACTAAATTACTTAAGGAAACACTGGTATAGGTGTCTAACAGTATCTGTACAGCATTTTTGGTTTGACTGTCCTGGACAATTCAATTAAATATTGTTGATGATGCATTTAAACAGAAGTAAATACAGTTTATTTTTGTAATAGGTTATAGTCATGTTTTGAATGCTTATTTGCCTTTTTGCTAATTTCCAAGGTTTAATCATGTGCAATGACACATTAATTTGCAAGGTTCAGTTAAACTAAATATATCCCCTTTTCTGCATTCTAGTAAATAAAAAAAATACAGATATCTAAAAATATATTTTTTTAGAAAAAATCAGTATGCTATGCACGTGGAATTATATTAACTAAGCTGCCTAAACATTTTTAATGGTCCAAGTGTTGTCTGAACTCCTAAATAGCTTCTCTAATTTATACCATGGATACTCTTGCTTATTTGTATAAAACGTTATAAACCAGTCATGTTTTTTTAAATTATGATTATGTAAATTAATAAAAAAAATAGAATTTAAATCATTTACCCAATATGTTCTTAATTATGAGACAAAAATATAATAAATTAATGGAATATTAGCAAAACATTATGTAAAATGTTCCAAGAGCACAATTTTGTAATAAATACCGCTGACATTCCACTTAACCTGAGCAATTTATATACAATGTATCTGTGTTAAGTGCTGAATAGATTGCTGAGATTTGTACAGACTATAGTTTGAAACTGACCGCCAGCAGAAATGAATTAACAAATAAAAATGTTATTGCAATCAACCTAGGAATGGTGGGTATGAGCATTTGTTCTCAACCACAGCTGCCCTACAGCTTGCATTGGTTTCTATTCAATTTCTGTACCTTCCTGGCCTAAATTGGTTATGCAGCCATTGCTGGTGCTGCCCCCATTTCATCTGAGGGCACTTGCAGGGACTGTTCTGGAAAAGGATACAAGAGCAGGTATCTCCTAGCTGCCCTTTCAGAGGGGGTCTCAGGTCTTTCTCCTTTCACACCCTTGGACCAGCACAGAACTGGCATGTCCTAGGAGCTCTGGAGTTGCTGAATTTGTGTGGGTTGCTTGGTGCTGCCAAAGTCTGGCTGTTCCTCTGCACACCAGCCACCCTGGGCATGTGCAATAGCTCAGCCCCGCACACATGCATTGCATTTGGTCCTTTCAGGGTACACAATTCCTTTTGTGCTCCTTCACTGAACAGCTATTAGCCCAATGATTCCGACAGGCAACCAATTTATTGTTTGTATACAAGTTCATTGACTCCTGAATGTGCCATTAACACTAGTATTTATTGTTATAAAGCCATAGCTTCCTTCTCTGCACATGTGCAGTAGGCTTATCATACAGGACAGGATAAGCTGGGGTATGCAGTTCTTTCCTCCATGAGACTAGAAGGTGATAAACCTATTAATGTTCCTGGAACAGAAAACTGCAGAGATTTCACTCTTTATCCTCAAACACTACAGTTCTAAAATATCAGGATAACTAATAACGATAAACAGCAATGTGGAGGCAGTAACAACTTTTCCACACTTTAGCTACAAAATGAGCTACAATTCCAGACTAAGCTTCATCTTGACTCAGTAACAAAACCAGCAGAGCTTGTCAAACCATCAAAATTATTTAAACCCATTTAAAACAAGAGAGAGTACACTGAAGCACTCGGCTATTAGGAGGTGAATAAAGTGCTGTAAGGGATGCAAAGAATTACATGAGTCTCTGTATCTACATAAAAGGCCTGTGAATGAGTGTGCGTGCATAAAGCTACACTACAGTTACATCTTAAAAACTCATTCATTTAAAAGCTCAATGAGAATATCGACTATGGTTACCACATACAACCAATGAATGTCTTCTTATGGTATGTAAAAAGAGAGTAAAGTGCTAAGGACATCTAGAAACACAGTACCCAACAACCAAGTCATTCAGTTCATC
This sequence comes from Manacus vitellinus, assembly GCF_001715985.3. Taxonomy (NCBI): domain Eukaryota; kingdom Metazoa; phylum Chordata; class Aves; order Passeriformes; family Pipridae; genus Manacus; species Manacus vitellinus. The sequence goes on from NW_021940604.1 coordinate 28,901,727, forward strand.
ATAACCTGTACTAGGAAGGAACATACTTGGAAATGCAATAAAGGCTCACCATTTCATACAAACTGCTCCTGTTCTTGTGCAATAGTTCTGACAGCAACAAGCAACCCACAGTGAGTCATCCATTTAGCAATTGGAACAAAGGCGGCATAAAAGTAAATGGAAGCAATCCTTCCAAACTCTGTCAACCACAAACTTCTAAGGAGCTTTTCCCAGTTTTTATCATGCTTTTTCTTTACTCTCCATGGCACAAGCCTCAGCTGAACCCAGTTAACTCTGAATTCCTGAGTGCATGCACTCAATACCTTGTGCATACCTTTCACAAAGGGAACATCAGCTAGACTGTAACAGTACTTCTTGCTATACTTGCTATTCTTTCACTTTTCTGACAGTTCATGTCTCAACCTTATCCTTCCCCCTGTAATCTGCTTCCTTAGATCCTCCCTGCCCATACTCTGACAGAGTTTCTGAATTTCACTGCACAATTTCTTGTCTGTAATGTATTTATCTGATTTGCTTCCTTCTGAGCAAGTCTTGTTTATGCATTAAATGCTGTCTGAGGATGTAGGCAGGACTCACACTCAGAACTTTGCTCTTACTAGCAGATTAATATCTAAACAGAAACTTCAAAAAAGCAAACTGTACTTTGAAACACACTTAAGATACTGGCAGTTCAGGATCGTTTTTCATCCTGCACTTGCGACTGGATTTGTCTGTGAGCAAAGTGTTAGAGTACAACCTCTTACTTTATATACTGAATGAATTGGATTTAGTTTTGTGGCTAATGACCTGGCTGCCATGTTGCAGTCCAGTGCTGAGGTTACCCTCCATGCCTGCACACCACTCCTCAGTTTATGCATTGCTGAATGCTCCTTTTCCATCAAAGAAAAGGAGAACAGGGTTTTTTTGAGTTTCTCAAAGATCAGCTCTTTCACTCCAGCAAATACCTCTCTTTTGCTTCTCACTGAAGTAATCTTCAGCAGCCCAGATGTTAAAATTATAATATCTGATGATAAAAGAATTCTCCTGATAGTATCTTTTTTCTTAGACTAGGAAAAAAAAAGTATGGATTAGACGACCTTTATTCTTGTACAGCTGCATCTACAACTGAACTTTAACTGCTCTACATACAAAGCAGAAAAATCAGGCACCTCCAAACAAAATCACTGAGATTTTTAGCTTAGGAAAACAGCTTGTTTTAGCAGCACCTAGATAAGCATGTGACAGTGACAGGGTACCCTTTGTGCTCTGCACACAAATTGTCATAAGCAACTGTCTTGGCTTGAAAAAAAACCTTTTGACAACCGAATAAATCAGACAGCCAGATCATAATAGATACGGAATATTACTGCTGTTTTAGACACAGGGGACTAAGGTAATTGCCTGAGGCCAGAAAGTTACTGGAACACAGTTGGGAACTGAATCTTGTATCTTACGAGTCCCACTGAAATAAAAAAAAAAATTACCCTTCCTCTAAGAATCTCACCAAAATATATTATGTAGCTATTTTTCTGCATCTGTGGTACAATAAAATATGCAACTGTAAAGACGGAGAGAGAGGAGGAAGGGCTTATGGGAAACATCTATATAACACTAAATGCACAAAAGCTGAGGATGCTGTCAATACATGAAAGAAGGGCTTAAAACCCAACATTTTAGGATTTCAGATTTTACTGTGGTTTGAAAACACATGAATATTGCCACTAGCTAGCACCATCACAGGTAGCGTTTTGCTAACTAGAAAGCACTAACATTAAAAATATGGTTTAAAGAAGCAAAAAAAAAAAAAGTTCATTTATCTTTTTTCTCATTAAAATGCTTTTTAGCTGTTGCTGTTTTGCACAGCATGTTAGCTATTGTTACCAGTCATATGCTGGTTTCTCTATTATTTTAAAAGACTTTGGGAAATCTGTTTAGGGCCTAAACCAAAGCTCAAAAATCACAAATAGGCCCTAGTATTCTAATGCCCTGTACATGCTGAAGGTTAACATTTCATGAAATCTCAACTAAAGAAAGGATTTAGCCTGCAGGGTTGAGTACACAAATTCTGTATCATATGACAGTCTGATTTTGTAGGTTTCTAGCACCAACAGAGAAAAAAGGATAAAACCCCCTGTATTCTGCACTCTCTGCTTGTTCACTTTCCTGTCATAAGCATCCTAACTAAAGGCTGAATACTGGCAGAAGAAAAAGCTTTTATAATTACGCCAAGTATGAAAAATTTGCAGGTTAGCTCTAAAGGGTTTTCTTATGTATTCCAATTAGTCTTATAATTTAAAATTCTTTTTTTTTTATTAATACAGACTTTGCACAGAAATGTAGTTAAGATTCCAAATTACAAAAGAGATCTAAGTACCTGTGAACACAGAACCATATCATTTGGCAAAAATGTACACAACAATATAAATGTAATTGGAAAAAGTATATTTCTTCAGTATCAGAAATTGTTTATATGTTTACCAAACAGATTTGGAGAAAATTTGTATAAGCATTACATTTTTAGAGAGAGAAAAGTATGAATTGATCTGTGTGAAATTATCAACCCCTTTGTACCCCCCTTTGCTCCTATGCATTACACATATTCAAGATGCATCTATGGGATGTGCAATCCTTCTCTCCTTCCTGATAACTGATAAAAGAAACAATATAGATCCCTATAATGAACAAATAAGTACTTAAAATCAGGAGAATCCATCTGGGCCTGAGAAGAATCAACTGTGTACATAAAACTAAGAACACAGACATGAATCAGTTTCAAATGAAAAAGGAGAAAATAAGAACAAAAACAAAGAAGGAATTACTTCACCACAGAAAAACGCTTTTCAGATAAGGTGTAGCAAAAATTAACAATGCTATTTTCTAAATTCTCTACAGATAACTGTGCAAACAATCCTTCCCTTGTTTCAGAAATTGTTATAATATTGAGCAACATTTTCAGACGTTATAACAGTTATAAGCAATAAGTAACCTCAGTTTTTTTCCCTTTGTGACACCTGAACTTTTCCCCATTAAACATATTTTACATAATAGATACCTTCCATGTGTTTTACATGCCAACTACAGTATTGCTATTCATATAACTGGCCAATTTTTCATTAGTTTCCAATTTCAGAGTTTTAGAGGAAAATTATTTCCAAATTGAGACTTCAGCTGATAAAGTTAATATCCCAATCACTGGGTTTTGTAGATTAACTCAAACAGCTTTTGGATGAGTAAGAAATATGGTTGAAAATATGCCACTGTAAGAAAGAATTTGCTACTTCACATCACATGAATAGTTTCACATTGCTCCTGTAATGTTGTGTTCCAATAAAGACCTAACGCATTTCCACACCCATTAAATTAATTTAATCCAGTTTCTCACCTCATATGTAGCTGAATATAGTTTAAGCCATGCTTCATTTCACAGTAAAATATCCTAAGAGTGATTCCACAATCACTTACCTAGTTTTGTTACAAGTGGTAACTAGCAGTGAGCAGTCCAAAGACTTCTGACCACAATGACTAAAGAATTTATTTACTCTTTTTATGAATTAGGATTAGTCACAGGCCAATACTGTTTGCAGAATAGTATGAATTCTGCAAAAAGACTTTATGAGACTTAACTTTATTATGAAATAAAGTTTGCAGATGAAATTTAATATATAAACATAAATGGATACCTAAGAAAAAACAATCATTAACCTTTCCTTGGTATAAGGGACAGAAAATTTTCTAAAAGTGGTAAATCAGCTCTGAATGCAACAGATGACATCAAGATTATCTAATAAAGCAGTTTTATTTAATCACCTCCAAAGTTCTTTAATTTTGAAAAGTTCAGTACATTTATACCCATATTTTTAGATAAAAGACTGTAGGAAATGAACCTGAATACTCTTGATTACTTCTGATTATCCACACTACTTAACTGCTAGGATCAAGAAGTGAGCCATTCTGGATCACTCCATGACAAGCACTGACAAGCACAGATCTGGGAACTGTTTAAAACTGCAATAGATTTTCTCTATCCATTCAAGAGCAATTATATTTTTCACAAAGAAATGGGGAAAAAAAATGTGTGTGGATAAATCTGCATACTGCATTCTAAGATCAAAATTCATTTTACAAAACTTCCTCGTTTTTGAGTGTGCTAAGCCAGCTTTGAATAGTAGCAATAATGGAATATACAGAATTCTTATCACTTTCCATAAGATCATCACACCGTATGATAACATAAGTAACTTCTTTCTTGACTTCATCTTAACGGACTGTACCTTTCTACTTGGAAAACACTGAAAGAACTGTGATAGGTGCCAGATATTTTTCCTCCAAATCTATCAGTAAATTGGGTCAGATAATTAATTTTTCAATTTTTTTACTACAGTAAACTTCTGTATATTCCACTATTTTCACAGTATTTTTTAAAAAATGTGACTAAACTGAAATTTAAAAAATGAAAGCTATGGGTACTTTTTGTTGTCTCACTGGTCCCTCTATCTACACTGCCCAGCTGAAGAAAACAAACATAAATGTAGTCTAGTCTTATCTATCTTTCACATAAAGAATGTACAGAATACACATTCCATATATTGTATAGAAAGTGATCAGATTAGATAAACAAGAGGCAATAAATACTGTTTCATTATTACCCCTTTCTACTAAATTCACATCAAGTGACATGAAATACCCTAAAAGACACTTTATTTACTAAAATGGAGAAGATTCTCAAAGCCTCTCACTAAAGTGTAAATTACAGGTACGTGTATAAGTTCAAATTTCAAATAGACCTTGTGTTGATTACCTTTTTCATTTCCTGACACAGGAAATTTTCAGGAAATCTTTTGTATCGTGGAGTAAAATACCTTAACTACAGGAGAGAGTCACAATGTGATACACAAGAGATATGAAATCATTAAAATACTCCATATGTTAAAATACTTTTGACTCATGCACAGAAATACACAATACTATGTGTGTGAATTAGATTTCTTTCATACCAGTGTAGTTAGTTTGCTGGAATAACAAAACACACGTTTCAAATACCAAGGAGGTAATGTCACATTACTTTGATAAATAAAATGGCAACACTTACCTTCAAGACTTTTTATACCTGAAAGTACAATATACTATCAGAATGCAACAAATATTTCTTTGACCCCGTTGTAGTAATCAGTTGTAAACCATTCTCCTGCAAGTCTAATTATTTGTGTGCCCATCCCTCTTAAATTTCTGTATGAACTGTAAACTTCAGTTTTACTTTGTCAACATAGAGTTGTACCTCAGAACTCAAGAGATGCTTGCAATGTTATGCAGTAGTGAACTCAGTAGCCTAATAAGATGTAATAAAAACAGGCCTAAAACCTTCAGGAGTATTTTGCGTTTAAAAGCATTGTGATAATCCTGTTGTTTTCAGTTTAATTAAATTCTACACATATATAGTAGTAGAAAAATAAAAATTAACTTTCTAAACTCATATTATGAAAAAAACCCACTATCGCACACTCCTTTAAAATCACAATTTTTGGACATATATTTATCGTTCATGAAAGCATTCATAAGCAAAAAGGTCTTCTGTAAAC